>NC_090650.1:18502154-18802154 GCF_040937935.1 Hyperolius riggenbachi
CTGTATCATAGAACCCTCCCACTGTTCTACAGGGGGTATAATTAGCTAAGGCTAAGTTCACACTGGGGCGTTGTGTTGCGTTCCCTTTAAAAACAAGATCGCAGCGGAGGGAGAAAGTCGCATTGTGCTTATGCACGCGAGGCGTCGCATACAGTTTATAAAAACGCCAATGGAATCGGCTGCACTGCAAGCGTGCAAGCAGAGCAAGGCTGAGACACCAAAGTGCGCCCCTCCATCCCTGCCACCCCAGCCGTCACACACTGATTGCTATTAGACTAAGAGGCGCCCCAGGGCCCCCAACACCTTAATCTCTAGTTATCTGGCTTGCAGTCACTGCCATGTATCCCCTTTTCTTATTTCTCTCTGCTTCAAACACAATAGGGATTTCCTAGCTGAGTGAGTTGTGCACCCCTCTTACACTGCGCCCTGAGGCTGGAGCCTGCCTCTGCCTCAGCCCGGCCCTGTGTGCCAGTGTAAATGTACCCTTACAATATAACGCGTTTCCCTTGTGATTATATTGTCCAATGGGGGAACGGGACGAAAGCAGCTGTACAATGGTGTGAAAATGGATCCGATCGACCAGTAATCAGATCCGTTTTCTCTGATCCATTTGCCACTTAATTGCCGGTGTGAACCTTGCAAACTGCACAGAAGTGCGACCTGCTTACCACAACAGATCTCACTGATCCATTGCAGACTGACAAGTGTGAGCGGCTCCTATATATAACATAGGAACCATTCATTGTCAGTTTTGCCATGAGTGGAGAGCGGACAAAAAATGTCCGTTCTTAGCTCAAGTGAAAACAAAGCCTTTTAGTGTGAATGTGGCCTCTATCAAATAGATTATAAGCATGTCCTTGGAAATTGAACATACATTAAGCAACAGTCAATATTTTGCTGATCAAAAGTGGATGAAGGTATATCGATATTGCAATCGCCTGCAGCATTCAGTATTGAGTCGATTTCAGCAATCAATAATAGCAATCAATATACACAGATGGAGGCACAAGTTTTATAAAGCTTTATAAAGCTGCAGGAACAGAGGCGCTGTGTCTTGTTTGAGACAGAATAAGCTTGCTTCTAATGATGGGTCGTTCGCGAACGAGCTCTTTGAAGTGAATCAGAGGAGCCGATGCTCACTCTGAGAAGAGCCGATGCCTCAGCCGACCCTTTTAGCGCTGCTTTGCTCCGTAATAAAGGGTGCTGAGGCATGCTGGGAGATGTAGTCCTCCTCTTGCAGCTTGTAGGAGTGTATGGGGCAGAGCAGAGCAGTAGCAGGAGGGATTGCCCCAGTCAGAGAAGCAGTCTGGAGTTGGCACGGAGACGGGGGCGGGGCTTTTAATCCGATTCTGAGTGGTGTCTAGTGATATTTAATTAAGAGCCGATTCAGAGCAGTAAGAGCCGGCTCTTTAATGGGAGCCGATTCAGAAGAGCCGATTCTCTGAGAAGAGCCGGAATTCCCATCACTACTTGCTTCCAGTATCATCGCCCGATGAAGCGGGCTGTGCACCCGTGAAACGTGTTGCAACCCCCCCTACTTTTTCTGGAATAATACAATGATTATTGATTTATCAATACAGTATCTGTCGAGTCATCTGCGGGGAGGTTAGTCCACCACTAACACCCCCCCCCCTCAACCCCCCGCCCGCCCCCCCCGCGCCCATCCCCGGTTTTTATTGTTTTTATTCCAAATTATTTTACACTTGCTGGCGCCTCTGTTGTCCAATTACAAAAAGCTGCAAGAACATCAGGCCTCTGCCGTTCACTCCCCCCGCCCCCCACACTCCTCAACCACTCTCGATCTGGCAAAGAGATTGAGCATCGATGGCGATGGCTATTTGATTAATAGATTTCCGTCAGATTTCCTTGTCCCCCCCCCCCCCCCACACACACACACAAATATAGCATCTCATGTATAGTGTTTGGGTACTTTTGGGGCTGGGACCACACTTGTTAGAATATTGCGCTATTCCCATACAATGCTTTCATATGGGCCGAAAAAAATGTAATGCAATTCGCAAACTATACCTTCCTATGCGTGTCGCATGTGTTTTTGTAAAAAAAAGTATGTCTCTTTATTTTTCCCTCTAAGTAAAAAGTATGATTACTGAAAATCTGAAGCATAGTGTGAACAATAGCCATGTAATGTGCATTATCGCCGCAGGCGCACTGTGAGCGTCACATAGCAGTGTGACGTTCCGCGTTACTATGCGTCCGTTATGTCACACCACAACGCCTCACTGTGACCGCAGCCTTAGGATCACATGGCCGGTTACATCGCAGAGAGGTGAACATGCCTTTTATGGTCAGTGCGTTCACATGCAGCACCGCAGCGCAAAGCAACGCGCATAGTGTGAACTCAGCTTGCTTAGGCTTTTAAATTGCATGATGATGCTGGCCATACACAGGTAGATAACAGCCTGGTCCATTAATCAATTGATCGCTTTATGATTGGTAATCAGTTGGCTAGCAGAGATGGATGCCCACTCTATACAGTAAAACGTTATAAAACACTATACACCCTCCCATCAGTTTCTTGATGCTCCTCCCACGATACGCTGGAGGGAAATTTACTACCCTGTCTGATTGCCATCTCAGCCAATAGACTGTCAGAAATCGATTGGACGTGTGGGATTTATTCTGGCAAATAGAACAATCCTCTTGTATTTGTTCATGTTTCAGAGACAGCTCAGGTCTCTTCCTCAGGATGATGAGTTCTGCAGAGCTTGCAGCGAGAACTGTGCCAGTTATTCTAACTGGCTGTGGCCTCCTGAGACTTGTGATGGGTACCAAACTTCTCAGATAGTCTGGGTGTCTTCATGCATTACAGTCTCCGAACATTGTGCGGTCTGTCATCTGTTCAGCTAACCAATAAGGGCCCGTTTCCACTAGAGTGAATTTGCATGCGTTTTCTGCATGCAGTTTCCTATAGCCAATAATAGTCAGTGGGCCTGTTTCCACTAGCCCAAAAATCTGCACGGTGTCCTGTGCAAAAAAAATCTGCACAGCAGAGCCATCAGAATTTGCACACCGCAAGTCTAGTGTGTGATTCGCCTGTAATGTAATTAATAGGAAAATTGCATGCATTTTCGCCATGAGATTTTTCCATGAGAATTCACGTAAATTTTTGCGTAAAAAACAATGTAAAAGCACACCGGCATTGACATAGTTAAAATCGCATACTTACAAAAATACGCGATACGCGTGTGATTTTGCGTAAAAATTTGCATACAAATCCGCATGCGTATTTGTTTACGCGTTTTCCCGCTACGGAATCGCGCCGCACTAGTGGAAACATAGCCTTAAAGGTACCATTAAACTCTTAAAGAATAACTTTAGAGAGAGAGATATGGAGGCTGCTATTTATTTCCTTTTAAACAGTACCAGTTGCCTGGCAGCCCTGCTGTTCTCTTTGCCTGCAATAGTGTCTGAATAACACCAGGAACAATCATGCAGCTAATCTCATCAGATCTGACAATAATGTCAGAAACACCTGATCTGCTGCATGCTTGTTCAGGGTCTATGGCTAATAGTATTAGAGGCAGAGGATCAGCAGGACTGCCAGGCAACTGGTATTGCTTAAAAGGAAGTCAATATGGCAGCCTCCATATACCTCTCACTACAGTTGTCCTTTAAGCAGGCCACAAATACATTGAATTTACCAGGTGATTCCCAACAGATACTTTTATTGTGATCATAGCTGCTGAGAATTGATTTCACAAAAAATGTACAATCAGTTGTGGTGTAAAGTATTGATTAGACCAGATGAAAAATGTTGGTGGATCAGGGACGGTTTCAGGGATCGGAAGTCACTCGACGGGATGTAGCGTTGAACAGTTCAATGCTGTGGTTTGATCAGTTCTTACATACATTCCTTGCTGTGATCTATTGCAAAAGGTTCTGATGTGTATGGATGGAATTGATTACTCTCTAAATCGATTCTGATCAGATAGCAATCGATCGTTTTTGTAGGGACTATTGGACAAAAATCTATGTTTGTATGACTTACTTTAGGGTCCTTTCAGACAAACACGTTGCCTTGTGACGGACACTGTTTTGCACACTGTAAAGCGGTGCTATTCAGCACATTCTTATTCAGAGAGAAGCTTAGCAACCTATGCCGAGAAAGTGATTACATTGTCTTTGGTTTACGTTTCCTTATCAGCCACAGTTAGTACACACTCCTGGCAGTGCTTTATCTCAGCTGCATTCTTCACAGAAGCTGAAAAAGAAGAGAAAAGATCAATAGATACTGTAATATATAAATATAGCAACTATGCAATAAAATGCACCGGCAGCTTTCAGAGCAGATAAACTGTACTTTGGGGACCTGAAATATGTAGACAGAATGAATGACTTGCACACAAAAGCAAATTTGATAACTGAATGAGTAATAAAAGGTAGGAAAACACGTTTTTCTTGAATGCTATGGTAGAGTTTCATCCCATTTCTTTTCATTCCATTCCGTTCCGTATTGCACAGGGTTCTGTATTGCACAGGGTTCTGTATTGCACATGTTTCTGTATTGCACATGCCGGTTCTGTATTGCGCAGTGTTTTGCATTGCACAAAGTTTCATTATTGAACAGGGTCCTGTATTGCGCAGGTTTCCGTATTGCACAGGGTTCCGTATTGTGTAGGATTCTGTGTTGCGCAGGGTTTATTTATTGCGCAGATTCCATATTGCAAGTGTTCTGTATTGCGCAGGGTTCCATATTGCGCAGGGTTCTGTATTGCGCAGGGTTTATTTATTGCTCAGGCAACCGTACTGCTCAGGGTTCTGTATTGCGCAGGGTTCTGTATTGCGCAGGGTTCTGTATTGCGCAGGGTTCTGTATTGCACAGGGTTCTGTATTGCACAGGGTTCTGTATTGCACAGGGTTCTGTATTACGCAGGGTTCTGTATTGCGCAGGGTTCTGTATTGCACAGGGTTCTGTATTGCACAGGGTTCTGTATTGTGCAGGGTTCTGTATTGCACAGGGTTCTGTATTGAATATGTTTCTGTATTGTGCAGGGTTTTGTATTGCGCATGGTTCTGTATTGCACAGGGTTCTGTATTGCACAGGGTTCTGTATCGCGCACGGTTCTGTATTGCGCAGGGTTCTGTATTGAATATGTTTCTGTAATGTGCAGGGTTCTGTATTGTGCAGAGTTCTGTATTACACAGGGTTCTGTATTGCGCAGGGTTCTGTATTGCGCAGGGTTCTGTATTGCACAGGGTTCTGTATTGCACAGGGTTCTGTATTGCGCAGGGTTCTGTATTGCGCAGGGTTCTGTATTGCACAGGGTTCTGTATTGCACAGGGTTCTGTATTACACAGGGTTCTGTATTGCGCAGGGTTCTGTATTGCACAGGGTTCTGTATTGCGCAGGGTTCTGTATTGCGCAGGGTTCTGTATTGAATAGGTTTCTGTATTGTGCAGGGTTCTGTATTGTGCAGGGTTCTGTATTACACAGGGTTCTGTATTGCGCAGGGTTCTGTATTGCGCAGGGTTCTGTATTGCACAGGGTTCTGTATTGCACAGGGTTCTGTATTGCGCAGGGTTCCGTATTACGCAGGGTTCCGTATTACGCAGGGTTCTGTATTGCACAGGGTTCTGTATTGCACAGGGTTCTGTATTGCGCAGGGTTCTGTATTGCGCAGGGTTCTGTATTGAATAGGTTTCTGTATTGCACAGGGTTCTGTATTGTGCAGGGTTCTGTATTGAATAGGTTTCTGTATTGCGCAGGGTTCTGTATTGCGCAGGGTTCTGTATTGCGCAGGGTTCTGTATTGCACAGGGTTCTGTATTGCGCAGGTTTCTGTATTGCGCAGGGTTCTGTTTTGCGCAGGGTTCTGTATTGCGCAGGGTTCTGTATTGTGAAGGGTTCTGTATTGCACAGGGTTCTGTATTGCACAGGGTTCTGTATTGCGTAGGGTTCTGTATTGAATAGGTTTCTGTATTGCACAGGGTTCTGTATTGCACAGGGTTCTGTATTGCGTAGGGTTCTGTATTGAATAGGTTTCTGTATTGCACAGGGTTCTGTATTGCACAGGGTTCTGTATTGTGCAGGGTTCTGTATTGCACAGGGTTTTGTATTGCACAGGGTTCTGTATTGCGCAGGGTTCTGTATTGTGCAGGGTTCTGTATTGCGCAGGGTTCTGTATTGCGCAGGGTTCTGTATTGCACAGGGTTCTGTATTGCACAGGGTTCTGTATTGCGCAGGGTTCTGTATTGCGCAGGGTTCTGTATTGAATAGGTTTCTGTATTGCGCAGGGTTCTGTATTGCGCAGGGCTCTGTATTGAATAGGTTTCTGTATTGTGCAGGGTTCTGTATTGCGAAGGGCTCCATATTGCACAGGGTTCCGTATAGTGCAGGGCTCTATATTGCACAGGTTTCTGTATTGCGCAGGGTTCTGTATTGCACAGAGTTCTGTATTGCACAGGGTTCTGTATTGCGCAGAGTTCTGTATTGCGTAGGGTTCTGTATTGAATAGGTTTCTGTATTGCGCAGGGTTCTGTATTGTGCAGGGTTCTGTATTGCACAGGGTTCTGTATTGCACAGGGTTCTGTATTGCGCAGGGTTCTGTATTGCGCAGGGTTCTGTATTGTGCAGGGTTCTGTATTGCGCAGGGTTCTGTATTGCGTAGGGTTCTGTATTGCGCAGGGTTCTGTATTGTGCAGGGTTCTGTATTGCGCAGGGTTCTGTATTGCACAGGGTTCTGTATTGCACAGGGTTCTGTATTGCGCAGGGTTCTGTATTGCGCAGGGTTCTGTATTGAATAGGTTTCTGTATTGGGCAGGGTTCTGTATTGCGAAGGGCTCCATATTGCACAGGGTTCCGTATAGTGCAGGGCTCTATATTGCACAGGTTTCTGTATTGCGCAGATTTATGTATTGTGCATGGTTTTGCATTGCACAGAGTTCCATATTGTGCAGAGTTCTGTATTGTGCAGAGTTCTGTATTGTGCAGTTGCTCTGTCCAGCTGCCAAAAAAGGTGTGCTGTGAGCAGGGAGGCTGCCGAGCATCTTTGTATAAATCCTTTTCAGGGAATATCTTTATAAAGAATAAAAACCTTTCTGAGAATACCCCATGAATATATGGACTAGTTCAAAACCTGTCGGTAATGTCAGATTTCTACTACCTACTGTAAGTGACAGCAACATAAGAGAGAAGTAATTTATGGCTCATTTTACTCTGGAAGAAATGTACTTATTATTTGTATGTGTTTACATGTATTTTACATTTTACGATTTTCTGGATAGTGTTCCTTTAATATTATTGCGCAGGGTTCTGTATTGCGCAGCGTTCTGTATTGTGCAGGTTCCTGTATTGCGCAGAGTTCTTTATTGCGCAGGGTTCTGTATTGCGCAGGGTTCTGTATTGTGCAGGTTCCTGTATTGCGCAGAGTTCTTTATTGCGCAGGGTTCTGTATTGCGCAGGGTTCTGTATTGTGCAGGTTCCTGTATTGCGCAGAGTTCTGTATTGCGCAGAGTTCTGTATTGCGTAGGGTTCAGTATTGTGCAGGTTCCTGTATTGTGCAGAGTTCTGTACTGCGCAGGGTTCTGTATTGCGCAGGGTTCTGTATTGCACAGGGGTCTGTATTGCGCAGGGTTCTGTATTGTGCAGGTTCCTGTATTGCGCAGAGTTCTGTATTACACAGAGTTCTGTATTACGCAGGGTTCTGTATTGCGCAGGGTTCTGTATTGCACAGGCCTCCCCCCATTAGCTCGGGTCAGGCAGGCAGAGTATCTGCGTTGCAGCCGCTGACAGTTGCATCAGATTCTCACTTTCCATGAAGGAAAGTTGTTGACAGGTTTATCAGTTTGGCACGGCTGTCCATGTGCTGCAGCAGGCCGTGTTATCGCGGTGGGAGTGCTGAGCCAGCAATCGCACGACAGCAGCCTGGAACAATGACAGGCCAGTGACTGTGCGGAGGGGGTGATAGCACCCCTTCCAGCACCCCTTCCAGGAACTCAGTGATCAGCTGTATAACAACACCGCCTGTAACAGAGGACTCACCCTGTATGTGGCGGAACTACAGATCCCAGCATACTCGCAATCCGCCATTCATATGTATTTATATGGCACCTGTAATGCGCTTGTGGCTGGCAGATGGGATACTGAACTGCTTCACTATTGCACAGCGCAGCCTTCAGTCTGAAAGAGGCCTTAGAGCGCCAGATAATATCCAGCAATGCTCTATTCCCGGGTCATTTAGACCAGAATTGTTTGATGGCTGTATGCACCTTAATTTGCTAACCTTTCAACAGTCTCCACTATAGAGTGATATGACCCAGGTTAGGGTTCTTAAATTTGATCCGCCCTGTAGCACACATTGTTAAGCATTCCAGTCCAGGTTTTCTGGATGACTTGTGTTCCCCAACCTTATAGTAAGACAAGAAAACACTGAGTTGGGATGGTGATATGGAGGCTGCCATATGTATTTCCTTTTAAGCAATACCAGTTCCCTGGCTGTCCTGAATGTATCCATAGCCCCTAAACAAGCATGCAGCAGATCAGGTGTTTCTGACATTGTTGTCAGATCTGACAAGATTAGCTGCATGCTTGTTTCTGGTGTGATTCAGACACTACTGCAGTCAAATAGATCAGCAGGGCTGCTAGGCAACTGGTTAAACATGGCAGCCTCCATATTCTTCTCATTCTATATTTGGCTGCTGTAGGCTGCTCCCATATACCTTTCACTGCAGGTGTCCTTTAAGGAAGCCTTAATAGGATCCGGAGGCTTTCCCCGCCGAGGTGAGTACCCCTCAGGGGAGGGTTTTTTGTTACAGGTTTTCTTTAAAATTCAGCACATTGCTCAGTTTTACTAAAAGCAAATTTGAAGTGAAAATAAACAAAAGAGATGATTAACCACTTTGTCCTCCTTGACGTATAAAAACGTCAAGGAGGACAGGCGCGCTCCCGCGCGCTCCCGCGGCCGATCGCGCGCGTGCACGCGCACTCCCGGCCGCGGAGTCGGTAGCCACGGAATCAATGTATCGGGCTGGGGAGCCCGATCATTGATTCCTCTCCCCCGCTGAAAAAGCGACAGCTTCTCTCGGAAGCTTCGCTCTTTCTGAAGCTGTGTCCCTCTAAGCGTACATTGTACGCTTAGAGTGACGTCATGTAAAAAAAATCGAGATTGCCATCTTGTGGCCAAAAAGTAAAACTACAAGCAAACGCCCCAAAACATTACAATACACCAATATTTCCCCAAATAAAACACTTTTATATCCCACCCTCCCAAAAATGCCCACATAAAATGTTTAATAAAAAAAAACAAAAAAAACATTACTATAAAAAAAAAACAACACATAAATATTTACCTAAGGGTCTAAACTTTTTAAATATCTATGTAAAGATGAAATATTTCTCTCTTTTTTTTTATAAGCTTGTAAATAGTGATGTATGCAAAACGGAAAAAATGCTCTTTTATTTCCAAATAAAATATTGTCGCGATACATTGTGATAGGGACATAATTTAAATGGTGAAATAACCGTGACAAATGGGCAATAACAATACGTGGGTTTTAATTATGGAGGCAGGTATTATTATAAAACTATAATGGCCGAAAACTGACAAATAATGCATTTTTTCATTTTTTTTTCTTATTCTTCCTGTTAAAATGCATTTACAGTAAAGTGGCTCTTAGCAAAATGTACCCCCCAAAGAAAGCCTAATTGGTGGCGGAAAAAACAAGATATAGATCAGTTCATTGTGATAAGTAGTGATAAAGTTATAGGCTAATGAATGGGAGGTGAACATTGCTCGGATGCATAAGCTGAAAACGACTGAGATGTTAAGTGGTTAATTGTATGTGTATTACTAACGGTAAATATAACATAGAACTGGGTCTTATGTGTTAAAGGGAACCAGAGCTAAAGTAAAGAAAAGATGCTATACATACCTGGAGCTTCCTCCAGCCCCATACACGCTGATCGATCCCACGCCGCCATCCACCGCTGCCCACATCTACGAGAACCGGCTCCCGTCACTGACGTCATCGGAGCCAGGCTACGCTGGAGAAGTGCGCCCTCTACGTATCTCTCCAGCGGCTGCTGCAGAGATACGCAAAGAGCGCACTTCTGCTACGCTAGACTGGCTCTGACTGACGGCAGAGCGGAGAGCCGGTTCTCGTAGATGCGGGCAGAGGAGGACGGCGGCGTGGGATCGATCAGCGCGTATGGGGCTGGAGGAAGCCCCAGGTATGTATAGAATATTTTCTTTACTTTAGCTCTGGTTCCCTTTAAAAAGGAATCTGAAGTAAAAATAAACTTATGAGATAATGATTTGTATGTGTAGTACTGCTAAGGAATAAAACATTATTAGCACAGATACGAGTCTCATATTGTTTCCAGTACAGGAAGGGTTAAGGTAGCCATACATCTAGTGATATTGCTGTACGATCGACCATCAGATTCAATCATTTTATAGAATGGAGAGAGAATTGCGTGTGTTCCAAAACTCCCTATCAATAAAAGTGGCTGGTTTTATGTTGAATCGACCAGCTTAGTCGATCGAGCAGGATGCAAGATATCGGTCAATCGCACAGGAATCGGCTACTGATCACATGTCATTTGGTCGATTCTGAATTGATTTTTGCAGTCAGAGCATGGAGACACAACATCGGTCAAATCGAATGTGAAGGTGAATCGCATAGGATATCATTTGTAGTGTGTTGGTCACTAGTTGATCGACTTTCGATCAACTATACTTAAGTCGATTCCTTAATAAAGTTGATTGCTTTGTCGATTGCATCAGAATCGCTAAATGTATGACTGCCTTTAAGAAACGTCAGTTGTTATCTATGAAAACGAGCTTCTGTGACCTCTGCGACTTCATAAAGTCTTGGACAGCACTGTCTTTTGAAGCACTTATCACAACTGTCTCTCATTATTTCTTTTTTGTTTATGTTTTTTTGCAGAGAAAGTTCAAAGGGTCTTTAGCCTGCTCTGTGAAATCAGTTAAAATACTGAGTGTATTGTGGAGACTGCAATTATTAGAGAATGATGCAATCTATATATATAAAATCGGATGTATGTATGTGTGTGTGTGTGTATGTGCCGCGATCACTCGAAAATGGCTTGACCGATTTGAACGAAACTTGGTATGCAGATCCCTTACTACCTGGGATGATATGTTCTGGGGGTCTCGCGTCCCCCCTGCACACGTGGGCGGAGCTACAAACAGCAAATCAGATTTCACCCATTCAAGTCAATGGAAAAAATGGAAAAGGCTGCCATTCTCGCAGTATTCAAGCCAGAGTCCCCACACTTGGCACAGTGGGTCACTTAGTGACCGAGGTTACAAATCCAGGAAAAGTGGGCGGAGCATAAAACAGCCAATAAAATTTCAGCCATTCATTTTAAATGGGAAAATATAAACTGCAGCCATTCTTAGACTGTTAATCGCAGGGTTCTCAAACTTGCCATAGTTGGTCACTGGGTGAATGCGATTAAGATTCAAGAAAGTAGGTGGAGCCTACAACAGCCAATCAAAATTCACCTATTGATTTTCAAGGGGAACATTTAAACTGCTGCCATTCTTACACTTTTAATGACAGAGGCTTCAAACTTGCTACAGTCGGTCATTGGGTGACTGAGGTTCAAATTCAATAAAGGGGCGGGCCCACAAACAGCCAATCAGATTTACTTGGTGGATAAACTGCTTCCATTCACAAATTTTTGATGCCAAGAACCTGAAAGCTCACAAACTTGGTCATTGAGTGACTGTGTGTCCAGGTTACAAAAAGTGGGCGGAGCTAAAACAACATTTACTGGGAAAATATAAACTGCAGCCATTCTTACACCGTTAATGGCAGGGCTCTCAAACTTTGCACAGTTGGTCACTGGGTGAATGATTACGATTTTGGAAGGTGGGTGGAGCCTACAACAGCCAATAAAAATTCACCTTTTGATTTTCAAAGGGAATATTTAAGCTGCTACCATTCTTATACTGTTAATAGCAGATGCCTCAAACCTGGTACAATTGGTCACTGGGGTTCAAATTCAGAAAGGGGGCGGAGCCACAAACAGCCAGATTTGTTTATTTTTCAATGGGAATATACAAAGTATTGATACCAAGGACCCCAAAGCTGATAAACTTGATAATTGAGTGACTGTATGTCAAGGTTAGAAAAAGTGGGCGGTGCCAAAAACTAAATTTTTAACATGGCAGGGTTCCCAAATTTGACACAATTGGCCACTGGGTGACTGGGATGAATATTCAGAAATGTGGGTGGAGCCTACAACAGCCAATCAAAATGTACCTATTGATTTTCAAGGGGAATATTCACATTGCTACCATTCTTACACTGTTAATGGCAGAGGCCTCAAACCTGATACAGTCAGTCATTGGGTGACTGGGGTCCAAATTCACTAAAGGGGTGGAGCCACAAGCAGCCAATCAGATTTGTTAGATTGATTTCAGCCATTCTGTTATTGGCAGGGTTCTCAAACTTGACACAGTTGGCCACTGGGTGACTGGGACTAATATTCAGGAAAGTGGTTGGAGCCTACAGCAGCCAATCAAAATTCACCTTTTGATTTTCAAGGGGAATATTTACATTGCTGCCATTCATATATTCTTAATGGCAGAGGCCTCAAATCTGGTACATTCAGTCACTGGGAGACTGGGGTTTAAATTCTGAAAAGGGAGCAGGCCAAAAACAGCCAATCAGATTTGTTTAATTTCAATGGTAAAATGCAAATTATTCATGCCAAGGACCCCAAAGCTCATAACATTGGTCATCGAGTGGCTGTATGTCAAGATTACAAATAGTAGGCGGAGCCAAAAACAACTAACTTTTTTCATGGGAAAATGTAAACAGCAGCTTTTCTTACACTGTTATTGGCAGGGTTTCAAACTTCACACAGTTGGTCACTGGGTGACTAGGATTAATATTTGGAAAAGTAGGTGTGGCCTACAAGAGCCAATCACAATTCACCTGTTGATTTTCAAGGGGAATATTGAAACTGCAGTCATTCTTACACTGTTAATGGCAGAGGCCTCAAACCTGGTACAGTTGGTCGTTAAGTGTCTGGGGTTCAAATTCAGTAAAGGAGTGGAGCCACAAACAGCCAGATTTCTTTGCTGGATAAACTGCTTCCAGTCACACAATTTTGATGCCAGGAACCCAAAAGCTCACAAACTTGGTCATTGACTGACTGTGTGTCAAGGTTACAAAAAGTGGGTGGAGTTAAAAACAGATTTTTCTGGGAAATTGTAAACTGCAGCCGTTCTTCACTGTTAATGGCAGGGTTCTCAAACTTTGCACAGCTGGTTACTGGGTGACTGGGATTAATATTCAGAAGAGTGGGTGGAGCCTAAAAATGCCAATCAAAAATTACATGTCGCTTTTCAAGGAGAATATTATAATTGCTGCAATTCTTGCACCGTTAATGGCACAAGCCTCTAACCTGGTACAGCAGGTAATTGGGTCACTGGGGTTCAAATTCAGAAAAGCGGACAGAGCCACAAACAGTGAATCAGATTTCTTTCATTTCATGGGAAAACACAAATTATTGATGCCAAGGACCCGAAAGCTCACAAACTTGGTCACTGATTGACTGTGTGTCCATGTTACAAACAGTGGACGGAGCCAAAAACAAATTTCACTGGGAAAATGTAAACTGCAGCCATTTTTACACTGTTTATGGCAGGGTTCCCAAACTTTGCCCAGATTAATATTCAGGGAAGTGGGTGGAGCCTATAATAGCCAATCAAAATTCACCTGTTGATTTTCAAGTGGAATATTTAAATTGCTGCCATTTTTACACTGTTAATAGCAGAGGCCTCAAACCTGCTACAGTTGGTCATTGGGTGACTGGGGTTCAAATGCTTTAGAGGGGGTGAAGCCACAAGCAGCCAATCTGATTGGTTTAATTTCTTTTGGAATATAAAAATTATTGATACCAAGGACCCCAAAGCTCCAAAACTTGGTAATTGAGTGTTTGTGCGTTAGGGTTAGAAAGTGGGCGGAGCCAACACCAGTCAAATACATTCCCGGGCAACGCTGGGTCATCAGTGGGTGGAGACAAATACAAATTTCACTGGGAAAATGTAAAGTGCAGCCATTCTTACACTGTTAATGGCAGGGTTTTTAAACTTTGCACAGTTGGTCACTGGGTGACTGGGATTAATATTCAGAAAAGTGGGTGGAGCCTACAAAAGTGAATCAAACTTCACCTATTGCTTTTCAAGGGGAATATTTAATTGCTGCCATTCTTGCACTGTTAATGGCACAGGCCGCAAACCTGCTAGATTTGGGTATTGGGTGACTGGGGTTCAAATTCAGAAAAGGGGGTGGAGCCACAAACAGCCAATCAGA
Source organism: Hyperolius riggenbachi (assembly GCF_040937935.1). NCBI lineage: Eukaryota > Metazoa > Chordata > Amphibia > Anura > Hyperoliidae > Hyperolius > Hyperolius riggenbachi. The sequence goes on from NC_090650.1 coordinate 18,516,467, forward strand.
TTTGTTTTCTTCTTTCAATGCAAATTATTCTTACCAAAGACCGCAAAGCTCACAAACTTGGTCATTGAGTAATTGTGTGTTAGGGTTAGAAAAAGTATGCGGAGCCAACACCAGCCAAATACATACCCGGGCAACGCCGGGCAATCAGCTAGTGTTATATAAAAAGCTATATACCTGAAAATAAAAATATGAGACTATTTTCTTTGCTACTGATTATTATTAATTATCCGTACTACACAACAACCAATTCATTATATCATGAGTTTTTTTTCACTTCAGTGTCACTTTAATGCTTAAAGAGAACCCGAGGTGGGGTTCTAAGAATGATATCTGCACACAGAGGCTGGATCTGCCTATACTGCCCAGCCTCTGTTGCTATCTTGCTATCTCAATCCCCCCTAAGTTCCCCCTGCGCTCTGCTTGCCCCCCATAAATCACAGCCGCGCTGTCGACACGCAGCGTGTCGCAGCGGGCCGTGTTTACCTATGTAGTGTCAGTCTCGCCGCTCCCCCGCCTCCTGCATAGCTCCGGTCCCTGCCCGTGTCCCTTCCCTCCCCACTGACACTACATAGGTAAACACAGCCCGCTGCATGTCGACAGCGAGGCTGTGATTTATGGGGGACAGCAGAGCGCAGGGGGAACTTAGGGGGGATTGAGATAGCAACATTGGCTGGGCAGTATAGGCAGACCCAGCCTCTGTGTGCAGATATCATTCTTAGAACCCCACCTCGGGTTCTCTTTAAGGGCTTAATTTTAAGACTTCATTCTAAACAGCCGCCGTGACAAACGTGCCTTGCTGAGCTGAAAAACAAACAGAAGTAATGGCTCTTTGAACTTTCCAGCACAAAAACCTTTTCAAAAGTCGTTTCCCACTCCGTTGAAGTTTACCTGTAGGGAAAAAAATGCCCTAAATGGGTATTTACCTCAATAGAGGAAGGCCTCTAGATAATCCAGAGGTGTCCCCATCCTCCTCCCCCGGCCCATTCCAGCTGTGCCCTCCGCAAAACCCTTAACAAGTCCGCAATAATAGGAGGTGCTATAGCATCAGCAAGACACCCCACCCCCCCTTCCCAGCACCACCCCTGACTGTAAGTATGTAACTTTACATAAAGTTGCAGATATAGTTTAAAGCTGATGGGAAGTGAAAAAAAAAATCAAATAGATACTTACCTAAGAAGAGGGAAGGCTCTGGGTCCTATAGACAGGTGGCTCCATACTGCGCCTGCTGGAGCGCCCTCTCTCGCCCGCTTACGCATGCGCAGTACGGAGCAGCCCGTCCTCAAGAGCACTCAGGCTCCTGTGACTTCCAAAGCCTCCTGTGGCTGGTGATTTAAATGGAGGGGCAGTACTGGAATGCGGGAACCGGGAGATGAACGAGAAGGGTCTATAGGACCCAGAGCTCTCCCTCTCCTTAGGTAAGTTTCTGGCTGATTTATTTCTCCCATTATCTACACACAGGATACAGTATATTGTATTGTATGGTTACTGTTGTGCTGCATATTGCATTATCTCAGCATATTGAGCTTACCTGTATGTCTCAGATGCAGCCGGCAAAAGCATTCAGCACTGACAGCATTTAAAGAAAACCTGTAACAACAAAAAAAAAATGCCCGGGGGACGGTGCTTACCTCTGGAGGCTTCCCCCGTCCTCCTCCGTCCCATGTTGGTCTTGCTGAGCCCTTCCAAACAGCGGGGATGTAAATATTTACCTTCCCGGCTCCAGCGCAGGCGCAGTATCGGCTCTCGGGTCGGAAATAGGTGGAAGTAGCCGATCGCTGTCGGGTCTGCTCTACTGCACAGTACAGCAGACCCAATTGGGATTGGCTATTCCTGCCTTAGCAGCGAGAAGGTAAATATTGCAGACACGGCTGCGCCACAAATTGTCAACTGTGGCTTAAGAGGGGCCAAGCGAGACCACCGTGGGACAGAGGAGAGCGGGGGAAGCCTCAATAGGATCCAGGGGCTTCCCCCTCCTTTAGGTAAGTACCCCCCAGGGGCCCTTTTTTCGATACAGAGTCTCTTTAAGATATCTTTTTTTCTTGTAGCTGAACTAATATAAGGGTTTGATTATCATACAGCTATGCTCAGCCCCTAGCCTGTGATAATAGATCCCAGAAGTATTTCGGCATGTACTTTTTTATGAAAGAACACCTTGACCAAGTACCTCTTGTAACTCATGCATTTGTCATGAGTATTCCATCATTGTGTGGGAAGGTTTTCCAAACTGTTCCCTTTCAATCCACTAAGAAAATACTTACAGTATCTCATTTGTTTTTTTTATGATTTATCATGATTAAACCTCAAAGCTTATTATAGTTAGCTGACTACAAGTCCGAATACTTGCTGAGCCCACGCCGAGTGGAAGCTGGAAACTTGGGCCCCCGTGGCTAATAGACAATTGTCGCCCCATAGTTGCTAATGCAAATATCAGCTACTGGCCGCACAAAGCAGAAATGTGGGCGCCCGTTAAACAGCGGGCGCCGGGCTGTCCAACCGAAGTGTTTAGTTTTTGAAAAGTAGAATGTTATAGTTTTTTAATTATTTTGTCTTTTGTATTTACAAATTTTGTTTTTAAAAATGAATGTTTTGAAATGTATCGTTCTGAAAACTATAAAATTAGGAATGGGGGGTGTTAGGGTTAGGCATCAGGAAAGGAAGGGGGGGGGGGTTTAGAGTTAGGCATCAAAAAGAAGGGGTTTAAGGCAGGTGCGTAACTAGACTTTAACAGAACCCCCCCCCCCCCCTGCAAAACTGATAGCATGGGGGGCAGTTAGAGTTAGGTGTCAGGAAGGGATGTTTTAGGCATCAGAAAGGGGGGGGGGGTTTAGAGTTAGGTGTCAGGAGGGGGTTGTAGGGTTAGGCATCAGGAGGGGGGTTTTCAAGATCAGTGGTCAGTAAGGGGGGGTTTACGGTTAGGCATCAGGAAGGGGGATTTTAGGATTAGGTGTTAGGAAGGGGGGTTTCAGGGTTAGCCGTCAGCATGGGGGGGAGGGGTTGAGTTAAGCATCAGGAAGGGGAGCTTTAAGGATAATTATCAGAGGGGCGAGTGTCCTGTGCAAGAGTAGGCTTGGAAAGTGTTACCAAATTAGCCCCTACAAAGAACAAGCCCTGCTCTCTGTTAAAATGGTATTACACTCAAATTTCATCTATAGCCTAAAGCATTAAGCACAGCATAACATTTTCACTTCACTTAGCTGCTAAATTGATAAACCTGCCTTTGTGGACCAGAATGATTGTGCTGGCAGTGTGTACACTGTGTAAACAATGCAGTATCCAGGGAGGAGCAGAGAACTTTCTCTCCTTTATTTGCTCACTAATTACTTCACTAGGATTCTATCTGCTTATGGGTGCTGTAGCCGTCAATGATATCAGTTAGCTTCAGTGAGGTGCAAATAAGCATTCAGAGCAGTCTCATAGCGTTCCATATTCAATATTTAGCGTGTTTAATATTTTAGAGGAAAATGTTTTGAGCATAATCCGACTTTAAAGAGGAACTTCAGCCTAAACAAATATACTGTCATTAAGTTACATTAGTTATGTTAATTAAAATAGATAGGTAATATAATCTCTTACCCACCCTGTTTTAAAAGAACAGGCAAATGTTTGATTTCATGAGGGCAGCCATCTTTTTGGTTGAAAGGAGGTGACAGGGAGCATAAGACACAGTTTCAACTGTCCTGTGTGCTGATCACCCGTCCCAGTTGCTAGGCAACGTGAATAGCAACATAGGAAATCCTATCATGCTTTTCACAGCATCAGGGAAAAAAGCCCGGGCAGTTTTCTTTGATGGGTGGGGCTTAGCTAAAAATGCAGCTAAAAATGTTGCTTTGGTAAGAAAAACAAAGTTCTGATGCTGTGAATCTGTTAAAGAAACACCAAGCCTTTTCAGTTCTGCTGAGTAGATTTTTTAGTCCGGAGGTTCACTTTAAGGTAAGGCAACGTTGTTCACAAGAGCTTAGGATCCAAAGCTCTTCCTGTGAACGTTCACAAATGTTACGTCTTCAGGCCGTCATGGTGTTATATTATTTCAAGATGGGCTTCATTATGTCTTTTTCATGTAACTTTTAATGGGGCGCTTGCAAACCATCAAAGTTAAAGACCTCACAGAGGAACTTTGATTTAAAACCCGTGTTTAACCTTGAGCACAGCGACTCGCTCACCCTCATAAAGCGGCAGGGTGGCGAGGTTTTTACGGCGTCGCATTCCACGTGTGGATTGCAGCTCTCCGCAGGGATGTGATGTTGACTCTCGCTGTTTTATAGGCGGCTGTGTTTAACCTTCGTGTTTATAAAGCTTTGCACAGCATTCCTCCATCGTTTCAGCGCGGGGACGCCCGATTGCCGCAGTCTATTCACGACGCATTTCTTCCCCCCGTCCCCATCTATATTCAGTGTACACCCTGTGCATAATTATCGCTGGCGATGGCAGAGCGAATCTAGCAACAGATGCGGGCGGAGATGTAATTAAACCTACAATTACCAGTAAAAATATTGTCAGCAAATAGATTTTACTCCGAACAGCTATTTGGCTCCGCGATGGAACGGCGTTGTCTCGCCGAGGCTTCTTTAATGGTTACAATGATGCAAATTTTAAAGGGTGCTTTGGTCAGGCGGGGGAAGTGCGCTCTAATAAAGGGCCAACATGCACAGATTATGCTATTTACATAAGCTGGTTTATGCAAAACTTGCAAGAGAGAACTAAGGATGAACGAGAGGGGTCATCTATCAAAGCCAGATTTATACTCTCTCCCACCATAGGCCCCCATTCCATGTGCTACCCCTTTCTTTATACATCAATCCTTACCTGTGCAGCAGCCCCCTCCCATTCCATGTGCAGCCCCCTCTTCCTTGTGTAACACCCATGTAACTAGCAAAATTAAACAACATTTTTGATGATTACCATTAGGTAAACTATGCCTGTGACATTTTGCCAAAACATTTCCATAGGAAATAACCCATATACAGTGTACAGTTAGCACAGTGACAGCTGCTAATCAGTGGCTGTTACTGCTGCTGGTATAGTGGTGGCTGCTAATCAGTGGCTGTTAGTGCTGCTGGCACAGTGGTGGCTGCTACTCAGTGGCTGTTACTGCTGCTGGCACAGTGGCAGCTGCTAATCAGTGGCTGTTACTGCTGCTGGTACAGTGGTGGCTGCTTATCAGTGGGTGATACTGCTGCTGGCACAGTGGCAGCTGCTAATCAGTGGCTGTTACTGCTGCTGGCATAGTGGAGGCTGCTAATCAGTGGCTATAACTGCTGCTGGCATAGTGGCAGCTGCTAACCAGTGGCTGTTACTGGCTTACTGCTGCTGGCATAGTGGCAGCTGCTGATCAGTGGCTGTTACTGCTGCTGGCACAGTGGCAGCTGCTAATCAGTGGCTGTTACTGCTGCTGGCACAGTGGCATCTGCTAGTCAGTGGCTGTGCTGCTAGCATAGTGGCAGCTGCTAATCAGTGGCTGTTACTACTGCTGGCACAGTGGAGCTGCTAATCAGTTGCTGTTACTGCTGCTGGCATAGTGGCAGCTGCTAATCAGTGGCTGTTACTGTTTCTGGCATTGTGGCAGCTGCTAATCGGTGGCTGTTACTGCTCCTGGCATTGTGGCAGCAAATCAGTGGCTGTTACTGCTGCTGGCACAGTGGCGGCTGCTAATCAGTGGCTTTTACAACTGCTGGCATAGTGTGGGCTGCTAATCAGTGGCTGCTACTACTGCTGGCATTGTAGCAGCTGCTAATCGGTGGCTGTTACTGCTCCTGGCATTGTAGCAGCTGCTAATCAGTGGCTGTTACTGCTGCTTGCACAGGGGCAGCGGCTAATCAGTGGCTGTTACTGCTGCTGGCACAGGGGCAGCTGCTAATCAGTGGCTGTTACTGCTGCTGGCACAGTGGCGGCTGCTAATCAGTGGCTGTTACTGCTGCTGGCATAGTGGCAGCTGCTAATCAGTGGCTATAACTGCTGCTGGCATAGTGGCAGCTGCTAATCAGTGGCTGTTACTGCTGCTGGCCCTTGTATGCGGCACCAAAGGCTGCATGGAATTAATAATTCTGGGGGCCACTAGAAATGGCTTGAAGGGCCCCTGGGTAGGACTGTGGACATGTCTGGCTTATAATATACCTGACAAAAAGGATCAAATCGGATGATCAATAATTTGGGGGATTGTATCGCTTATGGCCACCTTATCTGTCACGTCACAATGACTGCTCCACGCCTCCACCACGGACACCACCCCGCCCCCATTTGCCGTGATATCAGCAGCCTGAATTATCATCAGCTACCATTGGCTGTCTTTACTAACGAGTGGCCTTATTGGCTGATAGTGAAGCTCTAGAACTTTACTTTGCTTCTGAATTCAGCATCTTGAATCTCTGAAACGAATGATCATTTCGACCTGCAGTTTTTTTCAAAGGCAACCTGTGAATACGTACATTTTTTCAGCCACGTTTTCACATTAGTTACAGAGCAGTGAGAGCATATAGTCAGGCAACGTCATTTGAGGGTTTCTGGGGATTATTCTAAAATTTCCTGTCTGCAGTACATTGTTCTTGTATTTATTATCATTATTACTGTTATTATTATACCTCAAAGTGCCAACATCTTCCATAGCAGCGTACAAATAAATACTGCACAAGCAAGTTAGCTGGACAAATAAGGCTAACACACACAATACACACACAGTTGTATGGCACACCTTGTACTCAGTACATAGAGATGGGACTGTCCATGAATACAGAACAGAAATACCAGGATATAATAAAGCGAGGTGGCCCCGCCCATGTGACATCACAGCACTAGGGTCATAATGAATGGACACGAGACAGGATGGGGCAAGTCAGTAATTTGCATATAGAGATGTCACGAACATCAAATTTTCCGTTCGCAAACGGCGAAGACGTACTTCCGCAAATGTTTGCGAACATTCGAACTTGGGGAACCGCCATAGACTTTAATGTAACATAGCAAAGAAATGAACAGCGCTACTTAAAAACAGATGAGTGCTTACCTGCAAAAAAGTGCACACCCCACTCATGGGATTCAAATACACAATGAGCATACACATGACTAGGGTTGCCACCTTTTGGGCAGAAAAATACCTGCTTGGGGGTGTGGCCTAAAAGTGGGAGGGGTTTGTTACGACCTTTTTTTTATCCAAAATAGCACTAGAATCTGCAGAAAAAAGCTCTTGAGAAAAAAATGCTCAGTGTCCTCTTAAAAGCCCAATTAGGTGGTCATATAGACAACGGCATAGCCTCCCTTCCTCCCTCCCCCTTATATTTCGTCTGCTGCTGGTCTGCTCCTTAGCCCCTCTTTATGACTAATAGCCAAAGCTCCAATACAAAATACAGCAAAGGAAGCCTCATTAGGATCCAGAGGCTTCCTACTCCTAATGCTGGGTACACACGATGCGCTTCCACGTCGAATGCGCCGCTCGATTCGATTATTTCCGAGCATTTCCGAGCGCATTTTGATGATTTTTAGGTCGAAAGCCATGTAAAGTATGGCAAATCGATCTAACGATCCATCGAAACGCGAATCGGACATGTCGGAAATAAACAAATTGACGGGAATTGAGCGGCGCATCGAACGCGGAAACGCGTCGTGTGTACCCAGCATTAGGTAAGTTTGTTTTTGAACCTGTGCTTCAGCTCAGGTCTTCTTTAATATATAGTCTATATTGTATATCTAGATGCAGAGGGGCGAATGGAGCAGACATTCACCTTCATTACTCACTAAGCGACTGGCAACATGAGCAGTGTACCCTAAGCTACATACTCACTCGGAGATGGATCAGGGGATATGGGACGTGCAAGCGTTCCCTGAGCCATCTTCACAATCATGTACAACGTCAACAAGCGACGGGAGGGAAAGAGACTTTAAACCATTGCAGTAATTATGTGTAGGTGTAAAGGGATCCTGAGCTGTAATTTAAAAAAAAGGAATCTGGACTTACCAGGGGCCTCCTCCAGCCCCCTGTAGCCCGTGAGGTCCTCTGGGATCCTCTTCTTTCTTCCCCTGGTCCCACTAGCGGCTCAGTAATCGGCAACTTCAGGTGAAGTTGCATGTATGTGCCCCCACCACACGCCTGTCGCCATAAGCCTCCTGCGCATGTGCGGCTCTCTAAAGAGTGAACCTCTCATGCGCAGGAGGCATACGGCAACTGGCGTAATGATGCAAAGGTTGCAGTAAAGTCGCTGATTACTGGAACCACCAGCCAGAACAGAAGAAGAAAGAAGAGGATCCCGGAGGACCTCACGGGCTACAGGGGCTAGAGGAAGCCCCAGGTAAGTTCAAATTCAGTTTTTAAGTACAGCTCAGGGTCCCTTTAAACTAGCTCTTGTGCAGTTTAGAATTGCTCAGAGGGATTTCTGGAAAGGCTCAGGAGGTAAGTGGACCAGGGGGAGGGACCCTGAGGAGGACAACAACTTGCATCTGGACATGTAGGAAAAGGTAATCTAGCCCACCATGTTTTCATTATGTTTTTCATGGGTCAGGTGTACTTTAACGCTGTGCAGTGTAGAAAAGTGTAGAAAAACAGCAGTAAATAGAGCTGTCATGACAAAGAGCCCCATAAGAAGCTCAGGCGTATGAAACAGTTGTAGGGCCATCGTTCTGCTTAGTCAACCATAGCCCAGGTACTCAGCTCTATTTAAAGTAAATGTGAAGTGAGTTGGTAAAAAAAAAAAAAAAAAGTCAGATACGTATGGACAGGGAAGGTTCTGGATACTATAGACCCTTCCCTGTCTTCTCTTACACCGCTCATTCCAGCGCTGTCACCCTTGTTGTACGTACTCGACTAACTGGTCGAATACACGACTGGGAGGCTCAAGTGCTTCCAAAGACTGGCGGATCCGTATTCGTGCATGAGTATACTGCACATGCGCTCTCGCGCAGTACAGAGCCGCACGACTTCAGAAGAACTCGGGGAGGGGACACAAGTGCTTCCAAAGCCTCCCTAGGTGGCAAATGTAAATGGGGGTGATAGCGTTGAAAAGAGGCGTACAAGAAGTCAGGGAAAACTCTATAGGATCCAGAGAGCCTTCCCTGTCCATAGCTATCTGTCTTTTAGATTTTACCTCACGTCACATTTACTGTAATCATACATCCCAACTTTTTGAGAGGAGAAAGAGGGACGTTTAAGCCACGCCCCTGCCACACCCATTATCACGCCCACCACTCCCCTAGTTACGCATACCATAAAGATTTCATGAGTAAAATATGTTGTTTTATAATTCAAACCACACTATTCCTTTCTATCCTGCTTTATTTTCCTTAATTGTAACATTTTAAAATTAGTAATATATCAATTTAAAGGATGGGAATAAAGTTTAGAGTCAATCAAACACATTTCTAGTAGAGAAATATATATATTTACATAGAAAGAGGGACAAATGAGGAGGGAAGAGGGACAGGGGTCCCAAAGAGGGACTGTCCCTCTGAAAGAGGGACAGTTGGGAGCTATGATTAAACAACCCTTTCTTCACAGTGTTCTTTGTCTGCAATTCAAAGGCAGTGACAATGCAAAGAAACACAAGGAAGTACCGTAAATCGAGCTGATCTGGAAGCAGTATAGTCACTGATGAGAGCTACTCAAAGTGCTGCTCTCTTTACTGTGATGTTTCATTATCACTCACTACAGGTCTGCTGCCTGTCAGCTTCAGCGTGTGACTCCTGGGAGCTGACCTTACTGATAACGATCTTCTTCGTCCGACCGACCAACAACGGGATCGATCAGGAGTAGTTTGGATACAGATAATAATGAAGACAGCCGACACTGGTAATGAAAAAGAAAGTGAAGCATTCTCACAGCAGGGGCACAGGACTGTGCTCATACCTGACTTTGTTGAGTTCCCTAGAGCTGCTCCATGCTCTGTACACACGCTGCTGCTCCATGCTCTGTACACACACACTGCTGCTCCATGCACTGTACACACACGCTGCTACTACATCCAAAGTCAACTGTAGCAGGGAAAGAAAGGGGGCAGTTCTGTGAACTGCAGGATGCCTGCAGATATTCTGGTGTCTCAACGTGTGCCTGTCCCCAGACACTGCACTTCCCCTGTCTGAGGGGGGATTCTGGGGAGCTGTAATCCCCCCCTGCGTTTGCCTTTGTATGGCATGCCAGAGGGGGATCCATGGCAAAAAGATAAAGGAGACAGCCAATAGGAGGAGCCATCCTGTCCTACTACTCACTCCATTTGATCCAATGCACTGACGTTAAGGACATCAGAAAGTGAGCCCTGCCGTGTACACTGCGCATGCGCAGTCCAGGCCATGTGTTTCCTCAATTACTCTCTTTAAAAATGGAATGAAAATATCTAGTTCCATATCAATAGATGGCTTTTGCAGCCCTTACTATATATTCTTGTCAGGCCATATTGTATGGAAGTCGTGTTATGCTTTTAAAGTGGAGCCCCGCTTAGATCATAGAGGACTGGCTGCTTTGGTAACATGAGCCGAAAGGAACGAGCAGCCCAGCGCTGGAAATACCGGTCAGCTTTCTCGTCGCCCTGTTGTAGAGGATTTATAGTGTTAGTATGAGAGCTTGTTCACACTTTGTCTCTCAGAGAGGAAGCACTGTGCTGGAAATGTAAACTTTCATGAACAAAGTGTCTAGAGGGACGCATCACTGACCAATGCACAGGAAACAGCTCCTCAGATGGTGACATATCTGATAGAGCTGCTACAGAGATAATGTTATGCAGCGCTGCATATTAATAACCAGAAAAAAAATAGTTACCGACTACCCAGGTCAGTAAAAGAGAGTCAGAAGTGGGCTTAAAGGAAACCAAATATCCCCCCTGAAAATTATAGAGCATGGCTGGCCTTAGGTATGTGCTATCTGTGCACGGGGCCATTATTCCGGGTGGGGGGTGGGTACTATGGCTGCACACGTGCCAGACGTCACTGCACAGTTTGCTGTCTGTGCACCTCATTGCATTGTGGGAAATCATGGCTTTTTCCAACTGCCAAGCAAGCAAGATCTCACCCACTGTGCATATACCTTTTAGCCTATCTTATTGTTAACTAGCTGATTGCCCGGCGTTGCCCGGGTATGTATTTGGCTGGTGTTGGCTCTGCATATTTTTTCTAGCCCTAACACACAATTACTCACTGACCAAGTTTGTGAGCTTTGCGGTCTTTGGTATCAATCATTTGCATTGAAATGAAAAAATCTGATTGGCTGTTTGTAGCTGCACCCCCTTTTCTGAATTTGAACCCCAGTCACCCAATGACCAACTGTAGCAGGTTTGAGGCCTGTGCCATTAACAGTGCAAGAATGGTAGCAATTAAATATTCCCCTTGAAAAGCAATAGGTGAAGTTTGATTCACTTTTGTAGGCTCCACCCACTTTTCTGAATATTAATCCCAGTCACCCAGTGACCAACTGTGCAAAGTTTAAAAACCCTGCCATTAACGGTGTAAGAATGGCTGCAGTTTACATTTTCCCAGTGAAATTTGTATTTGTCTCCACCTACTGATGACCTGGCGTTGCCCGGGTATGTATTTGACTGGTGTTGGCTCCGCCCACTTTCTAACCCTAACGCACCTGCTATTAACAGTGTAAAAATGGCAGCAATTTGAATATTCCACTTGAAAATCAACAGGTGAATTTTGATTGGCTATTATAGGCTCCACCCACTTCCCTGAATATTAATCTCAGTCACGCAGTGACCATCTGGGCAAAGTTTGGGAACCCTGCCAATAGCAGTGTAAAGGCCTCGTTCACATCAGGGCCGTTTCTGTGCGCTTTTTACAGCGCACTGCCCTATGCGATCAGCAAGGTATTTATTTTCCCATGTAACTAAATGTAGCTGGTTCACATCTATGCGCTGCGCTGAGCAGCGTTACAGAAACGTAGGGTTGCATGCATTTCTGTGCGTTGAGCTGGAAAGCGCACATCAATGCAAGTGAATGGGTGCGCTTTTTTAGCGCATAGAAGCGCGTACAAGCGCATAGAAGCGCATGCGTTTTTTACCCCTAATTGGAGAAAAAAATACATTTACATACAAAAACAAAGTTTTATTGACAACTGCTGCTGGTACAACAAGCAAAACGTGCCTTAAAGAAGCGCAGCGCAACGCACAGAAACGCACACTAAAGCGCGCACAAGCGCATGCGTTTTCTACCACGCGCTTTCACACGTTTTTCAGCGCAGCAGATGTGAACGAGGCCTAAGAAGGGCTGCAGTTTACAATTCGGCCTCGTTCACATCTGCTGCGCTGAAAAACGTATTAAAGCGCATGGTAAAAAACGCATGCGCTTGTGCGCGCTTTAGTCCGCGTTTCTGTGCGTTGCGCTGCGCTTCTTTAAAGCACGTTTTGCTTACTGTAGCAGCAGCAGTTGTCAATAAAACTTTGTTTTTGTATGTAAATGTATTTTTTTCTCCAATTAGGGGTAAAAAACGCATGCGCTTCTATGCGCTTGTACGCACTTCTATGCGCTAAACGCACAGAAATGCATGCAACCCTATGTTTCTGTAACGCTGCTCAGCGCAGCGCATAGATGTGAACCAGCTACATTTAGTTACATGGACAAATCAATACCTTGCTGATCGCAATACCTTGCTGTGGAAAGCGCACAGAAACGGCCCTGATGTGAACGAGGCCTTCCCAGTGAAATTTGTTTTTGGCTCCACCCACTTTTTGTAACCTGGACACAGTCACTACTCAATGTCCAAGTTTGTGAGCTTTGGGGTCCTTGGCATCAATAATTTGTATTTTCCCATGAAATGAAACAAATCTGATTGACTGTTTGTGGCTCTGTACCCTTTCCTGAATTTGAACCCCAATGACCAACTGTACCAGGTTTGAGGCTTGTGCCATTAGCAGTGCACGAATGGCAGCAATTTTAATATTCTCCTTGAAAAGTGACATGTAATTTTTGATTGGCATTTTTAGGCTCCACCCACTTTTCTGAATATTAATCCCAGTCACCCAGTAACCAGCTGTGCTAAGTTTGAGAACCCTGCCATTAACAGTGAAGAAGGGCTGCAGTTTACAATTTCCCAGAAAAATCTGTTTTTAACTTCACCCACTTTTTGTAACCTGGACACACACCTGGACATAACCTGGGCATCAAAATTGTGCTAATGGAAGCAGTTTATCCAGCAAAGAAATTTGGCTGTTTTTGGCTCCACCCCTTTACTGTATTTGAACCCCAGACACTTAACGACCGACTGTAGCAGGTTTGAGGCCCCTGCTATTAACAGTGTGAGAATGGCTGCAGTTTCAATATTCCCCTCAAAATCAATAGGTGAATTTTAATTGGCTCTTGTAGGCTCCACCTACTTTTCCAAATATTAATCCTAGTCACCCAGTGACCAACTGTGTGAAGTTTGAGAACCCTGCCATTAACAGTGTAAGAAAAGCTGCAGTTTACATTTACCCATGTAAAAAGTTAGTTGTTTTTGGATCCGCCCACTATTTCTAACCTTGACATACAGTCACTCAGTGACCAAGTTTATGAGCTTTGGGGTCCTTGGCATAAATAAGTTGCATTTTACCATTGAAATTAAACAAACCTGATTGGCTGTTTTTGGCCCGCTCCCTTCAGAATTTAAACCCCAGTCTCCCAGTGACTGACTGTAGCAGATTTTAGGTATCTGCCATTAAGAGTGTATGAATGGCAGCAATGTAAATATTCCCCTTGAAAATCAAAAGGTGAATTTTGATTGGCTGCTGTAGGCTCAACCAACTTTCCTGAATATTAGTCCCAGTCACCCAGTGGCCAACTGTGTCACATTTGAGAACCCTGCCAATAACAGAATGGCTGAAATCAATCTAACAAATCTGATTGGCTGTTTGTGGCTCCACCCCTTTAGTGAATTTGGACCCCAGTCACCCAATGACTGACTGTATCAGGTTTGAGGCCTCTGCCACTAACAGTGTAAGAATGGTAGCAATGTGAATATTCCACTTGAAAACAAAATAGGAAAATTTGATTGACTGTTTGTGGCTCCGCCCCCTTTCTGAATTTGGACCCTAATCACCCAGTGACCAATTGTACCAGGTTTGAGGCATCTGCTATTAACAGTATAAGAGAATGGTGGCAGATGAAATATTCCCTTTGAAAATCAAAAGGTGAATTTTTATTGGCTGTTGTAGGCTCCACCCACCTTCCAAAATCTTAATCTCAGTCCCCCAGTGACCAACTGTGCAAAGTTTGAGAACCCTGCCATTAACAGTGTAAGAATGGCTGCAGTTTATATTTTCCCAGTAAAATTTGTTTTTGGCTCCGCCCACTTTTTGTAACCTTGACACCCAGTCACTCAATGACCAAGTTTGTGAGCTTTCAGGTTCCTGGCATCAAAAATGTGTGAATGGAAGCAGTTTATCCACCAAGGAAATCTGATTGGCTGTATGTGGCCCCGCCCCTTTAGTGAATTTGGACCCCAGTCACCCAATGACCGACTGTAGCAAGTTTGAAGCCTCTGCCATTAAAAGTGTAAGAATGGCAGCAGTTTAAATATTCCCCTTGAAAATTTTGATTGGCTGTTGTAGGCTCCACCCATTTTCTTGAATCTTAATTGCATTCACCCAGTGACCAAGTGTGGCAAGTTTGAGAACCCTGCGATTAACAGTCTAAGAATGGCTGCAGTTTACATTTTCCCATTTAAAATGAACGGCTGAAATTTGATTGGCTGTTTTATGCTCCGCCCACTTTTCCTGGATTTGTAACCTCGGTCACCAAGTGACCAACTGTGCCAAGTGTGGGGACTCTGGCTTGATTACTGGCAGAATGGCAGCCTTTTACATTTTTTCCATTGACTTGAATGGGTGAAATCTGATTTGCTGTTTGTAGCTCCGCCCAGGTGTGCAGGGGGGCCGCGAGACCCCCAGAACATATCATCCCAGGTAGTAAGGGATCTGTATACCAAGTTTCGTTCAAATCGGTCAAGCCGTTTTCGTGTGATCGCGGCACATACACACACACACACACACACACACACACACACATCCGATTTTATATATATAGATAGGTGTGTTTTATACTCACAAAGGTGGGTGGAGCTTGCAACCCTCCAGAGCCTATGGGGAGAAAACCGCCCCCTCTTGGGTTGTCCAGGTCTGCTGCGCAAGAGCTGGTTGGTCGCACTGGGTAACTAGTTGGTAGTGATGTCATCAAGATGGCTGCCATGGATTCTCTGGTCCCCTAAAGCCAGGCTAGAACAAGCATTTTTTTTTCACAGCAATGGGGGGTCCAGGGGTCCTGGTAAGCTTGGGGCGTGATTAAAAGTTTGGTAGAAGAGTGGAATGTGGTGAGTTTGAAGTAAGGTGGGAATGTCACTGGACATATGGTGTGGGTGTAACAGGGGTGTGGGGAGGAGTGACTGGAGGTATGATGAAGGCATGACTGGGGATCTGGCCCAGGTAATTTATTATTATTATTTAGTATTCATATAGCGCCGACATCTTCCGCAGTGCTGTACAGAGTGTATAGTCTTGTCACTTAAAGGGGTTCTGTGGAGGTCCATTAGGTAAGCCCCCTGTAGCTGAAATGTCCCACGCTATTGTCTTCCGATCACTCGTTCCCCGACGTCAGCACCGGGCAATTATTCGTCAAACAAGACGAATAATGCACGCTCCCGTCACCGGGAGCCTACTGCGCACGCGCAGTACAAGGTTTTGCTTCTGGAGACGCGAGCGGGAGCGTGCATGCGGCTGCGCAGATGCGTGACACGCATACTTAGACCGGGGCCGGCGGCGGGGAATGGCATATCGGAGGAGGACGGCGCGAGACATGACAGCTACAGGGGGCTGATAGAATCCCCAGGTAAGTGTCTGTTTATGTTTATTGAAGGACTCCACAGAACTCCTTTAACCACTTTACCCCCGCGCGTACGGATTTCTCCGCCCCTTTTTCCATCCTTTCACCCCCAGGGACGGAGAAATCCGTACTCTGCGCACTCCCGCCGCTGTCCGCGCTCTCGCTCGTAAACACGCCGCCCGCCGCTAGTAAACACGCCGCCGCCCGCTCGCCCGGAGATCAATGAACGGGAAAATCCATTCCCGTTCGTTGATCTCAGCCCCGCAATGATCTGCTGCCGCTCGGCTGAGCAGCCCGATCATTGTGAAAAAATAACAAAGTCCCAGCCTCTTTCTACTTCCTGCAAGAGTCCAGAAGGACGCTTGCAGGTCGTATGAAACAAATTGGTAATGGTGCCATCTTGTGGCCAAATAGTAAAACTACATCCTAACCATTTTTTACACACAAATAAACTTGTTTTACACAAAAAATTAACTCCTTACCTCCCACACTCCCCAATTTTTTTTTTTTGTAATTAAAAAAAAAAAAAAAATTTACAATTTAAAAAAAATACATAAATAGTTACCTTAGGGACTGAACTTTTTAAATATTTATGTCAAGAGGGTGTAACACTGTTACTTTATAAACTATGGGCTTGTAATTAGGGATGGACGCAAAACTGAAAAAAATGCACCTTTATTTCCAACTAAAATATTGGCGGCAAACATTGTGATAGGGACATAATTTAAACGGTTTTATAACCGGGATAAATAGGCATATACATTTAATGGGTTTTAATTACAGTAGCATGCATTATTTAAAAACTATAAAGGCCGAAAACTGAAAAATAATAATTTTTTTCCCACATTTTTTCCTATTTTCCCATTAAAACACATTTAGAATAAAATTATTCTTGGCATAATGTCCCACCTAAAGAAAGCCTAATTGGTGGCGAAAAAAACAAGATATAGTTCATTTCATTGCGATAAGTAATGATAAAATTATAGACGAATGAATGGAAGGAGCGCTGAAAGGTGAAAATTGCTCTGGTGGTCAGGGGGTAAAACCCCTCAGTTGGGAAGTGGTTAAGGGCCCTTTTCCACTAGCAATCGCAATCACAAATCACAAACGCCAGCGATTGCGATTGCGATTTTTCATTAATTCTGTTATGCGATTGCGATTTGTGATTTTCATTTGCATTGCATTATCATTGTAAAAATCGCTCCAGCAAGCGATTGCGATTTGCGATTAGCGATTTCCAAATCGAATCACTGTAGTGGAAAATACTTCTCGTGATTTATATGATAAAGTAACAACTCTAGCGATTTAAAAATCACTAGCGATTTGCGATTTTGCGATTCAGCAATCACAATCGCTCTAGTGGAAAAGGGCCCTTACTGTCACTTCACAATCTAAGCCTTCCTATAGTCATATGTCTATGTGTGTATTTTGTAGTGCATGTATCATAGTCCAGGGCCAATTTAGGGGGAAGCCATGAACACCATGCAGATAATGCCCTGGATGGGTTCCGAACGGGGACCCAGCGCTGCAAGGCGAGAGCGCTAACCACTATGCCATCGTAGTATCACTTTGGAGCTACCATGTTCCCCTCTGCCTGATGTCAGAAACTCGTGAGGTGGCGTATGCTGTCATACGTGAAGGAATGTTGGCGTTTCCGTGTTGTGAGAGATAATATTCCCTGTGATGGAACTAATCTCCGACTGCAGCTGACCTGATGGATAATCCGCTCCAGCCACAAGACCCGACACGCTTACCTAATGGAGCGCAAAATCGCTGCATTCATCCCAAAGGTTATTATAACACTGAAGTTAAACTCTGCCCAGAGCGCTGCAGGCACCGACCGTCCAAAAATACTGCGATGGCGAGAGGCTAATTACGCTGAAAAAACGGCTTTCCCTGTACGGACACGATCCTCGCACAGCTGTCGTTATTCGGAGAGCAGCTGCCATAACAGCGAACGTCGCGCAGCCAGCCGCCCGCGCCCGTGTGTGTCCTCCGAGGGGAATGTGTATTTATAACTTTGTATATACATCTAATACTAATGTTATTTAGGAGCAACCCAAGGCACATTAACAGCGCAGATGATGCGCAGGTCTTAAGTAAACAGATGTGCATTATCCCAAAAATCAACATTATAAACTGCAAGGCCTTCCGGAATAATAAAATATAATATACATATTTACTGCCTCATCTGCTAACCCCTTTGTCTACTACCCCAGTGTCTCAACCCCTTCTAGATTGTAAGTTCACAAGGGCAGGAACCTTTTGGTGCAATTTATGAAATAAACATCTATCAGTATTGGTGATGTTATTCAAACTACATATCAATGGTATGTATCGGTACTTTTGTCACTGGTTGTCCTGATTGTCACCCAGTCCCATGCACGCCTCCAGGACTTTTCAAGAGCTGCTCCAACACTATGGAACTCCCTACCTCCACCCATTAGGGCAGCCCCCTCCTTCAACATCTTCAAGAAAGCCCTCAAAACTCACCTTTTCACTCTGGCCTACTACCCCTCACAAGTGCTCTAAACCTACAGCTGAACTCCGGTCCCCTACCATTCGTGTCCTTACCTCTCCCTCTAGATTGTAAGCCTTTGGGCAGGGTCCTCCTCCTTTTGTGTCCTACCTGATCTTGCACCTCCATTACTGTGAACCCATGCTATGCATCTGAGTGAACCTAACTTGCCTAACTCCATGCTCCCATCCAGTGACTGAGCATTACCTGGTACTCATACTGTGCTGTGTGATCTCCATGCTCCCATCCAGTGACTGAGCATTACCTGGTACTCATACTGTGCTGTGTGATCTCCATGCTCCCATCCAGTGACTGAGCATTACCTGGTACTCATACTGTGCTGTGTGATCTCCATGCTCCCATCCAGTGACTGACTAAGCATTACCTTGTACTCATACTGTGCTGTGTGATCTCCATGCTCCCATCCAGTGACTGAGCATTACCTGGTACTCATACTGTGCTGTGTGATCTCCATGCTCCCATCCAGTGACTGAGCATTACCTGGTACTTATACTGTGCTGTGTGATCTCCATGCTCCCATCCAGTGACTGACTAAGCATTACCTTGTACTCATACTGTGCTGTGTGATCCCCATGCTCCCATCCAGTGACTGAGCATTACCTTGTACTCATACTGTGCTGTGTGATCTCCATGCTCTGAGCATTACCTTGTACTCATACTGTGCTGTGTGATCTCTATGCTCCCATCCAGTGACTAAGCATTACCTTGTACTCATACTGTGCTGTGCGATCTCCATGCTCCATCCAGTGACTAAGCATTACCTTGTACTCATACTGTGCTGTGTGATCTCCATGCTCCCATCCAGTGACTAAGCATTACCTTGTACTCATACTGTGCTGTGTGATCTCCATGCTCCATCCAGTGACTGACTAAGCATTACCTTGTACTCATACTGTGCTGTGTGATCTCCATGCTCCCCTCCAGTGACTAAGCATTACCTTGTACTCATACTGTGCTGTGTGATCTCCATGCTCCCCTCCAGTGACTAAGCATTACCTTGTACTCATACTGTGCTGTGTGATCTCCATGCTCCATCCAGTGACTAAGCATTACCTGGTACCCATACTGTGCTGTGTGATCTCCATGCTCCCCTCCAGTGACTAAGCATTACCTTGTACTCATACTGTGCTGTGTGATCTCCATGCTCCCATCCAGTGACTAAGCATTACCTTGTACTCATACTGTGCTGTGTGATCTCCATGCTCCATCCAGTGACTAAGCATTACCTTGTACTCATACTGTGCTGTGTGATCTCCATGCTGCATCCAGTGACTGACTAAGCATTACCTTGTACTCATACTGTGCTGTGTGATCCCCATGCTCCCATCCAGTGACTGAGCATTACCTTGTACTCATACTGTGCTGTGTGATCTCCATGCTCTGAGCATTACCTTGTACTCATACTGTGCTGTGTGATCTCCATGCTCCATCCAGTGACTAAGCATTACCTTGTACTCATACTGTGCTGTGCGATCTCCATGCTCCATCCAGTGACTAAGCATTACCTTGTACTCATACTGTGCTGTGTGATCTCCATGCTCCCATCCAGTGACTAAGCATTACCTTGTACTCATACTGTGCTGTGTGATCTCCATGCTCCATCCAGTGACTAAGCATTACCTGGTACTCATACTGTGCTGTGTGATCTGGTTTTCTTGTATTCCTGTATTGTCATATTGCTGTATGTCACCCCTAAATATTGTCTGTAACCTAAATTAATGTTCAGCGTTGCGTAATATGTTGGCGCTTTATAAATACAATAAATAAATAAATAAAAATTGTACAGTGTGTTGTACTGTTCCTCCTGTATCTATGCTCCTCATGGCTGTATGTTTTGCATGTTGCACAGTGCTACGGAATATGTTGGCGCTCTATAAGTAATAATAATATACAGACAGTCCTCTTCTTACAAACAGCTCCAGTTACAGTGTTTCAGAGATACAAAGTTGTCTTCCTGTACAAAATATAAAATATTGTTTTTTTATGACTTATTTTTGTTGTTACATGTTACAGTATTGTATAAACTGTTATAAGCAGTTTGAAACTGATTGAAAACAAACAAAAACATTCAATCATCCGGAGTGGTCTGAAAGTAAGATAGGAATGAGATGAACTCAATGCAATTTAAATAGTTCCGTATAGTAGACTGTTCTCTACCTACCTACCCAGGGCCGGGCCGAGGCAAAGGCTGGAGAGGCTCCAGCCTCAGGGCGCAGTGTAGGAAGGGGCGCACAATTCATTCAGCTGTCATTTCTAATTGTGTATGAAGCAGAAAGAAATAAGAAAAGGGGATACATAGCAGTGACTGCAAGCCAGATAACTAGATATTAAGGTGTTAGGGAGATTGTGGGCCCTGTGGCCCCTCTTATTCTAATAGCAATCAGTGTGACGGCTCAGGTGGGAGGGATGGAGGGGCGCACTTTGGTGTCTCAGCCTTGGGTGCTGGAGGACCTTGTCCCTGCTCTGTACCTACCTATCTCTCTCTCTCTCTATCTCACTTTCTCTCTTCTCATATCTCTCTCTCTTTTTCTCTCTCTCTTTCTTTCTTCTTTTCTCTCTTTCTTTCTGTATATTTTGGGATGTGGGGGGGGGGGGGGGGGGGGAACGGAGTGCCCACAGGAAACCCACACAGACACAGGGAAACATCTCTCTCTCTCTCTCTCTCTCTCTCTCTCTCTCTCTCTCTCTCTCTCTCTCTCTCTCTCTCTCTCTCTCTCTCTCTCTCTCTCTCTCTCTCTCTCTCTCTCTCTCTCTCTCTCTCTCTCTCTCTCTCTCTCTCTCTCTCTCTCTCTCTCTCTCTCTCCCCCCCTCTCTCTCTCTCTCCCCCCCTCTCTCTCTCTCTCCCCCCCTCTCTCTCTCTTCTTTCTCTCTTTCTCCCCATCTCTCAATCCTATTAAATTAAAAGAAAACTTTATTGACAGGACCAAATACATTTAGCATTTCCAGAGTTCCAAACAAACAGCGTGATTCATGGTAGGGGTGGTTGTGCGATTATAAGGGTGGAGAGGGCATATAGGGGGTTGGGGTATATAGTCCATAGTGGTGGGGAGGGCATAGGGGGCAGTATAGGGGGTTGGGGTATACAGTCCATAGGGCTATCATGTTCCTCTCAGTGTGTGGCACTGCTATGTGCACTGCTGTTTCCTCTTCCCACAGTAGCTTGTAGAGTTTCCTCTCCTCATCCGTGAAGGTGAAATCTGAGATGTGGGCGGAGAGACTCTGAAAGTGGGCAGTCCTCCAAGGTGCGTGTTTGCTGCAGTGTAGCAGGAAGTGGGCCTCATCTACCAGGCCCACTGGTCAGTCTCTCCTCCCGGGGCTTCCATATCTGTCTGTGCCGACCTGTCTCCTTCTCCAGGCTGTGGGGGCTCAGACGGTACAGGCTCAGGGTCTATCTGCATTTGGGGTGGTGTAGCCCCTCCAGACTATCTGGTACATTGTATGCTCCCCCCCCCCCCCTCCCCTCCCCCCCTCCCTTTCCTTATCTCTCCTCTCTTTTTAAAGTTTAGCTGCACTTACAAAACACCTATGCGTGCAAATGTACAATCCCTGATCATCAGACCCCAGACTGTACCTTTTTAAACACCAGACCTTACATATCCCATGACTATAGTAAAGACCTCACTCCCATATGCTCCAAATAAGCTGTAGAAAGCATTGTAAAAATTCTTCTTGTAATTGAGGGCAGGTCACGAGTCAGCTAAACTGTAACCCTGCAGGAGGTCAAACAGAGTGAAAGGCGATACCCAAACCCGTCTCATCTTTCCTGTTTTCAAGTCAGTTAGGCTCAATTATCACTTGTAATTACATAGAAGTTCTAAACAGGTGATAATCTGCTGGGAGTACAGGACTTTGTTAGCTTAACTGGAGCTCTGCTTTACTTATAAAGTATACAGTTAAAGGGGTTCTGTGGAGTCCTGCTTGCGTCTACGGGAGCTTACTGCGCAGGCGCAGTACAAGAAAACCTGGTACTGAGCCTGCGCAGTAAGCTTCCGGAGACACGAGCAGAAGCGTGCATTATTCGTCTTGTTAGACGAATAATTGACTGGTGCCAGCGGCGGGGAACGGGTGATCGCAGGAGGACGGTGCGGGACATGACAGCTACAGGAGGCCGATAGAAGCTCCAGGTAAGTGTCTGTTTTTGTATATTGCTGGACTCCACAGAACCCCTTTAAGGCAGTTTATTTAGAACTTTGTCTCCTGGACATAGTGCAGGCGCTGCCAGTGATGTGAACGGGTGTACTATGACCAGGAGACCGCCGGGAGTGAGGAAACGGCGGCAGAGGGCTTGAGACCTCTCGGTCATGTGAACTGCGCAAGCGTGGCGGCGATTTCGGACTTCTGCTTCCGGGTCAAGGCTGCTGACCCAGGGAAGGGTCGGGGCCCGGTCCAGACAGTTTAATTTGTTCATGTTGTTTGATCCACAATCATCCTGCAGGTCATCATCTTTACTACTGGCAGACAAGAAAAAAAAAACAGACAGCACTAGCTTCTATTATCTATAACCACACCCATTAACATTGTGATTTTTTTTTTATAGACATACATAGGAACAGAGGGAGATACTGGTTGCTTGGCAGTTGAAAAAAGCTTTTATTTCCCACAATGCAATGAGGTTTACAGACTGCAAACTGTCAGGACCATGGTTATGACATCACTCTGTGGGAGGGGTTTCGCCACAATATCAGTTGCTCGATGATCTTTTTGAGAAAAGTAAAGATTTCTCATGGGAAAGGTAATCAGCTACTGATTGGGATGACGTTCAATCCTGCCAGATAGATTTTTTGTTTCCAACATGTTATCTAGCAGGTAAGTCTAACAGACAATCTACAATTGTATGGCCTGTACCAAGCATAATGCAGTTTGATAAAATATTTTAATGCTTGAACTTTATTGAGATGATTTGATAGAGATTATTTTCCTTTTGTGAAAGTGGGAAAAAATGTGGCTTGCTGTTGCCATGGTTTCCAGCAAGTTTCCCCAAAAAGGTATTGCAGCTGCAGGATGAAGAGGAAAGATAATATCGTATTACAGTATTATTTATATAGCACTTACATCTTCTGCAGCACTTTACAGAGTACATAGTCATGTCACTGACTGTCCTCAGAGGAGCTCACAATCTAATCCCTACCATAGTCATAGTCTAATGTCCTACCATATTATTATTATGTAATTATATAGCACTGACATCTCCTGCAGCACATTACAGAGTACATAGTCATGTCACTGACTGTCCTCAGAGGAGCTCACAATCTAATCCCTACCATAGTCATAGTCTAATGTCCTACCATATTATTATTATGTATTTATATAGCACTGACATCTTCTGCAGCACATTACAGAGTACATAGTCATGTCACTGACTGTCCTCAGAGGAGCTCACAATCTAATCCTACCAAAGTCATAGTCTAATGTCCTACCATATTAATATTATGTATTTATATAGCACTGACATCTTCTGCAGCACATTACAGAGTACATAGTCATGTCACTGACTGTCCTCAGAGGAGCTCACAATCTAATCCTACCAAAGTCATAGCCTAATTATTATTATTATTATTATTATTATTTAGTATTTATATAGCGCCGACATATTACGCAGCGCTGTACAGTGTGTGTGTGTGTATATATATATATATATATATATTGTCTTGTCACTAACTGTCCCTCAAAGGAGCTCACAATCTAGTCCCTACCATAGCCATATGTCTATATTATGTAGTGTAAGTACTGTAGTCTAGGGCCAATTTTAGGGGGAGCCAATTAACTTATCCGTATGTTTTTGGAATGTGGGAGGAAACCGGAGAGCCCGGAGGAAACCCACGCAGACACGGAGAGAACATACAAACTCTTTGCAGATAGTGCCCTGGCTGGGATTCGAACCGGGGACCCAGCGCTGCAAGGCGAGAGCGCTAACCACTGCGCCACCGTGCTGCCCGTGCCCTAATGTCTTACCATATTATTGTTATGTATTTATATGGCACTGACATCTTCTGCAGCACATTACAGAGTACATAGTCATGTCACTGACTGTCCTCAGAGGAACTCACACTTTAATCCCTACCATAGTCATAGCCTAATATCCTACCATATTATCATTATGTATTTATATGGCACTGACATCTTCTGCAGCACATTACAGAGTACATAGTCATGTCACTGACTGTCCTCTGAGGAGTTCACACTCTAATCCTACCAGAGTCACAGTCTAATGTCCTACCATATTATTATTATGTATTTATATAGCACTGCCATCTTCTGCAGCATATTACAGAGTACATAGTCATGTCACTGACTGTCCTCAGAGGAGCTCACAGTCTAATCCTACCATAGTCATAGTGTAATGTCCTTCCATATTATTATTATGTATTTGTATAGCACTGACATCTTCTGCAGCATATTACAGAGTACATAGTCATGTCACTGACTGTCCTCAGAGGAGCTCACAGTCTAATCCTACCATAGTCATTGTCTAATGTCCTACCATATTATTATTATGTATTTATATAGCACTGACCTCTTCTGCAGCACTTCACAGGCACGGATGCTCAAATCTGAATTTGGGTGAAACCCGGATAGTTGCTATCCAGATTTCACCCAGATACCTGTGCGGGGTGGGCGGGGGGGGGGGGGTGTCAAGCTTACCTGTCTGATGACTTCTTCAGTCCGTCCCTCGGCGCCTCCCACGATGCGGTCCACGCGGCGGTCACGCGAGTACAAACACTTCCTCCTTCAACCCGGAAGGAGGAAGTGTTTGTAGTCACGTGACCGCCGTGTGGACCGCATCGTGGGAGGCGCCAGGGACGGACCGAAGAAGACATCAGACAGGTAAGCTTGACACCCCCCCCCCCCCCCGCCCACCCCGCACAGGTATCTGGGTGAAATCCGGATAGAAACTATCCGGATTCACCCAAATTTGGATTTAGGCATCCCTGTTCGCAGGCATAACATGTGATGTGAGTTTTCCCCTCCGTTGTGATCCTCTTTTTTCAGGGATGTCCCCAGTATCGAGTGTACTTTTTTCTTGTTTTTTTATTAATTATTATTATTATTATTATTTTGGCGCCAGAAGGCTTCTACTGACCATTGTTTAACTTTTGAAACACTTTTTTACCTTTAGGCCCAGCTCTGCTCACCTCTGACCACACATGACATGTCCATACTTATAATGCAGGCAGGGAGTGGGCAGAACACTGCAGTGTGTGGCCAAGAGAAGATCTTGTAGAGCAATTCCACAGTTACTTTAGAAAGCATTGGAGGAGGGAGAGGGGTGTATGTGTGGGCGGGCCATTGGGTAAGAGCAGTATTATAACATAATTAACCTGGAGGGGCAAAAGTTATAAATTGGGCTGTGGCTGGCTGGTGGTGGCTGAAAAAAACTATTAAAACTGCCAGGGGCATACAGTAACTACAAATCATGGGCCTTCCATACAAACTTTGATAGAGCACCCCAACATTTGCAACTTCTTCTCCCTCCCTCCTGAAGTGTCCCCAGAAGCCGGTGTGCCTGTCTGTCTGGAGTCCTACAACAAGGGTAAACAGCATGACTGGCTGAACTACATGTCTGTACAGCAATCGTCTCTAAGGGCTGGTGCACACCAAAAACCGCTAGCAGATCCGCAAAATGCTAGCATTAAACGCTTTTTTAAATTTTTCTATGGCGTTTTGCTAGCGTTTTGCGGATTGCTGCTGCGGTTTACAGTATAGTAGATTTCATATATTGTTACAGTAAAGCTGTTACTGAACAGCTTCTGTAACAAAAACGCCTGCAAAACCGCTCTGAACAGGCGTTTTTCAGAGCGGTTTGCGTTTTTCCTATACTTAACATTGAGGCAGAAACGCATCCACAATCCAAAAAATGCCTCACCCAGGCATTTTTCGTTTCTGCAAAACGCCTCCCGCTCTGGTGTGCACCACCCCATTGAGATACATTGACCAAGCAGATCCGCAGCCGCAAGCGGATCTGAAAACGCCCAAAAAGCCGCTCGGTGTGCACCAGCCCTTAACGATTACCTGAACTGATCACTATGCTCCTTTTGGGTTGGGTTTTTTTCCACAGAGAATCACAATCGCACTGCAATTCAATTGCCCTTCTTCCGTTTTTCACTACAGCGATTCTGCCTCAATTTCCATCCGAATGTACCGCGCAAGTTCGATGCATTTGCAATTTCTGTCCGGCTGTAAAAAACAGGCGGGAAAAACTTTAAACTGGTAATTCATGAGAAAGTCGCATGGTGGGTGATTTCTATGCAATTTCCTGGTGTTTGCATATGTTGTATAGGTGCTCAAAAATCCAGCAGGCAGGATGATTGTGATCGGGAAAAATTGTGTTGCAAACGCATCTCACTAATGGACACATCCCAGCGGGGTTTCCATATGTCAAGTGAAAAAGAGTGCTGAGTCCTAACTAGCAATGAAAAATGACAAGTCCATTTGTAGTAAATTATTTGAGGGAGTCGTTGCGTACAGGGATGAGCAGAAACGACGCCAGTGCGAATTTACGCATCGTAGTTCGTAGGTGAAGTTTCAAAACTACGCTTACGGATTTACGTGTAGCGAGGTAACGGTATGCGTAGCTTATGCCCACTATGCGTAGTTAACGTGTATTGCGTAGTAAACTACGAATGCGTTACTCGCGGCTAATTTTCCGCGTGCGATTGTATGCTTACAAATTTACGTATTGGAAAGGGGAATGTACGCATAGAAGAGTTACCAGAATAAGCATTTAAAGAGAAATTCATGCGTAAAATTTTCTGCATGTGGACATAAGCATCCACATACACTACCCTTCGCACTACCCGTAATTGCGTATTGGTTGCCTCTGAGGAAGCAGGTTTATCCTGTGAAACGACGTTAGGCATTGCACTTGTATGTCATGCGGTATGGGGATGGAATAAAGGTTTACTAAGCATCATTGCTGCTGCTGGTGCCCGGATGCTTTTTGTTCTATTCCTGTGGATTACCAGAATAAGCATTTAAAGAGAAATTCATGCGTAAAATTTTCTGCATGTGGACATAAGCATCCACATACACTACCCTTCGCACTACCCGTAATTGCGTATTTTAACGCGTAGTCTACGAAATGCATACGAAGCGAATATTCGATTTCAAAGCTGTAGTTTGGCGAAGCGTAACTGCGTAAAACTACGCTTAGTTCCATCGTAGCGAAGCTGGCTGACTGCGACCATCCCTGGTTGCGTAGTTCAGTTTTGCCAACTGTCAGTAAATTTACTGACAGTCAGTAAAAATGTAAACAAATCTGGGCTGTCAGTAAAGTCGGTGATAACTTTGCGGTGTCGGTTATAAAAAAACTCTCTCAGTTCATGCGTCACTCTGGAATGAACACAGCTCTAGCTAAAGGTGTCCAAACATCAGTAGGCTTGGCGGCCGATCGACGACCATCGGGTACGATCATTATTATCCACTCTGATGAAAATTGGTGCCACCAGCAGCATACCCGATCGGCAATTCGACCATTTTCGGGCCGAAATTGGTTGCATGTATTGATTGGACATGCTGGAAAATCTCTCGGGACGACATGTTCAATTGCTTGCGCGGCAGTAAAGTGTTGAGGATACACTACTCTAGCTAAAGGTAGCCATTCAACAGCAGAAGAGGTCAGAAGAGGGAGAAGAGAGAAGTGGTTAAAGCAGTTAGAATAAAAGAATTTTTAGACCTCGTTCACATCTACAGTATGTGAGAACACAATGCGTACCATCACATCAGAACGCAACGCGTACCATCACATCAGAACGCAACGCGTACGATCACAGGCCATCTGCGATGCTACCGTAGATCCCATCCATTGACAGTGATGGGTCAGCTCTGCGCTTGCGGGCAGAATGCATGCAGCAGTTTGCAAACGCATCATAGCGCATCGTACTGCTGCGCAGCGCCTTTGCTATGAACGGCAGAAGGGCTGTCTATGACCTTCTGCCGTTCTTGCTTGTTACCACTAGGAGAACAGAGGCGCCAGCAGGATAAAAGTGGATAAAAACTTTAAAATTTGCTGGGAGGAAGTGGTGGACTTACCTCCATAAAGCAGACACGAAAGACTGTCTGAATAGTAGTCACATTTATTAATTAGTACCCCAAAACAGTGCAACGCGTTTCGCAGGCCCAGCCCGCTTCATCAGGCAATAAAAATGGGGACAAGACTGTAGACAAGAGACAGTACATTATGCTATAGTAAATTCTGCAAATTTGCATATTAATATATTGCATATCATAAAGCATACCATATGAAATAAATAGCTTCGTGGAGATGGCATAAAAGAGTTGGGTGTGCAAGTAGACAATAGGGGGTAGAGGCTATGGTGCTCGTGATAGTAATGGGCTATGGGGTGTTATTTTACACAGATTTGCAATGAGTGGTATTGGTAATGGAAAAGGGTATATGTCAGCAAGAGTAATGGGTAATAGAGCATTGAGAAGAGAACAGGGGGCCAGAAATACAGGGTAAAGTGTGCAAATAAAATAACATAAAGAACTCACCAGAATTTCAGCAATAGCAGGTGTAACGCCTCAGTGAAGTGGTGAGGACGCTCAGCTCCTTATATATACAGGTTCTTGCTAAAAGGGCCAATTAGATGTATGGGAGGTATTTGGTGGGCGGGGTTAGGGTGAGTGTGCGAGCAGCCAATGGGCTCTCGCCACCTGTGTTCAGTGAATTGGGTTTTTGGGAAGGGTGGGTGGGGTTAGGGCGGGCTTGTGAGTAGCCAATGGGCTCTCGCCACCTGTGTTCGGTGTATTGGGTAGTTGGGGGGCAGATACAGGTATCATGGTTACCAAATGTGCAGCTGAATAGTGTACTAGCTGAATAGAGTACTGGTTAAGGGCACTGCCTTTGACATGGGAGACCAGGGTTCAAATCCCGGCCGGGGCATTATCTACTCATTGGTGTTTGGATGCTGTAAATGGGCAAAAGAATAAATTAAGTAAAAAAGAATATGCAAAGGTCTTTTTCAAGATTTAAATAAATATAATGATTCGATCCAGTGGGAATAAAATTAGTATATTTGACAGAGGGATTGATGTGTAAAAGTATTTAGCTGCCATCTAGTGGACCAAAAAGTTATGACCCGGTCCTAAGACACAAGCATCAATAGACATGTAAGAGCAACATAAAAATTAATAGAATAAATAGACATGTAAAAGCACCATAAAAATTAATAGAAACATAAATATAATATAAAAAATAACCAAATATGGATCAACTTAGTAGTCCTGGACAATTGTAGCAACTGGTAAAAAAGCACATAACAATCAAACCAAATTACACTTTTTGACATAAAAATATGTAGAATAATAATCAAGCCAGAGGTGTAGTTGTAAAAATGGACGGTTACACTAAAACTTATTGGGACAAATAAAATAAAATACAATAAATAAAAAGTCATGAAACAAGACAAAAAAAGGGTAAAAGAGAGCGGCCAAGATAAAAGAAAAACGGTACAGGAGGTATTTTAGTAAATTTTTTCCAGAACTTCATTTAGACCCTCAGGGCTGAGGGTTCTTATAGTTTGTATCCAGAACATTTCAAATTTTTTTAGTTTTTCGAATGCGTTTGACGAACTTGCATCAATTGAGTCAATTAGTGTAATGTTGAAGAATTGTGGGTTATTGGCGTGGTGAGTGCAGAAGTGCCGTGATACGCTGTGAAGGGGGAATTTTTTAGTGATGTTTCTTTTGTGTTGTCCGATTCTGCTGCGGGCCAACTGTGTAGTCCTCCCCACGTACTGGAGTCGACAGGGACATGAAATGAGGTAGATGACAAATTTAGATTCGCAGGTGAGGTGTTTTTTTATGGGATATTGAATACCGGTACTGGAGGACACAAAGAATGTGCAGGTGTTGATGAATTGACAGGCTGTGCAACGGTTTTTGTTGCAAGGGAAACAACCAGGCTCCTGTGTTTGAAGGGTGGTGGGTTGGTTTGGTGTACGTAATTTGCTTGGCGCTAAGAGATTGCGGAGATTTGGTGCTCTCCTATATGTAATTGATGGTGTTGTGGGTAGTATAGGTCGTAGATAGGGGTCTTGCATAAGGATGTCCCATCGTTTTTTTAGGATATTGCGGATGGACAGATGTTGGGCATTGTAACGAGTGATGAATCTGGGGGGGCATGTAGTATTAGTAGGTTGTTTGGTAGTGGTATGAGGGTTGGGATGTTTGGCTCTGTATCTTGCATCTTTGATCAGTTTTTTGGGGTAATGGCGGTCTGTGAATTTTTTGGTAAGGATCTCTGATTGAATGTCAAATTGTGATTGGTCCGTGCAGTTCCTATGTATTCTTCTGTATTGACTGTAGGGGGTGTTAGTAATCCAAGGGTGGTGGTGAAAGCTATTGAAATGTATGTAGTTGTTGGCATCGACTGGTTTGAAGTATGTTTTTGTCATAATGTGATTCGATTCTATGTATAAAGTGAGATCAAGGAATTCAATGGAGGAAATGTGGTGGTGGTGTGTGAATTGGAGTCCTGCTGTATTAGAGTTGAGGTAACTGACAAAATGTGGAATGCGTGAAGCGTCGCCTTTCCAGATGAAGATTAGGTCGTCAATATACCGCTTGTATAGTACTATGTTGTCGGAAAACGGATGATGTGTGGATAGTTTAAGTACTTCCAGGAGCCCCATTGTAAGATTGGCATACGAGGGGGCGAACGAGCTCCCCATCGCGGTCCCACTCGTCTGATGGTAAATTTTATCATTAAATGTGAATATGTTGTTTTTTAAGATGAATTCTGCACATTGCAGAAGGAAGGTTTGTTGTGTAGGTGGCATGGAAGGGTTGGTGGCTAAATAATATTGTAAGGCTTGAAGACCGAAGGAATGGGGGATATTGGTATAGAGGGAAGTGACATCGCATGTTAGCCAGACATAATCTGGCTGCCAAGCGATGCCACGTAGGAGTAGTATGAGCTGTTGTGAATCCTTGAGGAAGGAGGGCAGGGACTGTACGTGTGGCTGTAGGTGTTGGTCCAGGAATCTGGAAAGGTTGCAGGTGATGGAGTTGATACCTGATATAATGGGTCTACCAGGCGGTTTTTGTAAACTTTTATGTATTTTTGGTAAATAGTAGAAGATGGGGGTAATCGGTTGAGCGTTGATAATAAAATTTCTTTCATTTTTGGTGATGATGTTAGACAGGAAGGCATTATTGATAAGGGTTTTTAATGTAATATTTAGAGAGGGAGTTGGATCTGTAGTCAAGGTTTCGTAATGTTTGGGATTGTCGAGGAGCCCATGGTTGTGAGTATAATTTTCTCACGATAACCTTTACTTCATTTATGCTTAACATACTACACTATATTGGGCTCTCGGTTTCTCTACTCTTTACTTGCTTGTTACCACGTCATTTGCGTTTCCAAATACGCACGGAAGCGCGTATGATGTGAACGAGGTCTTATTCACAGTGGGATGCTGCGGTTTAATGCGACGTTAAAGTCGCAACGCGTCTGCGTTTAGAGGTAACGCACTGCAAGTAGTGAGTTACCACAACGCAACATTTTTCAACGTGACTTTAACGTCACACTGTGAACGTCCCATAGGATTATCATTGCAGTGCGGTAAGCTGCGTTATAAGACTTTATAACGCAGCTCCAAAATGTGCCACCGCAAATGGGACCTTAGAGAAACGCCCCACCCAGAGAAAGTATGACTGGTGGCAAAAAAACAAGGTATAGATAATCTTGTTGTGCGAAGTAGTGATTAAGTTATTGGCAAATGAAAGGGAGGAGCGCTGACAGGTAAAAGGTGCTCTGGTCCATAAGGGGAAACCCCCCCTCAGTGGTGGTGAACTGGTTCATTTAATTTCAGTAATATTAGACATCAGTAAAAAAAAATTCTGTCGGTACATTTTTAAATTGTCAGTAAATATGTTTTTTCCGGGCTTGGCAACACTGGCGTAGTTCCTTCTGAATTCTACGTTCAATCTGCCACATAGGTAAGCCTATTATCCTGTTGTTGCTCTGCTCCTACACACATCGATTGAAACTAATTCATTCCTTTACGCCTCCGATCGGAAAGTCGTTTTTTTTCCCCTGTGCAAGTCAGACGCATGTGAAGGTGGAAAGTTACACTAATGAAGGAACTAGTGACTCACTCCCCCCTTCCCCCTTTACAAACTTTTTGAGTTTTTTTTTCCTGCAAACTCCACCAGGCTTTCGTAGCGGGAGAAATAATCTCCTAAATATTTTTTTTTCTAAAATATTTAATATGTAACCCCGCTGGGACTGTGCGTTCCTGCGGCAGCGCACCGCAAAAATATAATGACATGTTTTTTTACTACTAAGCCTCAGAAAAGCCTGTGATCTCGCACAATCGACGCAGCAGGCTGGCAGACTTTCTCTCATTTTTTGTTTCCTCCTTCGAACTTTATCAAACCTCTAATCTCTTGAATAACCATTGTACAAAGTAAGCTAATTGCTTTATGCCCTAATCGAAGCGCTAATCTCTTGAATAAGCAAGATAATAAGCGCGTTAATTGTACGTGGGGAAATGGGCAGATTGCCTGAATCGTTTCTCCAGGATGCAGACCTTGCGTGTATTCTATGTGGATGGGGACTGTACATAGCAAAGGTCCTACGAGAAATCTACCCCATCAAAAGTCGCGGGGAGGATGATGGAGATCTGGCCAATCAGTTAACAGCGGTCGCAGCCAAATATTGACGTTCACAATGGTAAAGAATGCTTTCCTAGACCTGTTCTGTATTCCATGCAGGGTTTGAAATTATTTATTTGAATACTCCTTAAATGCACATGAACCAAGTAAAATGATTTAAAATAAACACATAATGTACCTGGAAATGAATATTACATACTTACCTCACCGTCAGTTCCTCTCAGAAGCTCACCATTTTATTCTAACAACGATTCCTTTCAGTTCAGACCAGATTTTGTCTGAACTGAAATATATTAGTTGCTGTAAGTTGTATATCAGTTGCTGTCAGTTATAACGGAAAGAACAACTGATGTGCAAGGGAATGTCCATGTGCCCCTATGGCTCACGTCGGCAATATTATAGTTTAACAGTGTGCTGACCAGGAAGCTGTTATGGGGTAGTAGCCATTTTCAAAATGGAGGACGAAGAATTTCATCGATCACAGTGGACAAACAGGACGCAGGAGAGGAGAAAGAGATTGATGAGTAGACTAAACGGGAGGTAAGTATGACCTGTGTATGTTTATTTTGACTTTTCATTTTCAGTTCAGGTTCTCTTTAAGCCTGGGACACACACTAATCTTAAGTCGTTTGAAACATCCAACAAACAACAGATTTTGCCGTGTTGGACAATCGTTTGCAAAAATGTAGCCAAATGGCAACAACCAGTGACCGACATCATGTGTTTTGCCCAATCCATCCTCTTTGACGGCTGTTGAGCAGATGTCATGCAGTCGACTACGAGTGTACAATATCATTTAAACAACATTTTTCCACTGAATTTGGACATGTCATGCATAGTGTCATTTCCGCTCGTGTACAACATATTTTAAGGAGTTGGTCGTTGAAAAGATTTTCAATAGATTTCATGATGAAAACTATTCAAAATGTGTGTGCTGTTAATGTGAAGGATTCGATCGGATTTAGATCAGAGGAGGATTTAGTCTGGAGTTGGACTTTAACTTGTGTTTGCGTTCTGTTTTCCGAGTGGCGTAAGAGGATCTGCAGAGGGTGTTGCATCCTCCAAATACCGTATATTCCGGCGTATAAGATGACTGTGTGTATAAGATGACACCCTAACTTTTCCGGTTAAAATATAGAGTTTTGGATATACTCACCGTATAAGGCTACCCCTCTTCCAACGCACACCAAATAAAAATTCTAAAAAATCATATACTGGTGCTATGTATGAACAGATACTGGTGCTGTACTGTATGTGGTGCCCAGCATATAACAGTATATAGGCGATTGACTGGTTGGATTGGTCAACTCTGCCTCTCCCTAAGTGGATTGGTCAGCTCTCCCTGTCTACCTGTTTATCAGAGAGGTATGGAAGAATAGATCGCGCTGTGCCCATAAAACACACCTCTTTCACCCGTCTGGCCCCGCCCTTGTATCCTATTTACCTCCTTCTCTGCCTCTCAGATCACGCACATGTGCGCCTCCGCCGCTTCACTACAGTCCTCAGCAGCGAGATCTGAGAGGCGGTAACAGGATAGGGCGTATCACCCGGCATCAATGACACCCGGCGTATGAGACAACCCCTGACTCTTCAGAAGATTTTTAAGGGTTAAAAAGTAGTCTTCTACGCCAGAATATACAGTTAAGGTAGCCATACACTGGTCGATTTGCCATCAGATTCGACCAACAGACAGATCCCTATCTGATCGAATCTGATCAGAGAGGGATCGTATGGCTACCTTTACTGCAAACAGATTGTGAACCGATTTCAGCCTGAAACCGTTCACAATCTGTGGTGGTGCTGCCGCCGCTCCCCCCCCCCCCCCCGCCTGCATACATTACCTGCTCCGCCGGCGCGACTCCCCTGGTCTCCGCTGTCTTCTTCTCCGCTCTGGTCTGGTCTGGTCTCCGGCATGCTTCCCTTCTTCCTGTCTGGGGGAAGTTTAAACAGTAGAGCGCCCTCTACTGTTTAAACTTCCTGCCGGGACAGGAAGAAGGAAAGCATGCCGGAGACCAGAGCAGACCAGAGCGGAGACGGAGAAGAGCGGAGACCCGGGAGTCGCGCCGGCGGAGCAGGTAATGTATTGCAGCTCTATTGCGTCGGTCGTCGGGCACGCGAACGCCGCTAGCGATGCGCTCTTTACCCGCGGGCGATCGGCGGTTATTTTCCGCACGGCGCGATCGACAGGATCGGACGGAATGGATCGAAATTCAGCGTGTAGCGCGAACGATTGGCAGCAGATTCGATCCCAGTGATCGAATCTGCTGTCGAAACGGCGGCAAATCGGGCCAGTGTATGGCCAGCTTAAATGTCTCTGGATTGATTCACTGCCCTGCAATGTACTGGGAACTACTCTTCAATGTCCGAATAATTATTAACACCTTTACACTTTTTTTTGCAGATTAGGAACACATTGAATAAATATTATTTGTTCTTAATGAGATTGTTCGGCCGCCGCCGCGCTCTGCGTCTTTTCCTTCCTCATCTCTCATAACCGGCCTCAGACCGCGATGATACAAAATCAATATTTCACAGCCAGAACGATGAGGAGATGCCCGCGGCCTCCGCGTGGGATTCTGCTTCGCCTCGTCCTGGGCACAGTTCAGCGCATTTGTCATTTTCTGTGACGCCGTCCTGCCTTCAAACTTTATCAGGGTTTTTTTTAAATTTTCAGATAAAACACACCAGAGAAATCATTTACCTGACTTCTTCATCTGCGGCCCAAAGAACAAGGTTATATCCAAAGGACAGAGCCCTGCACATTATTTCTATACACATATCAATTATTCTGTTCGATTCCCTGAAGATCGATCACTGCGAATCTCCCGAAATGTCAAATCGATAAGATTTTGACCAAAAAACTATCAGAAGTATCGATCAGAGAGGACAAGAAATCTAGTTCAATTAGGGGGGAGCAGGAGTGATAGTTGATCGTCGGTACAATGCTGCAGTTCTGTCGATTTTCAGTGTTTTCCCTGCTGGCCTGGAATCTATTGAAAATCGATGTGCTTTCTGTGATAGGAATCGATTCCGATCATAGAGGAAAATTGGGGGGAAATCTACATGTGTATGGGCAGCTTCGGGCTCCATTCGCAACAATAAAGTGTCTTTGTGTACGTTTTTTGTAGGTGCATTTCAGATGCACACCATTTGCCCTCCTTAGCCCCGCCCTACTGATGAGTCATACTGTCTATTCTCCTCATTGCTAACTCCTCCCCCTTCCCCACTGATGACATGTACTGTCTGCTCTCCTTTCTAATAACTCCCTCCTTAGCCCGATCCTACTGATGAATCTTAATGTCTACTTTCCTTTCTGCTAACTCCCTCCTCAGCCCCTTCTTTCTGATGAGTCATACTGTCTGCCATCCCCTCTACTCTCCTCTCTGCTAACTCCCCCTTCCCTGCTGATGAATCACACTGTCTGCTCTCCTCTCTGCCAACTCCCTCCCCCACTGATGAGTCATACTGTCTGTTCTGCTCTCTGCTCTTCTCTCTGCTAACCCCGCCTCCCTACTGATGAATCATACTGTCTGCTCTCCTCTCTGCCAACTCCCTCCTCACCCCTTATAATAAATTAAATGTTTCACTGCTGATGAATCATACTGTCTTGTCTGCTCTCCTCTCTGCCAACTCCCTCCTCACCCCTTGCCTTTAGATGAGTCATGCTGTCTGCTTGCCTCTATGCTACCTCCTTCCTTATCACCTCCCTGATGAGTCATACTGTCTACTCTACTTTGTGCAGAAAGGAGACAGCTGCTGTTTGTGGTCATTGCTGCCCAGAGTCAGCCTGAAGAAAGCAGAGGACAGCACCCAAGAAAATGTTTATGTTTTTGAGATGTGGGTGAAAACACACAGGAAGAACATACAATACAAACTCCATACAAATTGTGCCCTGGCTGGGATTCAGACCAGCGCCACTGTGGTACTAGGGAAGCTAGGTGGAGGAGGAGGTGCGCACCCACCACTGTATAAAGAGCAGAGAAATGTTGAACTAGTTGGCACAATCCTTGCTACTTTTGTGTGTGTGTGTGTGTGTGTGTGTGTGTGTGTGTGGGGGGGGGGGGGGGCATTTTTATTTTTCAAAGAGAATTAGAAGTGAAAATAAACTTATGATATAAGAAATTGTATGTTTCCTTGCTGATGAATCACACTGTCTGCACTCCTCTCTGCCAACTCCCTCCCCCACTGGTGAGTCATACTGTCTGTTCTGCCCTCTGTTCTTCTCTCTGCTAACCCCGCCTCCCTACTGATGAATCATACTGTCTGCTCTCCTCTCTGCCAACTCCCTCCTCACCCCTTGCCTTTAGATGAGTCATACTGTCTGCTTGCCTCTATGCTACCTCCTTCCTTATCACCTCCCTGATGATGAGTCATATTGTCTGCTCTACTTTGTGCAGGTGGAGGAGGGGGACGCACCCACCACTGTCTAAAGAGCAAAGAAATGTTGAACTAGTTGGCACAATCCTTGTGAAAATAAACTGTGAAATAATAAATTGTATGTGTATTACAGCTAAGAAATATAACATTAGTAGCACAGATATGAGTCTCATATTGATTTCAGTATAGGAAGAGTTAAAGGGAAGTCCAGAGTACTTTAAAAATAAAAACTCCACTTACCTCGGGCTTCCTCCAGCCCCCTGCATCCGTCCTGTGCCCTCGCCGCAGCTCCGGTGGCTCCCGGCCCCCTCCGGTGGAGATGCCTCGCCAGATCGGTTTCCCAGTCGGTTTCTTCTCTCCAGCATGCGGGTCGCTGGTCGCGCTGACATCATCCAGAATGTACTGCGCAGGCGCAGAACTACTGCGCCTGCTCCTGCGCAGTACAGACTGAATGATCTCAGTATGACTCTGAGAGCCGCTCGCACAGGTGCAGTGGACATCCTGCGCAGGAGGGACCCCGAGCCACTGGCGGTGAGGGCACAGGATGCCTGACAGGCTGGAGGAAGCCCCAGGTAAGTGGATTTTTTTCTTTTCATAGAGCTCGGATATGTCCTTTAAGAAACTTCAGTCAATGCAGAAGATAATTTAGTCAGAGAGCAGTGCTATTTTCTGAAGCACTTATACATCAAAGAAACAATAAAAGACAACTTCAGATGAGATTTTACTGCAGGGAAGTTCAAAAGGTCATTAGCTCTGCTCTGTTTCATAGTTTAACCACTTTACCACCGGGGCGTAGAAACAAGTACCGCCCCTGGTGGTACCGCCGCTGTCCACGCTCCCGCGCTCGTGCACGCCACCGCCCGCTCGGTCGGAGATCAATGAATGGTAAAAAACGTTCCCGTTCATTGATCTCAGCCCCCCCAGCAATGATCGGCTGCTTCTATGAGAAGCAGCGCGATCATTGTAATTTTCCCAGCCTCATTGTGCTTCCTGTAAGCGTACTTCCGGATGCTTACAGGTCGCATGAACAAAAAATTACTGCAGCCATCTTGTGGCCAAATAGTAAAACTACATCCAAAAACATTTATTATAAATAAATACCTAGTTTTACATTATAAATTAACTCATTACCTCCCACATGCCCCAATTTTTTATTTTTGTTTTTGTAATAAAAAGAAAACAAATTACAATAAAAATAAAAAAAATACCTAAATAGTTAACTTAGGGACTGAACTCTTTAAATATTTATGTCAATAGGGTATAACACTGTTACTTTATAAACTATGGGCTTGTAAATAGTGATGGACGCAAAACTGAAAAAAATGCACCTTTATTTCCAAATATAATATTGGTGCCATACATTGTGACAGGGACATAATTTAAATGGTATAATAACCGGGACAAATGGGCAAATGCAATACGTGGGTTTTAATTATGGAGGCATGTATTATTTAAAAACTATAATGGCCGAAAACTGAGAAATAATGATTTTTTTTTTCAGTTTTTTTCTTATTCTTCCTGTTAAAATGCATTTACAGTAAAGTAGCTCTTAGCAAAATGTACCACCCAAAGAAAGCCTAATTGGTTGTGGAAAAAACAAGATATAGATAAGTTCATTGTGATAAGTAATGACAAAGTTATAGACGAATGAATGGAAGGAGCGCTGAAAGGTGAAAATTGCTCTGGTGGTCAAGTGGTTAAAATGCAGAGTGTAGTTTGTAAACTGAAAATATTAGAGAATGATGCAATGTCATGAAAAAACTATATAACTGAAAATAACAATATGAGACTATTTTCTTTGCTACTAATGCTCTAGTCATTATCCGTACTACACAACCAAATCATTATATCATAAATTTGTTTTTTGCTTCATTGTCACTTTAAGTTTGGCAGGTTTTGAAAGTATAAATCTGCCCTCTCTGCGGGTGCTAATTTTACAAATCTTTCGCCAGAACACACACCGTGGTCTGATTCGACCCAGGCAAAGGCCGCAAATATTTACCACTCAATAGCTGATCCCCTCTGAGTCACAGTATAGGAGCCGGGCTCAGGCCATGCGATCCGCGGTATAAACAACAAATGAGCAGAGGAGGCGACAGTGGGCTGATGTCAATATTCTGCGCAGGTAGCCGATGGCGGTCCTGTGAATCATCCAGTGCGCTGGGGAAGTAGGGGGTGGGGGAGCGGCGTGCCGCTGATATACAGTCAGAAGTGAGATTATTGATATCTAGGCAGCAGAGAGATGAGGATTATCATTACACCAAGAGCCTGAGTCATGCTGGGAGCTCAGCGTAAAGCGCTCGAGGATGAAAATGATCTTTTATTGTGTCTGCAGGGCACAATATGTTATAGATGGCTACCCCCGGCCATTAGGGGATGAGAGACACGCTGGAGCAATACAGACCTATCTGCACAATCACCTGAAGCTTAAAGGACAACTGAAGTGAGAGGGACGCTGCCATAGTTATTTCCTTTTAAAGGCAATTTAAAGGGAAAATAAACTTATGAGATAATGAATTATACAGTATGTGTAGTACAGCTAAGAAATTAGTAGCACAGATATGAGTCTCATAATCAGGGCCGGGCCGAGGCATAGGCTGGAGAGGCTCCAGCCTCAGGGCGCAGTGTAGGAGGGGGCGCACAATCTATTCAGCTGTCATTCCTAATTGTGTTTGAAGCAGAAAGAAATAAGAAAAGGGGATACATAGCAGTGACTGCAGGCCAGATAACTAGATATTAAGGTGTTGGGGAGGTTGTGGGCCCTGTGGCCCTCTTAGTCTAATAATAGCAATCAGTGTGTGACAGCTGGGGTGGGAGGGATGGAGGGGCGCACTTTGGTGTCTCAGCCTTGGGTGCTGGAGGACCTTGTCCCTGCTCTGCTCATAATGTTTCCAGTACAGGAAGAGTTAAGAAACTTCACTGGTTATCTATGCAAAAGAGCTTCTCTGAGCTCTCTGACTAATTCAGTCAGAGAGCAATGCTTATTTTCTGAAGCAGTAAAGGTGGCCATACACTGGTCGATCCATCAGATTCGACCAACAGATAGATCCTTCTCTGATCGAATCTGGCCACCTTTACTGCAAACAGATTGTGAATCGATTTCAGCCTGAAACCGATCACAATCTGCTGAGCTGCCGCTGTCGCCCCCCCCCCCCCCCTGCATACATTACCTGAAGCCTAGTCCCGGGCATCTTCTCCGCGTCGGCTCCCAGCGGGCATCTTCTCCGCATCAGCTTCCGCATCCCGGCATCCGGCATAACTTTCTGTCACTCCAGTGACAGCGGAAGTTCAAATAGAGCGCCCTCTATTTGTACTTCCGCTGTCACTGCAGTGACACAGGAAGTTATACACGGATGCCGGATGTCGTGAAACTCGTGATGCGGAAGCTGATGCAGAGAAGATGCCGGGATGCGGAAGGTCATGCGGAGAAGATGCCCGGAGCAAGCTTCAGGTAATGTATACATGCGTCGGTCGTACGCCGCTAGCGATGCGCTCCCTACCCGCGGCGATCGACGGTAATTTCCCGCACAGCGCGATCAACGGGACCGATCTATTTCGGCCGGAAAAAGATCGAAAATTAGCGTGTTGCGTGAACGATTTGACGGCAGATTCGATCCCAGTGATCGAATCTGCTGTCGATCGGCCGGTAATCGGCCTAGTGTATGGCCAGCTTTAAACATCAAAGAAACAATGAAAGACAACTTCAAATAAGATGTTACAGTACTGCAGAGGAGTTCAAATGGTCTGCTCTGTTTTATAGTTTTAAATACAGTGTGTAGTTTGTAAACTGCAAATATTACAGAATGATGCAATATTATAAGAAAAAGCTATATAACTGAAAACAAAAAATATGAGTCTCCTTTCTTTGCTGCTAATGTTCAATTAATTATCTGTACTACACATACAATTCATTATAACATAAGTTTTTTGTTCACTTTAGTCTCTTTAACCACTTGATGACCCACCCTTTACCCCCCCTTAAGGACCAGCGTGGTTATTAGTGATCTGTGCTGGGTGGGCTCTACAGCCCCCAGCACAGATCAGGGTGCAGGCAGAGAGATCAGATTGCCCCCCTTTTCCCCCCCCCCTATGGGGATGATGTGCAGGGGGGGTCTGATCTCTTCTGCCTGCGTGTGGCTGGCGGGGGGGGGCACCTCAAAGCCCCCCTCCGCGGCGA
The DNA here is from genome assembly GCF_040937935.1 of Hyperolius riggenbachi. Taxonomy (NCBI): domain Eukaryota; kingdom Metazoa; phylum Chordata; class Amphibia; order Anura; family Hyperoliidae; genus Hyperolius; species Hyperolius riggenbachi. The sequence continues at coordinate 18,557,941 of NC_090650.1, forward strand.
AATTCCCCCTTCCCTCTCCTACCTGTCCCCTCCCCGGTGATCCGGGCTGCACAGGACGCTATCCGTCCTGTGCAGCCAGTGACAGGACGTCCCCTGTCACATGGCGGCGATCCCCGGCCGCTGATTGGCCGGGGATCGCCGATCTGCCTTACGGCGCTGCTGCGCAGCAGCGCCGTACAATGTAAACAAAGCGGATTATTTATTCACGGAGCCCCCCGCCGTGATTTGACAGGAAGCAGCCGCTCGCGCGAGCGGCTGCTTCCTGATTAATCAGCCTGCAGCTGGCGACGCAGTACTGCGTCGCTGGTCCTGCAGCTGCCACTTTGCCGACGCACGGTATAAGCGTGCGGTCGGCAAGTGGTTAAAGAAAACCTGAACTGAAAATTAAAAGTAAAATAAGCATACACAAGTCATACTTACCTCCCATGTAGTCTACTCCTCAGTGTCTTTCTCCTCTCCTGCGTCCTGTTTGTTCACTGTGATCAAGGGGATTTTCCGTCCTCCATTTTGAAAATGGTCATTACCCATAACTGCTTTCTGGTCAGCACACAGTTAAACTGTAACATCGCCCACTTGAGCCATAGGGAAACATGGCCATTACCTGGTACATCAGTTTTCCTCTCAGCTATAACTGACAGCAACTGATATATAACTGACAGCAACTGATATATTTCAGATCTGACAAAATGTTGTCAGAACTGGAAGGGATTATTGTCAGAAGAAAATGGTGAGCTTCTGAGAGGAACTGATGGCAAGGTAAATATGTAATGTTCATTTGAAGTTACCTCATGGGTTTATTTTAAATATTTTTACTCAGTACAGGTTCTCTTTAAGCAATACCAGTTGTCTGGCTGCTGTGCTGATCCTCTGCCTCTAATACTTTCAGCCATAGCCCCGGAACAAGCATGCAGCAGATCAGGTGTTTCTGACATTATTATCAGATCTGACAAGATTAGCTGCATGCTTGTTTCTGGTGTGATTCAGACACTACTGCAGCCAAATAGATCAGCAGGGCTGCCAGGCAACTGGTATTGTTTATAAGGAAATAAATAAATACGGCATCTTCCATAGTCTTCTCACTTCCGCTGTCCTTTAACATTTCAGCAATCCTCATTATAATCTGCTGTGATCTCATATGATCTGGGCCAGATTTCTTATTAGGCACAGTAAGCACGTGCCACTATTGGGGCATCAGTAGTTTTCAGGGGTACCCCACATCACTGGAAGCATTTCAGTACCTGAGTCTCCTATTCCCATCTCTCCCTAGTATCCCTCCATCACACCAGGGCTGCAGACAGTCCTGCCTCGGCCGTTACTGCGAGATTTATTTTCTGTGGATTTTTCCTCCTATCCCCTCGGAGGTTTCCAGCGAATGCGCTTGACTGGCACGCCCGCCCGGCGGCTGATCGATTTTGCTTTTTACATCTTTGCTTAGCGAAGAGGAAGTGTAGCTTCTACCTGGGTAAAATGTAAACTGCATTAGTAGAGATGAGCTGTCATGATTATTCTGTGAGCTGTAATATACAGACATTTATCTGAAAACCAATATACTGATTCTTATCCCTCTTCTTCTACTATGTCTTAAATAGTTTGTTGTTGTGATTGTTAGCAGTTTCTGTTACTGTTGCCTGTTTTAACCCTTTTGCCCACAATTCATAGACACAACAGCTTCACAAACAACAATAAAAACACTACTACTGTAATGTTGTTTTATTATAGGAGAGAAAGAGAGAGAGTGAGTTTAGACTGCACAATTTTTTAATTTTTTTTTAGCAGGACAAAGGAGAGCTTTGACCACATGGTGACCATAACATGCAACATGCGGTGGGTGGAGAGAACACTGACAGAACAGTAACAACCAATCACAATCATACACTCCTGCAGCTACATAGATCAACAGCGCTGCCAGGCAACTGGTATTGTTTAAGGCTACTTACACACTAAGACATTGCGTTAGGTGCTACGTTAAAGAGAAAGAATCTGTATTGTTAAAATCGCACAAAAGTAAACATACCAGTGCGTTAGGGGACATCTCCTATTACCCTCTGTCACAATTTCGCCGCTCCTCGCTGCATTAAAAGTGGTTAAAAACAGTTTTAAAAAGTTTGTTTATAAACAAACAAAATGGCCACCAAAACAGGAAGTAGGTTGATGTACAGTATGTCCACACATAGAAAATACATCCATTCACAAGCAGGCTGTATACAGCCTTCCTTTTGATCTCAAGAGATCATTTGTGTGTTTCTTTCCCCCTGCAGCTATCTTCCACTGAAGTTTCAGGCTGCTCTTTTTTTCTCCTGCAAACAAGCTTTGCCCTTGTCTGTAATTCTCCAGTATGTGAAAGCCCAGCCAGCTCAGAGGAGGATTTATCCAGCTTGTAAAAGATGAGAGAAGAGAGAAGCTGCTCTAATCTAAATAATACACAGGCAGTGTGCATAGAGGGGCCTGGAAGGGGGAATTCATAGCAGAACCACAACACTGAAGAACTTGGCAGCCTTCCAGACACAGGCTGACAAGTCTGACAAGGGAAAGATACATTGATTTATTACAGAGACTGTGATAGCAGAAAGTGCTGCAGTAAGCCAGAACACATTAGAATAGCTTTTGGAACTTGTAGGATGATAAAAAACAGGATGCAATTTTTGTTATGGAGTCTCTTTAAGGTCGCATAGCGTGCACCTAACGCAACGTATGGTGGTGCGGGAGAGGACGTTAGAGTGAGCCACGTTAGGCAGCTCTATCCGCATAAGGTCTCCCAGGGTGGTGCTGATTGGCCGGCGGGACCACGTGATGCGGAGCGAGACACTGTAGCGGCATCTCCCCGCCTCCTCTCCGCCCCCCACTGAGCACGTGCAAACAGTCTAACGCAGGTAAAGCCGCTAGAACGCACAGCATGCTGCTCTTTCACTACAACGTGCAGCGTTACATGTAACGCAACGTGGGCAGTGTGAACAGCCCACTAGTGTTACATTGCTGTGCGTTGGGGGAGCGTTACAGGCTGCACTAACGTGCACCTGTAACGTCCCTGTGTGGAAGCAGCCTTAAAGAAAATAAATATGGTAGCCTCCATATCCCCCTCATTACTGTTGTCATTTAACCCCACAGGGCAAGAAGTGTTTTTCATTTGCAAGCACAGCTTCCACTTCCTGGGCCAGGGGAAATATGCCTGTCAGGATTATTTCCCACCTATCTCCACCTTTGCTGATGATAGTCCCACAAAGCCTCCACTTCCAGTCCTGAAATATATTTACAGTGTTATGATTAGAGCGATGCTAACGGTTTACCTCAGGTGGAAAGTGACTTCGCTTCCCCCGCAGCTATTTTAGTCCGGCGTTTGGAATGAGGAATTTTTATTTTGGGTTTGTATAGTTTGCAGGAAAGACGGATAGTGTCTCGTAGGCGCTGTCAGAGCTGATGTCATTCCGGAACTACGCCAGTGGTTATTATTCACGCGGCGGTTTTCCTGGGAACCTGCAGCGGGTAGTTTATCAAACAACGTGTTCCGCTCAGTTGATCTTTACGGCTTCATTACACACCGCATGGCGCAGCCCAACTCATTACACGACAGATCGTGTTTCACATGTGATATTACAACATTGATCAGAGGCAGAAATTAGATAGGAGTGAATTTTAATTCAAACGTGTGACTTTTGTGTTATATTATCATTATTAGCATAGCTCACAACTGTCCCTCTTTGGGAGCGAAAGTCCCTCTTTGGGAGCCCAGTCCCTCTGTCCCTCTTTGGGAGCCCTGTCCCTCTGTCCCTCTTTGGGAGCCCTGTCCCTCTGTCCCTCTTTGGGAGCCCTGTCCCTCTGTCCCTCTTTGGGAGCCCTGTCCCTCTGTCCCTCTTTAGGAGCCCTGTCCCTCTGTCCCTCTTTGGGAGCCCTGTCCCTCTGTCCCTCTTTGGGAGCCCTGTCCCTCTGTCCCTCTTTGGGAGCCCTGTCCCTCTGTCCCTCTTTGGGAGCCCAGTCCCTCTGTCCCTCTTTAGGAGCCCTGTCCCTCTGTCCCTCTTTGGGAGCCCTGTCCCTCTGTCCCTCTTTGGGAGCCCTGTCCCTCTGTCCCTCTTTGGGAGCCCTGTCCCTCTGTCCCTCTTTGGGAGCCCAGTCCCTCTGTCCCTCTTTGGGAGCCCAGTCCCTCTGTCCCTCTTTGGGAGCCCTGTCCCTCTGTCCCTCTTTAGGAGCCCTGTCCCTCTGTCCCTCTTTGGGAGCCCTGTCCCTCTGTCCCTCTTTGGGAGCCCTGTCCCTCTGTCCCTCTTTGGGAGCCCTGTCCCTCTGTCCCTCTTTGGGAGCCCTGTCCCTCTGTCCCTCTTTGGGAGCCCTGTCCCTCTGTCCCTCTTTGGGAGCCCTGTCCCTCTGTCCCTCTTTGGGAGCCCTGTCCCTCTGTCCCTCTTTGGGAGCCCTGTCCCTCTGTCCCTCTTTGGGAGCCCTGTCCCTCTGTCCCTCTTTGGGAGCCCAGTCCCTCTGTCCCTCTTTGGGAGCCCTGTCCCTCTGTCCCTCTTTGGGAGCCCTGTCCCTCTGTCCCTCTTTGGGAGCCCTGTCCCTCTGTCCCTCTTTGGGAGCCCTGTCCCTCTGTCCCTCTTTGGGAGCCCAGTCCCTCTGTCCCTCTTTGGGAGCCCTGTCCCTCTGTCCCTCTTTGGGAGCCCTGTCCCTCTGTCCCTCTTTGGGAGCCCTGTCCCTCTGTCCCTCTTTGGGAGCCCTGTCCCTCTGTCCCTCTTTGGGAGCCCTGTCCCTCTGTCCCTCTTTGGGAGCCCTGTCCCTCTGTCCCTCTTTGGGAGCCCTGTCCCTCTGTCCCTCTTTGGGAGCCCTGTCCCTCTGTCCCTCTTTGGGAGCCCTGTCCCTCTGTCCCTCTTTGGGAGCCCTGTCCCTCTGTCCCTCTTTGGGAGCCCAGTCCCTCTGTCCCTCTTTGGGAGCCCTGTCCCTCTGTCCCTCTTTGGGAGCCCAGTCCCTCTGTCCCTCTTTGGGAGCCCTGTCCCTCTGTCCCTCTTTGGGAGCCCAGTCCCTCTGTCCCTCTTTCCTCCTCATTTGTCCCTCTTTCAGGACTGATGTACAGATCTGTGTAAATATAGGTACTCTTTCTCCTGAGTCCTGAAAACGTTTAATTCACTCTAAACTTCCCATCCTTTAAATTTGATTTATTTCTTAATTTCAAACGTTAATATGGAGGAAAATGAACCAGGATTGAGGCTTGGTGCTCACATAACATAGCGTGAAAGGCTGCATTTTATGTCATGTTTTATGTTAATGTTGTGTGCGTTTTTTGCGCGTTTTGCATGCTTTTTACATGCGTTTTAATGTGTTTGCGGTTTGCACGTTTTCCATGCGTTTTTATATTTCTATTTATGCAAATCACTAGGAAGGCAACAGGAAGCGGACATACAACAACAAAAAAATATTCTGGGGAGAAAACACATATAAAAACGCATGAAAAACTCATTTGCGTTCCCATTGACTTTCATTATGTGCATTTTTAATGAGATTGTGAATACAGTATCATGCAACAAAACTAGCGTTTTTAAAAACGCATGTTTGAAAACGCATAGAAAACACATATGCGTTTTTATATGCGTTTTTTCCTGCAGCCCATAACTTCTATTAGCGGCAAAAACGCAGCGTTTTACGCAACACTAGCGATTCTACTATGTGTGCACCCAGCCTGAAAGGACTATTGTGGTTTGAATTATAAAACAACATATTTTTCTTATGAAATTGTTATGGTATGTGTGATTAGAGGTGTGGCAAGGGCGTGTTTAGGGGTGTGGCAGGCTTAAAGGACAGGTCTGAGGTAAAAAAAAAACCCAAATCTACTTACTACCTAGGGCTTCCTCCAGCCCCTAGCAGCCTATCTGTCCCCAGCCTCAGCTCCGCTCCCAGACGGTCCCCTCCGTTGCAGATGCCGCCCAGCCAAGTCGGCATCTTCTGCGCTTGCGCCTTTTGCGATCGCGCTCCCATAGCTTGGAGCATTCTGGTAGGTGCAGAAGTACTGCGTCTGCTCAGAATACTCCAGGCCACGTGAGCGTGATTGCGAGCAGCGAGGCCGTGTGCCCGCACCGGTGCAATAGAGACCGACCTGGCGAAGAGGGACCGGCTAGGAGCAGAGCTCCAGCGAGGGACAGACAGGCTGCTAGGGGCTGAAGGAACTTTTAATATGCAGGTTTATGCATTAGCCAGTTTATTACTTTAGGCATTGGCAACAGGAAGGAGAAAGGAAACATTATGGTACTTCCTTCTGGCTCACATAAAGTTGAATAGTTACACACATTTTACGACTTAAAGGGATACTGTAGGGGGGTCGGGGGAAAATGAGTTGAGCTTACCCGGGGCTTCTAACGGTCCCCCGCAGACATCCTGTGCCCGTGCAGCCACTCCCCAATGCTCCGGCCCCGCCTCCAGTTCACTTCTGGAATTTCAGACTTTAAAGTCTGAAAACCACTGCGCCTGCGTTGCCGTGTCCTCGATCCCGCTGATGTCATCAAGAGCGCACAGAGCAGGCCCAGTATGGTCTGTGTCTGCGCAGTACGCTCCTGGTGCCATCAGCGGGAGCGAGGACACGGGCGTGCAGGAGCAGTGGTTATCAGACTTTAAAGTCAGAAATTCCAGAAGTGAACTGGAGGCGGGGCCGGAGCATCGGTGAGTGGCTGCGCCAACACAGGATGTCTGCGGGGGACCATTAGGAGCCCCGGGTAAGTTCAGCTCATTTTCCCCCGACCCCCCTACAGTATCCCTTTAATGATGCAAATTTATTTTCAGCATAGCTATTTAGTAGGGGATCTTATGCTATACGAATTCCTAGTAGTTCTGGTTCATAGGACTTAAAGAAAGCCTGTTTTAAAAAAAACTCCCTCTGGGAGATACCTCGGGAGGAGAAGCCTCTGGATCCTAACGAGGCTTCCCCTGTCCTCCTCCGTCCCTCTGTTAGCCTGCCCGGGTCCCCCAAAGTGCGGCGAGGTAAATATTTACGTACCGCAATCCTGCCCAGACGCACTAGCGGCAGTTCATTCAGGATACGGCGGAAATAGCCGAACCTGATCGATCCGCACTACTGCGCAGGTGTAAGTCCTTTTGTGCCTGCGTAGTAGAGTAAATATGATCAGGCTCGGTTATTTCCGCCTAGCCTGAATGAAGAGCTGCTACTGCACCTGTGCTGGATCCCGGAGAGGTAATTCTATCATCAAACTTGTCAGGGGATGCTTCGGGGGAGCCAGCGCTGGATTCCCTGAAGCTACAGGGGAGAGGGAAGCCTCATTGGGACCCTGAGGCTTCCCGCTCCCGAGGTGAGTACCCCCCAGAGAGCTTTTTTTACAGTACAGAGTCTGTTTAAGGTGGTCTGAAAATCAGCATTTCTTCTTTGCTCTAGAAGAGTCTTTACAGCAAAAAAAGGTACTGCCAGAAAAAACACTGGTAGCAGAACAGCATTCGAACAGTTAAACACAGAACTTTCTTCTTCAGTGGGAAGCTTAAGCTGGCCATACATCAGGCGTGCAATTATAATAATCAAAATGGATGAAAATTGGTGCCACCCAGTACATGCCCCATGCAACCAATTTCAGGCTGAAATTGGTTGCGTGAATTGGTCAGACATGCTGCACAATGTCGGGTGGTGGTGGTCGGTTATGTGCACAGCAGTAACGGCGAGCGATATCGCGATGATTGATGAAACCCCCAACGCTGTCCCCCCAATGGTCAATGTCCCCCCAATGTCGTCCCCCCCCGCCCCGGTGCCCAGTGCACTATACTTGTCTGTGTCCACCGCTGGCTCCGGGATCCATCCTTCTTCCATACACGCATCCCACACGGTTGCCGCCATACACATGGGCGCGTATGTGACGTCACACACGCCCACGTTACTCTTGCAACCACGTGGGGCACGTGAATGGATAGAGGGCCCAGGAGGCAGTGACAGACAAGTGGCAGACGTGGACAGGTAATGTATATTGCACACGGCATCGTCTGATGTAAGGGAACCTTTAATGCTGTTTCCAAACTTAAAGGACATCTGAAGTGAGAAGACTATGGAGGCTGCCATGTTTATTTCCTGTTAAACAATACCAGTTACCTGGCAGCCGTGCTGATCTATTTGGCTGCAGAAGTGTCTGAATCACACCAGAAACAAACATGCAGCTAATCTCGTCAGATCTGACAATAATGTCAGAAGCACCTGATCTGCTGCATGCTTGTTCAAGGTCTATGGCTAAAAGTATTAGAGGCAGAGAGTCAGCAGGGCTGCCAGGCAACTGGTATTGCTTAAAGAGACACTGAAGTCTCATAAAAATCATCTTATTTCAAAAATGTCTTTTAACATTATTGCCCTAACTAAAACGCTGCATCCCCGCGGCTGAAATCTAACTAAATCCCCCCAAACTCCCCAGGACACACGCTTTCAGCTGCAGCTCTGCCTCGCCATGCATCTATCAGCGCGTATCTCCGCCTCTCCCCCGCCCCTCTCAGTGAAGGAAGACTGAGAGGGCCGGGCGGAGGCGGAGATACGCGCTGATAGATGCGTGTAGAGGCAGAGCTACAGTTGAAAGCTCTGCCTCTCACGGAAGCGCTCCCGGCAGTGTGCCCTGGGGAGTTTGGGGGGATTTAGTTAGATTTCAGCCACGGGGATGCAGCGTTTTAGTTAGGACAATAATGTTAAAGACATTTTTGAAATAAAAAGATGATTTTTTTGAGACTTAAATGTCTCTTTAAAAGGAAATAAACATGGCAGCCTCCATATACCTCTCTCTTCAGTTGTCCTTTAAAGACGTGGTTACAATAGTAGCGGATAACAAACAAGATAATATAAACACTACTAGCAGTGTCTCAGCTAAACTCAAGCCAAAACTGTGCACAGGAGAAGACACATTCTCACTGGATACATTATAATATATAAATATAGCAGCTATGCAATAAATTACAATGGCAACGTTCAGTACAAGTAACTGTACGTTGGGAACTTGTAATTTGTAAAAGACAATAATGCTTGTGTGCATAAAAGCAAATATGATAACTGTAGGAGTAATAAAAAGTAGGAAAACATATTGAATGTTATGTCAGAGTTTAATCTAACTTTAACTTAAAGATATTAAAGGACCTCAGCAATGCATGACACGCATGACGCCAGCAGGCCCCCAAAATATCTCCAATATTAACAGAAATTATCCATCGATATGAAACCAGCGGATACACATAATACCTGCTGGATGAACAGAGATTGTACTTCAATATGAGGGAGGCCACAGAGCTGAGTTCATGGACCAGTCTCACTCTGAATTCACTGTCTATATATTCTATACTAGCTGATTGCCCGGCGTTGCCCGAGTATGTATTTGGCTGGTGTTGGATCCGCTAACTTTTTCTAACCCTAACACACAATTACTCAGTGACCAAGTTTGTGAGCTGTGTGTTCTTTGGCATCAATAATTTGCATTGAAATGAAACAAATCTAATTGGTTGTTTGTGGCTCCACCCCCTTCTCTGAATTTGAACCCCAGTCACCCAATGACTAACTGCACCAGGTTCGAGGCTTGTGCCATTAACAGTGCAATAACAGCAGCAATTAAATATCACCTTGAAAATGAATAAGTGCATTTTGATTGGCCTTTCTATGCTCCTCCCACTTTTCTGAATATTAATCCCAGGCACCCATTGACCAACTGTGCAAAGTTTGAGAACCCTGCCATAGTGTAAGAATGGCTGCAGTTTACATTATTCCAGTGAAATTTGTATTTGTCTCCACCCATGTTTTGGTTATGGGGATAGAAAGTATCCTATACTTTATTCCAGGTAATGTACTATGTGTGTGCCAAATTTCATTCAAATCCATTCAGCCATTGCTGCGTGATCGATGAACAAACATCCAAACTTTCCCATTTATAATATTAGTAGGATGTAGTTAATTTCTTTTGTATTATTTCCTGCATTTAATGGGAATCTGAAGTGAAAATAAACTTATGAGTAATGAATTCAGAATTGTATGTGTAGTACAGATAAGAAACAGAACATTAGTAGCACAGATATGAGTCTCATATTGTTTACAGTACAGGAAGAGTTAAGAAACTTCACTTGTTATCTATGCAAAGGAGCTTCTCTGAGCTCTCCGACTAATTTAGTTAGAGAGCAGTGCTATTTTCTGGTGCACTTATCTCAACCTGTCTCTCACTGTTTCTTGTTTGTTTAAAGTAGACCTGAACTCAGAACTTCCTCTCTGCTCTCAAAGACCTCTCAAAAGCATATTAACCTTTTGGCTACTTTCACAGTTGGACTTTGCGTTTTGATGCGACGTTAAAGTCTCAACGCAAACTAACAACGCAAAACTGTCACAACGCAACTCAATGCCCTGCTATCGTCGCATACAGTAGGCATACGGGCAATGAAAAGTATGTTTCCAGGTCATTACTGAGCATGTGCAAACAGTACAACGCAGCTAATAACGTGTATAACGCACAGCATGCAGCACTTTCTAATAATGCTACACGTTACACACAAACGCAACGTGTGCACTGTGACTGCCGCACAGACTTAGTATTGCTGTGTGTTAGTCCATGTTAAAACATTTTCTAAAAGAAAAACATTTATTTGTTACAGCTGATACAAATTCTACAATAAATATGCACTGTGCCTACTGCCTGCTTTCACGGAAGCAGACATAGGGTTAATGACCTGTGTTTACAAATTAGCTGCTCTGCTGAGGCAGCCAGCTGACACAGCTGAGAGATAAAATCACACTTGTGATAAGTCACAGATGAGGGGGAATTAGGCAGGCTAAACTCTCTAGATACACTTAGGGTACATTCCTCTCTGTTTTCCTTCTGTCCTGTGCAAGAGTTCAGCTCTGCTCTGTTTCATCATTTAAAAAATGCAGAGTATAATTTGTAAACTGCAAATCTTAGAGAATGATGCACCGTCATAGAAAGACAGCTATATAACTGAAAATAAAAATGAGACTCATTTCTTTTCTACTAATGTTCTATTAATTATCCGTACTACATATACAATTTATTATATCAAAAGTTTTTGGGATTTTTTTTTGCGTCAGGTTCACTTTTAAATGCAGCTGAGCCATTATGCAGAATTCTCCAGTGTTCAGACTGTGCAGATGCAGATAAGCGATCCAGGCCAGGCGCTGAGCACTGCGCTCCTTTCTGTTTCCCAGAAGTCTATAGAGGTCGTGTCATAATAAAACTTCACATTTACAAGAAAATCCCATTAAAATAATGTTTTATTGAACACTTCTGGGTGAGAAGGCGCTGTGCCTTCCCAGCAGGACATCGTGGCTTCTCAGCCAGTTCAGAAGGCGGTGACAGCCGCGGAAAAAAGCGTAGAGACTCGCATTCTGTTGAAATAACTAACGTTCCTCCAGACCCCGACATCATGGTGCAGAGAATAACACTATTTTGGTGCTGGCAACTCAATATGTCAACTTCCTCTTAGATTGTAAGCCCAATGGGACAAGTCCTCTTCACCTCCTACTGTATCCTGTGTTCCCCCACCTCTTAGATTGTATGCCTGATGGGACAGCCAAACGAGCAGGTGGCAGGGTGCGGTTATATTTACCTGTTCTGGACGCCTTCTCCCCTTCATCCACCAGTGGCTCTGAACTTCCGGCAGGTCTTCTGGGTCCTAATAACATCCGATCACATGACATGACATGTGATCGGGATCCAGGAGACTGTGCCAGCGTTATTACAGCTCCTCCCGGTGATGGAAGAGGGGTGATGGAAGAGTCTCTTCCACCAACGGTGGTACTGTAACCCTGACATGGTTCCTGGATCCCGATCACATGTCATATCATGTGATCAGAGCTGAAAAGACATGTTGGGATTACATCGCCGCCGCGGTGGAAGAAGAAGAAGAAGCCGATCCAGCTGTCTGGACAGGTAAGTATATCAGCTCCCCGCCGCCCACTCTGCATACCCTACTGAGCCTGCCAGCATACCTCCCAACATTTTAAAATTAGAAATCGGGACACAGGCCACACCCCTAACCACACCCCCAACACACACCCTAACCACACCCCCAAGTCACGCCTACTATAACGTTTTTTGAAATTTTTTTTTTTTTTAATATTGATGCCCTTATATTTTTTAATAAATATATCCCTCATATACCCTGCCCGTGGGTGGGGCTAATTGTAATGTAGTTATACCAGCTAATGTAGTTACATAAAAAAATATGAAGTAAATGCACATAATGAGAGACACTGTTTCCCCAGTAAATGCACATGAGAGACAGCTTTTCACCAGTAAATGCACATAATAAGAGACAGTTTTTCACCAGTAAATGCACATAAGAGACAGCTTTTCACCACTAAATGCACATAATAAAAGACAGCTTTTCACCACTAAATGCACATAAGAGACAGCTTTTCACCACTAAATGCACATAAGAGAAAGCTTTTTACCACTAAATGCACATAAGAGACATCTTTTCACCACTAAATGCACATAAGAGACATCTTTTCACCACTAAATGCACATAAGAGACATCTTTTCACCACTAAATGCACATAATAAGAGACAGCTTTTCACCACTAAGTGCACATAAGAGACAGCTTTTCACCAGTAAATGCACATAATAAGAGACAGCTTTTCAGCAGTAAATGCACATAAGAGACAGCTTTTCACCAGTAAATGCACATAATAAGAGACATCTTTTCACCAGTAAATGCACATAATGACAGCCAGTTGTCCCGAGTATATGTAGCCAGGGATATATGTGCCCAGTATATGTAGCCAGAGGTATATTTCCCCAGTATATGTAGGCAGGGGAATATGTCCCCAGTATATATAGCCAGCGGTATATGTGCCCAGTATATGTAGCCAGGGTGTATATGTGCCCAGTATATGTAGCCAGGGTGTATTTGTGCCCAATATATGTAGCCAGGGTGTATATGTGCCCAGTATATGTAGCCAGGGTGTATTTGTGCCCAGTATATGTAGCCAGGGTGTATATGTGCCCAGTATATGTAGCCAGGGGGTATATGTGCCCAGTATATGTAGCCAGGGGGTATATGTGCCCAGTATATGTAGCCAGGGGGGTATATGTGCCCAGTATATGTAGCCAGGGTGTATATGTGCCCAGTATATGTAGGCAGGGTGTATATGTACCCAGTATATGTAGCCAGGGGGTATATGTGCCCAGTATATGTAGCCAGGGGGCATATGTGCCCAGTATATGTAGCCAGGGTGTATATGTCCCCAGAATAGTTAGCCAGGTGTCCCCCCCCCCCCAAGAGGGGAGCAGAGAAGAGGGAGAGCGGTGGGCAGCGGTGGAGAAGGGGGGCCATCTCCCCCCTTCCCTCACCTTAAGGTGCTCTCCCTCCCTCGCTGTCCCCTCCGGAATGAAGTGCGGTGGCTGGCAGAGGGGCGGAACTTACCTTCTGTGTCCTCCGTCTGGTCTCGTCGCCGGCGCGGGATGCTTTGCCAGTACTCTGGTCTGATCCAGACCAGAGCAGCGGCTGCGGCACCAGAACTTCCGGCCGGCGCTTGGAGCGACACGGAAGGTAAGTCCCGCCCGCTGCCAAGCGCCACCGCCAGTCAGCCACACAGAGCAAGGGAGGGAGAGCACCTAAGGTGAGAGAAGGGGGGAGATGGCCCCCTTCTCCGCCGCTGCCCACCGCTTTCCCTCCACTGCGCTGCTCTCCTCCTGCTACAGGCAGCTGTCAATACTGACAGCCGCCCGGGACTTGGGGGGCTCTTACCGGGATAGCGGGAGAGCCCCCCAAAATCGGGAGAATCCCGACGAAAACGGGACGGTTGGGGACTATGCTGCCAGGCTGGGGGAGGCACACTTCCCCACCCCAGCAGGAGGAAAAATTTGGTCCTGCAGCCTAATAAAGTTTTACTGTTGCTTAAAGTGAACCTCCGGACTAAAAATCTACTCAGCAGATATGAAAAGGCTTGGTGTTTCTTTAAGTTTCACAGCATCTTAACTTTGTTTTTCTTACCAAAGCATCATTTTTAGCTGCAATTTTTAGCTAAGCTCCACCCATCAAAGAAAACTGCCTGGGCTTTTTTCCCTTGATGCTGTGCAAAGCATGATGGGATTTCCTATGTTGTTATTCACGTTGCCTAGCAACTGGGAGGGGTGATCAGCACACAGGACAGTTGGAACTGTGTCTCATGCTCCCTGTCACCTCCTTTCAACCCAAAAGATGGCTGCCCTCATGAAATCACAAACATTTGCCTGTTCTTTTAAAACAGGATGGGTAAGAGCTTATATTACCTATCTATTTTAATTAACATAACTAATGTAACTTAATGACAGTATGTTTGTTTAGGCTGAAGTTCCTCTTTAAGGATTAACAGGAAACAAAGTTGGCAGCCCCCCTGCTAATCTCTCATCAAGTCTCTTTTAGGCCGGGTGCACACATGACAGAAATGCTTGCGGAGCGGGAAACGCTACATTTTATGCAGCAATGTTAGTATATGGGACGCAGAAGTACCAGCGTTGCACTTGCGATTTACAGTAAGCGTTCTGCAGATGCTGGCAGTGTTGCATAATATGCAGGCTGGCTGCAAAAACACACATAATGAAATTCTATGGTAACGCATATGCATTGTGTTTTAATGTTTTTTTTTATGCATTTTTAATTAAAAAGTAAAGATCTCTGATGTGTTTCTGCTTCCTGCTGTCTTCCTAGTGATTTGCATAAGTTGAAAAAAAAAAGCAAACAAAACGCTTATATGTTTTACATTAGCGAACCGCAAACACATTAACCTCTTGACGACCCGCTAATGCCGATCGGCGTAAACTGGTCGTCTGCGGGTTACCATGGAAACGGCCGCTTGATCGAGCGGCCTTTCCATGTCAGTTCACGGAGGGTGTCTCCGTGAACAGCCGGAGAGCCGCCGATCGCGGCTCTCCGGCAAAATGTAAACACGCGGGGAAGAAATCCCCGCTGTTTACATCATACGGTGCTGCTGCGCAGCAGCGCCGTAGGGAAGATCGGCGATCCCCGGCCTCTGATTGGCCGGGGATCGCCGGCATCTGATAGGCGGAAGCCTATCCTTCAATGCGCAGGACGGAACTCCATCCTGCGCATTACGGAGAGAGGGAGGTAAGGAGGCAGAGGGCGGAAATGGCTGCGGAGGGGGGCTTTGAGGAGCCCCCCCCCCCCCGCAAAACGCAGATGGCCGGCGGCGATCAGACCCCCCCGGCAGGACATCCCCCTAGTGGGGAAAAAAGGGGGGAAGTCTGATCGCCCTGGCATAATACTGATCTGTGCTGCGGGCTGGAGAGCCCACGCAGCACAGATCAGGCAAATCACCCCTGGTCGGCAAGTGGTTAAACGTACGCAAAATGCATGAAAAACGCATCTGTGTAAAACAACGCAAACGCAAAACGCACCAAAAACTCAGTAAAACGCATTACAAAAACGCAAACGCACCTTCCAAAAATGCTACTTTTTGACGCTATGTCATATGTGAACTCAGCCTCACGGAGGCCTTTTGTGAGTCCAGCACCTCCATATCTCAGTTCCTGGCAGAGACGGTTATCGCTGTTCTCTCTCTATAGCGTTGCTGCGTTAGGAAATTCTATCGCACCGCCTGATTGGTCGGCAGCCAGAACAGGTTAATGGCTGGCATGGGTTGTGCGGTGAGTGATGCCTGGATTCAATATTTGCGGTAACCCGAGTCCCTCTTGGATTGGAGAGCCGTGAGAGACGCCCATCGCCATTAAAGAACAGTAAATAGAATCAGGGCGCGCATTAAACGTAAGCTTAGATTCTCCGAGCAAACAAGCCAGCGCCATAAAACTTAAGAGCTTCTTTTAAAGTAAGTTTGAGAATTCCGTCATCTGTTTTCTTGCGGTTTCTGGAGAGCCTGAACAGCTAATAATGTAGCCGAAATAAAATCTACAGTTTGTCTTTTTTGTAGGGTGGCTGCCGTCATCCAAGTCGCTATTCTGCTCTGTAATTAGTTAGAATGTTTGTTTGGTGTTTTATTGTATTTATTTTTCCTGTTGTTGACTGAAACATTAAAAAATCATTATTTATCTTGTGATCTGCCCAGTTAAATTTGTTTTACTGGTAGACTTTTACAGTGGACTATTAAAGGGTTGAAATGGGTTCCTGTAGACCATACAAGTCAAACTCCGGCCCACGAGACAAATCTTTCCCTTAGAGCCATTAAATTGGCCCTCAAGTGGGGAACACTTTGCATTATGGTTGGCCTGCTCTAGACCACCAGGGGAACAATATTGGAGGTGAAGCCCTAGGACACCAGGAAAGGCATATAGGGGAGGGAGGGGGGGGAGCACTAGACACCAGGGAACTGTATAGATAAGGGTAGGGGCCAGTAGACACCAGGGAATTGTATAGGGGAGGGTGGGGGCCTCTATAGGGGTTGAAGGAGGGGCATTAGACACCTGGGAACTTTATAAGGGAGATAGGAGCCCAGTACGTATTGAGGTTGGCCCGCGACTTGGTCCCAGTGTACAATTTCGGCCCACTTTGTTTTGAGTTTGACACCCCTGCTGTAGACCCTTTACTAGTTCATGACCCAGATGCGAAAGTAGGCGTTCCCTCCTGGAATGTTAACTCCACCTCCTCCACATAATCATTCCCTCTCTCCACGTTTACAAAGTGTTTGCATTTCATTATTTTATTTAAAGCGGACCTGAATTCAGAACTTCATCTCTGCTCTAAAGGATAAGCAACAGCATAATAACCTATACAGAAAAAAAATCTTTGTTACAGCTGATACAAATCCTGCAGTAAGTCTGCAGTGTGTCCACTTCCTGCTTTCATTGAAGCAGACATATTGTCACGTGCTTTCAAATGAGCTTATCTGCCGTGGCAGTCAGCTGACACAGGGGAGAGATCCAATTTCACTTGTAATTAGGCAGAGATGAGAGGGAATTAGACAGGCCAAGCTCTCTGAATACACACAGGGCACATTTCTCTAGATTTTCCTTCTGTCCTGTGCAAGAGTTCAGGTCCAGTTTAACTAATAAGAGGTCAAAAGCTCCTTTGGCAGTTCATTCTACAGTTAGTCCCCTACTTAAAAATGACTTGAGTTACAAACGACTCACACAAAGTTGTCTTCATGCTCGTAATATGCTGCACTGTTCTTGTTATTATTACATACTTTTGTTGTTAAAGGGTCACTTAAAGAGAACCTGAGGTGGGATTTTATTATGCTAGTGGGGCACAGAGGCTGGTTGTGCACACTAACACCAGCCTCTGTTGCCCCATGGTGTGCCTCCAAGACCCCCCTGCGCGCCGCTATACCCCCCGCAGTGCTGGCGACACGCAGCGTGTCGCCAGCACAATGTTTACCTCACACCTGTCTGTTAGCGCCGCTCCCCCGCCTCCTCTGTATCGGCGCTACCTGCCTGCGTCACTTCCCTCCCGCTGATAGGAGGTAAGTGACGCGGGCAGGTAGCGCCGATGCGGAAGAGGCGGGGGAGCAGCGCTAACAGACACGCATAGGTAAACATTGTGCTGGCGACACGCTGCGTGTCGCTAGCACTTCGGGGGGTATAGCGGCGCGCAGGGGGGTCTTGGAGGCACACCATGTGGCAACAGAGGCTGGTGTTAGTGTGCACAACCAGCCTCTGTGCCCCACCAGCATAATAAAATCCCACCTCGGGTTCTCTTTAAGGCAACAAAAAGGGCCTGGGAACGTGAGTGATTCTTCGCGTTCCTGGCTGCAATAGCGCTCTCTATACTGCTATTGCGACCAGCAATGCGAAGAATCACTCGCGTTCCTGGCCTGTCAGGAGTGGCTACCGGCGGCGGGCAGGAGCATCGGAGTGAGACTGCGAGGGCACAGGATGGCTGCAGGGGGCTGGTAGAAGCCCCAGGTGAGTATACTGTAACTCTTCTTTTTTTTTGCCTTAAGTGTCCCTTTAAGCGTTCTGGTATTGTATAAATGGTTGTAAGTAGTTTAAAGCACATTGAAAACAGCCAAAAACCACTGTTTATACTGCACAGTCCTGGCCAAAAGTTTTGAGAGCGGCACAAATACCGGTTCTCACAAAGTTTGCTGCTTCCGTGTTTTTACATTTTTTTGTCAGTTGTTTCTGTAAAGTATATTTACAAGCATTTCCTACGTTTCAAAGGCTTTTATTTTGAGCGCTTTGAGTCCGACAGGAGAAAAGCGCTATACAAATGTTTGGATTTTATTGACAATTACATCATGTTGATGCAAAGATTCAGTATTTGCAATGTTGGCCATTCTTTTTTCAAAACTTCTGCAGTACACCCTGGCAAGCTGTCAATCAACTTCTGGGCCAAATCCTGACTGATGTCAATCCATTCTATCAGAATCAATGCTTGGAGTTTGGCTGCATTTTTGAGTTTTTAGTTGTCCACCTGCCTCTTGAGGATTTGCCCCAAGTTCTCAATGGATTAAGGTCTGGGGAGTTTCCTGGCCAGGGAGCCAAAATGTCATTGTTTTGTTCCCCCAAGCCACTTAGTTATCATCACTTTGGCCTTCTGGCTGGTGCTCCATCCTGCTGGAGAAGGTATTGTAGTTCACCAAACTGTTTTTGGATAGTAGGGAGAAGTTGCTGTCGGAGGACGTTTTGGGTGCCATTCTTCATTAATGGCTGTGTTTTTTGGCAAAATTGCCCAATCCATTGGATTAGAAGCAGCCCCGAACATGAATGGGTCTCAGAATGCTTTACTGTTGGCATGAAACAGGACTGATGGAAGTTCTTCTCAAAACTACCTCCAGTAATGGAACCCGTTTGTGAGCAGGGGACAGCCTATAATTCTCCTTTTCAAAATCTCCTATTAGCTTGATATTCATAACAGTGGGGGAGTTAAGGTGCGTACACACATGCGACTATAGTCGTTTGAAACGATCGTTCCCCGATCATTTCAAACGACGATCGTTTAAAAAAAAGGAGCCAACGACCATTAAGTCTAACGACGGTTGAGCTAGATCGTAAAAAAAAAACGAACAATCTAGCTTGGCGGATTTTTTCCAACGATGGATCGTTTGCAAAAGTATTACATCGTCGGAAAACGATCGTTCGTACTAGGCTTGACATGCGCATTTCGCTATTTCTCCATGGAACTTTTCATTTTTATGCACAAGCGCAATAGTTGCTTTACGTGATGTAACGTTCGTTCTAACGATCAGATCGTTACACACCTTTAAAAGCTAACTTTACGTAGGTCGTTCTTTCGTCAATTAAAAGTTCGTTCGTCGTTCACAACGAACAATCGTTGTCGTATGTGTGTACATAGCTTTAGGCATAAAGGTTGTCATTATCTGCTCTGCCAGTAGGGGTGGTCCGCAGCTTAGCGATAGACCAATCAAACGCACCAGGTGCTGCAGTTGATTGGACCATTTCTAAGCTGCATATGTTTGCCATAAACCTGCGTAAAACTATTAACTTAATGATTTTTGAACAGAGGCGCCACAAAGGCACCATTTAAAAGGGGTTTAGCGGTGTACTTACCTTCCCAGATAGACAGAATCAGTCAGTATTCAAGTGCAAAATGCTTTAACTGAAAACTCCAAACAATGCAACACATTTCACGGGTATTACACCACTTCATCAGGCAACAGGAGTCACAGCAAAAGCACCTGTGGAGGACTCTTAGACAGTCACTGTTATTTATTGCCTGATGAAGCGGGGGAATACCCGTGAAACGTGTTGCATTATTTGGAATTTTGAACTGAATATTGACTGTTTTGAGTCTATCAGGGGAGGTAAGTACACCACTACCTCCCTTTTAAATGGTTTTTCATTTGTTTTACTCTTTTACGGCACCTCTGTTCAAAAATCACTGAGTCCTGTAGTCCACCCTTGGTGAAGGCCTATCCGTTTCCACCTACAGAGAATGACGAGTGAGTTTAGGTTGAATCTCCTCACCTGCTGATACAATGGTTGCCTCAGTGCTCTACCATCTTTACGAGTACCCTTTTCTTCTGAATTTACAAAATAATTGTAATAATAGTATATTAGTATACTACACTATTAGGGTCTCTCGATTGTTCTTTTTTTTTCTTAGAACTATTAACATTTCATGAAGCGTTCCTAGGCTTTTTCCTGTGACCCCAGGTGGGACGGTTTCTAGGTTATACCTTTCCCCGATACAATGTCGCGTAAGGTAGTTGGTGGCCAGTTTGACGCTGGACGGAAGACCTGCTGGTGATCATGTTTGAAGCACACACTGATCCGCTAGGACCCGGCAGAAGGTTCCGCCTCCCTTGTTTTATTGTGTCCTGCAATGCTCTGAGCTCTGTGATCATCCGACTCCTGTTACACAATCTCTATAAAACCTCTTTATTCTCGTAAAGTGGAGAGTGCTCTAGTGTTTACCTCTGGATCTCTTAACTGCCCTTCTGTTTAACTACAAATACAGCTACTGTGTGCAGGACCTGTGCAGCATGATCTCTGTGCAGCATGATCTCTGTGCAGCATGACCTGTGCAGCATGACCTGTGCAGCATGATCTGTGCAGCATGACCTGTGCAGCATGATCTCTGTGCAGCATGACCTGTGCAGCATGACCTGTGCAGCATGACCTGTGCAGCATGATCTGTGCAGCATGACCTGTGCAGCATGATCTGTGTGCAGGACCTGTGCAGCATGATCTGTGTGCAGGACCTGTGCAGCATGACCTGTGCAGCATGATCTGTGCAGCATGACCTGTGCAGCATGATCTGTGTGCAGGACCTGTGCAGCATGATCTGTGTGCAGGACCTGTGCAGCATGATCTCTGTGCAGCATGACCTGTGCAGCATGATCTGTGTGCAGGACCTGTGCAGCATGACCTGTGCAGCATGATCTCTGTGCAGCATGATCTGTGTGCAGCATGACCTGTGCAGCATGATCTGTGCAGCATGACCTGTGCAGCATGATCTGTGTGCAGGACCTGTGCAGCATGACCCGTGCAGCATGACCTGTGCAGCATGATTTGTGTGCAGGGCCTGTGCAGCATGATTTGTGTACAGGACCTGTGCAACATGACCTGTGCAGCATGACCTGTGCAACATGACCTGTGCAGCATGACCTGTGCAGCATGATCTGTGCAGCATGATCTGTGCAGCATGATCTGTGCAGCATGACCTGCGTGCAGGACCTGTGCAGCATGACCTGTGTTCAAGATCTGTGCAGCACGAATAACCCGTGCAGCATGATCTGTGCAGCATGACCTGTGCAGCATGACCTGTGCAGCATGACCTGTGCAGCATGATCTATGTGCAGGACCTGTGCAGTATGACCTGTGCAGCATGATCTGTGTGCAGCATGATCTGTGCAGCATGATCTGTGTGCAGCATGACCTGTGCAGCATGATCTGTGTGCAGGACCAGTGCAGCATGACCTGTGCAGCATGACCTGTGCAGCATGATCTGTGTGCAGAACCTGTGCAGCATGACCTGTGCAGCATGGTCTGTGTACAGGACCTGTGCAGCATGATCTGTGCAGCATGACCTGTGCAGCATGACCTGTGTGCAGGACCTGTGCAGCATGACCTGTGCAGCATGATCTGTGCAGCATGATCTGTGCAGCATGACCTGTGCAGCATGATCTGTGTGCAGGACCTGTGCTGCATGACCCGTGCAGCATGACCTGTGAAGCATGACCTATGAGCATGATCTGTGCAGCATGATCTGTGCAGCTTGACCCGTGCAGCATGATCTGTGTGCAGCATGATCTGTGTGCAGGACCTGTGCAGCATGATCTGTGTGCAGCATGATCTGTGTGCAGGACCTGTGCAGCATGACCTGTGCAGCATGATCTGTGTGCAGGACCTGTGCAGCATGATCTGTGCAGCTTGACCTGTGCAGCATGACCTGTGCAGCATGACCTGTGTGCAGGACCTGTGCAGCATGACCTGTGCAGCATGACCTGTGCAGCATGACCTGTGCAGCATGACCTGTGCAGCATGACCTGTGCAGCATGATCTGTGCAGCATGACCTGTGCAGCATGATCTGTGCAGCATGACCTGTGCATCATGACCTGTGCAGCATGATCTGTGTGCAGGACCTGTGCAGCATGGCCTGTGCAGCATGACCTGTGCACTAGCATGATCTGTGTGCAGGACCTGTGCAGCATGACCTGTGTGCAGGACTTGTGCAGCATGACCTGTGTGCAGGACCTGTGCAGCATGATCTGTGCAGCATGACCTGTGCAGCATGATCTGTGCAGCATGACCTGTGCAGCATGACCGGTGTGCAGGACCTGTGCAGCATCACCTGTGCAGCGTGATCTGTGTGCAAGACCTGTGCAGCATGACCTGTGCAGCATGATCTGTGTACAGGACCTGTGCAGCATGACCTGTGCAGCATGACCTGTGCAGCATGACCTGTGTGCAAGACCTGTGCAGCATGACCTGTGTGCAGGACCTGTGTGCAGGACCTGTGCAGCATGACCTGTGCAGCATGACCTGTGCAGCATGATCTGTGTGCAGGACCTGTGCAGCATGACCTGTGCAGCGTGATCTGTGTGCAGGACCTGTGCAGCATGACCTGTGCTGTGCAGCATGATCTGTGCAGCATGACCTGCGCAGCATGAGGACACAGAGAGAGACCCAGGAAGGCTCTATGGAATCCAAAACCTTCCCTCTTCATAGGTATCTAAATTTTGGGTTATTAGGTCATTTCTGAGTTGCTTTAAGCTTACAATCCCTTTAAGACGTGAACAGCAGCCTGCAAACTGAAAAACATTGCTCACCCCTGATTCATGTCTTAGCCATTTTCGTAATGAACTCCGAATGTTATGTTACAGGTAATGGTCATTATAGGGCGGGGCTATTTTAGGGTTTGGGATAAAGATGATAGGCCAAGTTGCTCCACCCTACAGGATAAGTTGCAAGAAGAAAGGAGTCCCATTTATTATGGTGGAACGACTTGCAACAGCCCCTGCTGTGATTTGTAGTTATGGCTCAAGTTGGACATCCTCCACATTTTTGTAAGAAAAATCAGTCAAGTAATGCAAAAGATAAACCTCACAAAGATTAAGAGAGAGAGAGAGAGATTTATCGGAAGTGCGTGCAAGCGTGAGGTCTGTTAGCAGTTACTCCGCCGTCCAGCCAAGATGACAAAACTGACACTTTGCAGTGTTTAGTTTTGTCGTTCAAGAATCTCTGAGGGACGTCTCGGTCCAAGCTGTACACATGATGCGCTGAGGACATGGCGGCCATAAACAGATGTTGTGCACACCGTCCTGACAAAACAACTGACAGAGTTAAAGTGGAATGCTAGTCAAAGCTTGCATTTAGGGACAAAACCACAGGGCATGCCTCCACCCCTCCTCTGGAAAACTTTGATGAAGCCCTCTTTATGTTCAAGCCTCCTTCTCCTCACATTTGGTGATGTTTACAACCATGGAGGTTACCTTCCAGGGGTCATATAGGTGTGGCCACTGGGGACCCCGTTAATCACAGGGCCACATTGATATTTGCTCTGATCAGAGAAGGGGGAGGCAGGGGCGTAGCAATAGGGGGTGCAGAGATAGTGACCGCATTGGGGCCCTTGGGCCAGAGGAGCATCAAAGGGCCCTCCCTCAACTACAGTATTAACTCTCTATTGGTCCTGTGCTCTTAATAATCACTTCTATCATTTGAATAGTGGTAATAATCATTAACAAGCTGCTCCCCATACCCTTCTTGCACCTCTCTAACACTGTAGTTGCCATTGGCAAGTTTTTGTGCGCCGTATCAGTTGTTATGTACAGTGGAGTAGCAATAGGGGTTGCAGAGGTAGCGACCGCATCGGGGCATTTGGGTCAGAGGGGCCCTCCCTCAAGCACAATATTAGCTCTCTATTGGTCCTGTGCTGGTAATAATCACTTCTATAGATGCTTTACATAGTAGTAATCATTAACCAACTGTTTACTATCCCCTACTTGCACCGGACACTGTGGAAATCCTTGCATCAGGGCCTACAGCTCCTTAGCTACGCCACAGGGGGGAGGTCACTGTATAAAATAGAGGGATAGTAAGCATTTGGGGTCCCCCACAGTCTGGAACTCTGAGGCAGGTCTACCTTTAGTTTGCCTCTGCTTGAGGGCTCGTTTCCACTATTGCGGTGCAGAATCGCCTGGATTCCACCGCTGTTGAAATTCCATGAATTAGCATGCGGATGCGAATTTTTGCGCGTTTTTTGCAGCGAATTCGCATGCGAATTCGCATAGGTGAGGGTATATGCGCAATTAACCATGTCACTGCCTGTTTGAATTACATTGGTACCTATGCGAATTCGCATGAAAATTCGCATACCATAGCCGCATGCGAATTTCCTATTAAATACATTAGCGGCGATTCGCATGCATTCCACTCGCAGGCGAATTCGTTGGCTCTTTTGTGCGTTTTTTTACCGCTGAAAAAAACGCACCTCAACAACGCTACAGTGGAAACAGGCCCATCCACTTGCATTACATGTGCGAATCTGCAAGCGTTGGACGCATGCAGATTCGCGATAGTGGAAACGAGCCCTGAGTGTTAGATACCCCAGATAGCAATAAAGCCTCTAACTTGTTTTATATTGCTGTCTGCAGTGGCGTAGCTAAGGAGCTGTGGGCCCCGATGCAAATCTTACAATGGGGCCCCTCAAGCACTCTATACATAACAATTGATACGGCGCACCAAAACCTGCCAATGGTAACTACAGTGTCAGAGGTGCAAGAATGGGATGGGGAACAGCTTGTTAATGATTACCACTATTCAAAGTATCTATAGAAGTGATTATTATGAGCACAGGACCAATAGAGAGCTAATACTGTAGTTGAGGGAGGGCCCTTCAGGGCCCCTCTGGCCCAAGGGCCCCGATGCGGTCACTACCGCTGCACCCCCTATTGCTACGCCCCTGGCTGTCTGTGTTTTTATGACAGATGAGAATTACTATATTGAGATGACATTTCTGAAACAGTATCCCCTGCATTGCAATTACTGTATCTATTAGAATGAATTCAGCAAATGTATAAGGCTTGCCTTGCTGGGCCAACTGTGGAGGTGGGCGTGGCAGACTACTGCTATGTGAAAAATAACTGAGCTGATTGAGCGCCTGATCAGACAGTGGTTCACCGAACAGTGGGCTGATGATGTCTTGTTTGCACGTTTGCATACTAGGAATTATCTGTCGTGTTCAGAAAAACGAACCCGGTTGGAGACTGAAACTTAAAAGTAATTTTAGTAACATTAAACTTCAGGACAGTCCAAAATATGGAAGCTTCATAAAAACTTTCTACAGAGAAAACACTTCCTCTGTATAGAAGAGCAAAAACGCCCTGAGGAGTCCACACCCACTCAAATAAAACATGCATAAAAGAATACTGTTTATTAATCACAATTCCAAAAAGACTATAAAACAATAATTACCACCATGTTTAACAAACCTGATATATGCCAATAATCTGCATTAACTTCACCTTCACAGTGTACCTGAAGGAAAACAATGGCTGCATAAGAATACTTACCTCAGTAGAAGGAAGCCTCTTGATAATCCAGCAGCTTCCTCCGTTCCCCTTGCTCAGAGCCGGATCAGCAACAAGGCATTGCAGGCAGGTGCCTAGGGCCTGGAGAGAGACTAGGGGCCAGTTTATGCTAGCCCCCAACAAATCTTACCAAAAAAGCCAAAAGCCACCAGGTGGCCATTAAAGGTGGGCCCATAATTGTTACTTGCCTAGTGCCCCATCTTACCTTAATCCATCTCTGCCCTTGTCAACATCAATTCAGCGCTCTGACCTCCCCCCTCCCCCCCCCCCCCCAAATTTCCTTGTTGAAAGGTGTGGACATGGGTGCTTTTATCCACGAACAAGCGCAGCCGTCCCATGCAGGATTCCTTGTGTTGGCGCGGTAGCTCGGAGCCAATTGGGTTCGGCTTTTGCCGCAAAGTCAAAGCAACCCTATGCCACTGCCAAGTGCGGCAGTGCTTCTTCATGGACAGGAGTGCAGCTGCGACCTTCCGTAAGGCCTCTGCGCTGGTTTGGATTTCCTGCATTACAGTGGACACTATTTCTCCACATTGGGGCAGGGGCAACTTGTTCTTCACAGGAAGTAGATGCTACGCTATTATAAGACCTTAATCTTCTAACAGGAAACTAAGCAGGTAGGAGGAGTCTAAAGCCTCTATGGAGAGGTTCACAGCTGCAGGCAAGCACAGCTACACAATCATTTTATCATTTAAAATCTTCAGTTCTTGGTGATACTTATAATTGACACCAATCAACATGGTTGTTTGAGTAGCTGCCTTGTATCATTTTGTGTTTAGTTCTGCCTTAATCCAGGTTTTGGCTTCTTGTGTTCCCTTGTGAGAGTATTACCAGTGATAACTTTGGGATCAGTTACTTGTGCCTAATAAGTTCCACACTGGTGCCATGTGTCTATCTCTGCTGGAATGTGAGTATGTGCCAGCTCCCCATGCTGATGCTATTATCTTGCTGTTTCTCAAAATAAAACTCTGGATGTCTGCTTCACCGATGGGATTCCTATCGGGTCTGAAAGTTGTGAAACTTTTGTTTTAGGCATGATGTCATTGCTGCTGTTTTTGTGTAGAAAGGCTATCTAAGCCTCAGTGGTGACCTGTGAGTGGTAATTAAACTCATGGCTCTCAACCGCCTCGATTTCGCCGGACCTGTCCCGAATTCTGCTGCTGTTTCCCGTGTCCCGCCCCCTCACTGTAAAATCCCATTCTGCCTCCTACAGACACAGTCATCTGTCTGATCCTGCAGATTGGTGCCATGTGGCTCAAGAAACCGCCCCGCCCTGCCCCCTCCCCGCCCCCTCCCCGCCTCCTTTATTCCTGATTAGCTGACAGTGTGGCACAGTGCATTGTGGACGGTGGTCATGTGATGTGCAGACAGGGCCGGCCCGCTCATGAGGCGGGGTGAAACTTTTGCCTCAGGCGGCAAATTTCCAGGGGCGGCATCCGCCCGTCCGTGCGGGGAGCCGGCCGCCGAGCTGGAGGGGTAGCTGGCAGGACGGGGGTATTGGGCCTAGCGGCGGGGAGAGGGGGTCGGACCCCCCCCCTCCCTCGCCTGGGTCCCCCGTCCTCCGCTCCCCTCCAGCCTTACATAGAAGCAGCCGCTATTTGTAAGAGGCACGGGCGAGGAGGACTCACCTCTTCCTCGATCCAGCGTGCGCTCCACTGACGTCACTTCCTGCAACGCTGGCGGCAAAAAGTCTAGGGCCGGCCCTGCGTGCAGACAGGAAGCGGGAGCGTCAGAGCCCAGTAGTGATATGAGATGTGAGTTAAAGGGCACATTAAGGTTACAATCTCCTGAGCAATCGACCATTGCGAACGTTCAGGCCCATCAACGTAGGGGAAAATGATAAGCAATCTGTTCAGACTAAGGGTGCCCATTAATGATACAATCTCCCGGACAACCAACCATACAATCGATCGGATCTGGTACCGTTAATAGTGATGATTGATGACAAACAATCGTTCCATCATTCAGAATTTCTTAATGATTTTTTTGGTCTGAGCGTATTGGTTCTCATTCGACCCAAGTTAGTGGACTTCATTAATCGGACGGTCGATCATTATGGAAATTGTATCATTAGTGGGCACCTTAAAAGAATGGTTCGATTCGGATCAATGTGACGATCGCTAGAAAAATCGTTTGTCGTTGATCAGCACCGTTAACTATACTCAATCCAATCGATCGTGCATTCAAACGTTCGGGAGATTGTACCCTTAATGGGCACTTAAAGTGAACCTGAACTCAGAACTTCCTCTCTGCTCTAAAAAATAAGCAACAGCATAATCATTTTTAAAGAAAAACATTTATTTGTTACATCTGATACAATTCCTGCAATAAATCTGCAGTTTGTCTACTTTCTGCTTTCATGGAAGCAGACATATTAACATCCTGTGTTTACAAATTAGCTGTTCTGCCATGGCAGAGGAGATTCTTGAGCTGGCACAGCTAAGAGATCAAATTACACTTGTGATTAGTCACAGGTGAGGGGGAAGTTATACTGACTTGATGCCATACTTTGCTTAAAAATATTTATTTCATTTTTGTGAGCAGTTGATATACTGTAGATGTACATAGGGTATTGACCATGAAGAGGCTTCTTGGGATTCTTTCACCCCTGTAATAGCAGAGATCATAGAGAGTAAACTAGCAGTTTCTGTACACACTCTAGTTCTCTGGGGATGTCATCAGCATCTCCTGAGTCATTCTAGAGCGCCTGAACCAATGCGCAATTCTATATCTTATATACTGCCCATACTCCACGAATCCTTTTCTCTCCCAGCATCTCAGACAGCCTCAGCCAGATTGTTACAGAAAAAGCTTTTAACGCCCAATATTGACTAATAATGCAATTCTATGTACTAAAAATGGTGCGCTGACATGGGGGAGGGTCTCAGAAGCCCCATCCTGATCATCAGGATTTGTAGAATGAAGTGTGTCTCCATTTTCTCTTAAAGGAACACTATCAAACCAAGTGTTCTAAAATGACAATGTACAAATAATGTCCAAGTAGCTGTGTAAACATTTTCCTACTTTTCATGTTAAATATCAGAGGCAAAAGCTTTAATTCATTGTGTGTAGATTTTAGCTACGTTTGAAATGTCTGATTTGCATAAATGAATCTCTGTAATCTGACATGCTAAGAAGAGTGTAATATCGAAGCTGAGTTATGTGAAAAAAGCCTGCCAGGTGTCAGGTTTCACACACACAATTACAAATATTTATATTGCACTTAAGATACATTTCCTCTGCTCTCTGCAGAGAGCTCAGTCAGAGACAGGCAGAACTTTCTCTCACACACAGGGTTAACAGATAAAGTGTGAGGGAGTTCCCCCTCCCCTCATGGTTCACTCTGCCATCAGAGTCAAATTTGCCATCAGAAAAGTGTGAAAGGAATTAGATAACAGTAAACAGAGATATAGAGCAGCATTCAAATGTATACACCAGTACTTAACAGCACTTCCCAAACCATTCCTATCTCAATTGCAAAAATTATGTTAATCCATAGTGTTCCTTTAAAGCATGCCTGAATTAAAAATAAACTGATGAGATAAACAATAATATTTATAGTCCTCTTAAAGGGAGTCTGAAGTGAAATAAAAAAAAGCAGATGCTCACCTAAGGAGAGGCTCTAGGTCCTATAGAACTTTCCAGTTTCTCTCCCGGTCCTCTTGTTCCAGCACAGGATCCCACGTTCAGATCTCCTGCCACGGGAGGCTTTGGAAGTCTTCAGGAACCCGAGTGCTCCTAAAGATGAGTGACTTCATACTGCACATGCGTGAGTGTGCAAGAGAGGGCGCTTGCACGTGCGCAGTATGGAGCAGCCCATTCTTGGGAGCACTGGAAGACTTCTGAATCCTCCCCCTGTGGCAGAGAACCGTCTCCGACCCATCAGTCTGAGACTGCAAATAAGAGAGCCAGCGCTGGAATGAGGGGACCAGGAGAGGAGCGGAGGGCTCTTTTGGATCCAGAGCCTTCCCTCTACTTAGGTGAGTATCTTTTTTTTTATTATTGTGCTTCAGAATCACTTTATATAGGACTTTCTTGGAAACCTACAGTCTTATTTTGTGTTTAAGGCTACTTGCACACCAAGACGTTGCGTTAGGTGCTACGTTAAGGTCGCATAACGTGCACCTAACACAACGTATGGTGCTGCAAGAAAGGACGGTAGAGTGAGCCGCGTTAGGCGGCTCGAGTCCTATAATGTCTCCCAGAGTGGCGCTGATTGGCCAGCGGGACCACGTGATGCGGAGCGAGACACTCCGCATCACGTGGTCCCGCCGGCCAATCAGCGGCCGCCAGTGCAGTGAATATTAAGTAGCCATGTGCGCGGCTACTGTAGCTGGCTCTCCCCGCCTCCTCTCTGCCCCCCACTGAGCATGTGCAAACAGTCTAGCACGGCTATAGCCGCTCTAACGCCGTAGCATGCTGCACTTTCCGGAGAACGTGCAGCGTTACATGTAACGTAACCAGAGAGGATTTCAAAATCAGCGGAGGCCACCACTAGGGGGAGCCATGCAGGATTGCTGCTGGAGCTGCGCTGCCGCTTCTCATACTTACACACGAGGGTGGGGGGGGGGGGGGGAGCAGAGGAGGCAGAGAAGATTACACGGGGAGCGGAAGACACTGGGGACACAGTACAGGGAACCGCGGCGATGCAGGGACTTTTTCTACATGTTTTTGGGTTAAAGTTCATTTTATATGCCGGCAAATACGGTCGTTACTTGCTTGCTGGTGGCTTAAAAAGCATTTTATTTATAATGTGAAAATATCACCAAAGAGAAAACGTGACTTGGATCGGGCCCAATATCTCCTGACGGCTTCCATGAGACTATATGGAACCAGCAGAAGATGCATTAAGCACGGTAATTTGTTTACAGGTGATTCACAGCCGTTTCGGTGATGGGAGCAGAATGCACTGGAATATTTATAAAGAGACGTCGTCTTGGGTGGGCCGGTGGCTGCTGAGTAATAAGATATGTTTTATATAGTGTGCAGAGCACATCGTGAAATGGTGTCGTACAGAAATATTTACACTCCGGACGCAAATGTTTTCCCGGTTCTGTGGAGACGCTCGGTAGCACAGAGCTC
The DNA here is from genome assembly GCF_040937935.1 of Hyperolius riggenbachi. Classification (NCBI taxonomy): domain Eukaryota; kingdom Metazoa; phylum Chordata; class Amphibia; order Anura; family Hyperoliidae; genus Hyperolius; species Hyperolius riggenbachi. Next base: position 18,588,403 of record NC_090650.1, read on the forward strand.
ATCAGCTGATGCTAAATGCATACATCACTTTTTATTTACTGAAGCACTTCCTAGCCAGGTACTTCCTGTTTCACAGACCTCCAGAGCTGAACGCTGCACATCTCAGACTGCTCTGTCACTGCCCCGCCTCCTGGCATTATAAGCAGCATGACGGTGCTCAGTCAAGGAGGAGTAGGGATAGTCCATGACATGCTGAGAATTCTAAATTAATGCAGATTTTAGGCCTCTTGCACACTACATTCGATTCCCATTTTTTTTTATATCATCCAATTTTTGATTGTGATTAACAAAAAGTAGCAGCATGCAGTACTTTTTTCATCGGATTTAAAAATCGGATTGTATAACGAATCAGAATCGCATGTAGTGTGCAAGAGGCCTTAAAGTAAACCAGAGCTGTCATAAAAAGAAGATTTAATACTCACCCGCGACTTCCTCCAGCAGCATAAACACGTGCGAGTCCCTTGTCGCCCTCCCGCGATCTGCCATTCAGCAGCGAACAGCCCTGGTAACTGGCTCAGTCGCGTCAGTCTCCTGCCTCCCCCCCCCCCCCCCTACTCACTGTCAGACTCCTCACAGAGCATAACAAGCTGCTTTTCCCCAATGATGCTCTCCTAGAGATGGATTTTTGCAGATTGCATGAAGACCAGCTCTCAGATTTCGGTAGAGTGGCAAAAGGAGGAGAAAGCACAGAGAGATCCGGGAGCCCAATCTGGTGAAATATTGTTAATGGATCCCTACTAAATCAGGCACTTTTATTGACCTGAGGAAGCAGCTATCGGCCGTGAAACGCGTTGTCCAGTGCGCCAATAAAACTGACTTCTTAAAGGGATACTGTAGGGGGGTCGGGGGAAAAATGAGCTGAACTTACCCGGGGCTTCTAATGGTCCCCCGCAGACATCCTGTGCCCACGCAGCCACTCACCGATGCTCCGGCCCCATTTCTGGAATTTCTGACTTTAAAGTCAGAAAACCACTGCGCTTGCGTTGCCGTGTCCTCAATCCCTCTGATGTCACCAGGAGTAAACTGCGCAGACACAGACCATACTGGGCCTGTGCTGTGCGCTCCTGGTGACATCAGCGGGATCGAGGACACAGCAACGCAGGCGCAGTGGTTTTCAGACTTTAAAGTCTGAAATTCCAGAAGTGAACCGGAGGCGGGGCGGAGCATCGGTGAGTGGCTGCGCCAACACAGGATGTCTGCGGGGGACTGTTAGAAGCTCCGGGTAAGTATGGTGTGTGTTGGATTGTCAATTTATTAATATACACACCCTAGCAATTTTCTCAGAGTTTCCAATCATTTTTATCATAATTGGGGGAAAAATTGAACATATGTGTGTGGTACATTGGTCAGATTTTTGAAATGTTACAATTAGTCAGAAAAATTGATTGCAATTCTTAAATTGAATAGATATTTAAAAAATTGTATGGTGTGTGGACATCATTAGGGAGATGCGAATAGAATGGTAATGATTTCTTGAAAATGCACATTCCACAGCTGAAGGGATGATCTGAATGCCAATCATCACTGAGGCCCAGTGCACACCAAAGAGCGCTAGCGTAATCGCAGTGATTGTTCAGAGCGATTCTAGGCATGTGCAGAGCGATTTTCTAAGCATGCCTGGTGATTTTTGGAGTGTTTTGGTGTAGCGTTTTTTTTATATTTTGTTACACTAGAGATGCAACTGAACAGCTTCTGTAACAAAAATCTCTGGGAAAATGGCTCTGATCTAGCGCTTTTCAGAGCGATTTTCCACTTTCCTGTACTAACACTGACATTGAATTGCCTCAGAAATCAGCAGAAATGCTGCAGGACCCGTGTTTGCGTTTGTGAAAAAATCACATCGCTCTGGTGTGCTCCATCCCATTCAAATACATTAGCCAAGCGCTTTTCAAAGGAATGGTGATTTTAAAAGCACCAGCCCTGAGTGTTGTCTCCATCAAACCCCCTCCCCCCCCCACCCCCTCTGTCTCTCTGACTTGCTGAGTATTAGTGATGGGAATTCCGGGTCTTCTCGGAGAATCGGCTCTTCTGAATCGGCTCCTGATAAAGAGCCGGCTCTTACGGCTCTGAATCGGCTCTTCATTAAATATCAGTAGACACTAGTGTTGGGCGAACAGTGTTCGCCACTGTTCGGGTTCTGCAGAACATCACCCTGTTCGGGTGATGTTCGAGTTCGGCCGAACACCTGGTGGTGTTCGGCCAAACTGTTCGGGGTTCGCCCGAACTGTTGAATGCATGGCCGAACATGGCCGAACAGGGCCCCTGTTCGGCCGAACAGGGCCCTGTTCGGCCGAATACTGCCCCCCTATGGGGTCGCAGGCATAAGGGGGGAGCATGCCCCGGTCGCGGGGGGGGTCGGAAATTCCCCCCACCCCCTCCGCTAGCGCTCCCCCCTCTGCCCGCTTCCCCATAAAAAAAGTTATAGTACCTGGTGCCTGGTGGCTGGCAGTGGAGTGAGGAGGAGGAGGAGGAGTCCGAGTAGCAGAGTGGCGTTGAGGCCGGGCAGCGGGCGGTTCGGGCGGTTCAGCGCTAGTACCTTGTGGTACTTCCGCCCTTTCTCTGACCTCACGTCCTCTGCGTGATGACGCATACGAGGGTACGCGTGATGCGTACCCTCGTATGCAGAGGACGTGAGGTCAGAGAAAGGGCGGAAGTACCACAAGGGTACTAGCGCTGAACCGCCCGCTGCCCGGCCTCAACTCCACTCTGCTACTCGGACTCCTCCTCCTCCTCCTCACTCCACTGCCAGCCACCAGGCACCAGGTACTATAACTTTTTTTATGGGGAAGCGGGCAGAGGGGGGAGCGCTAGCGGAGGGGGTGGGGGGAATTTCTGACCCCCCCCGCGACCGGGGCATGCTCCCCCCTTATGCCTGCGACCCCATAGGGCCCCCATGTTCGGGGGTCCCATTGACTTCCATTGAGTTCGGCGTTCGGGCCGAACATGCCGAACATCTGGCCCATGTTCGGCCTGTTCGGCCCGAACCCGAACATCCAGGTGTTCGCCCAACACTAGTAGACACCACTCAGAATCGGAGTAAAAGCCCCGCCCCGTCTCCATGACAACTCCAGACTGCTTCTCTCGCTCGGGCAATCCCTCCTGCTACTGCACTGCTCCGCCCCATACACTCCTACAAGCTGGAAGAGGAAGACTACATCTCCCAGAATGCCTCAGCGCCCTTTATTACAGAGCAAAGCAGAGCTCTGTGGGGCGGCTGAGGCATCGGCTCTTTTAAAACTGAGAGCCGGCTCTTGTCGTTCGCAGCACGACCCATCACTACTGAGTATCTCCCTTCTCTTTCTCTCTTTAGGCCTGGAACCCACTAGGAGCGACTTTCTGAGCGCTTTGTGATTTGAAAAGCTCTTGCTAATATAATGCTATGGGGGTGAGCATTACATTAGCGAGAGCTTTACAAATCGCTAGCACTTAGAAAAGGCTTCTAGTGGGATGAGCCCTCAGGCAGGTTTTAGGGCTGTGGCCCACCGGAGCGTTTTTAGCCTTGCTTTCGAAATCTCAATGCTCTGGGTCTATGCAGGGCCGGCCATAGACTTTTTGCCGCCTGAGGAAAAAATGATTGCTAACGCCGCCCAAACCCGTGGGGGGGACCGCCGCCGACGAGCTGGAGGGGTAGTGGGCAGGGCGGGGGTATTGGGCCTAGCGGCGGGGTCCCCCGTCCTCCGCTCCCCTCCAGCCTTAAATAGATAAGAAGCGCAACTCGTAATAGGCAGTGGGCGGGGAGGATTCACCTCTTCCTCGCTCGATCCAGCGTGCGCTCCACTGACGTCCCTTCCTGCAGCGCCGTCCACTTACAATACAGTGGGCGGCGTTGCAGGAAGTGACGTCAGTGGAGCGCACGCTGGATCGAGGAAGAGGTGAGTCCTCCCCGCCCACTGCCTCTTACGAGTTGCGCTTCTTATCTATTTAAGGCTGGAGGGGAGCGGAGGACGGGGGACCCAGGCGAGGGAGGGGGGGGGGGGTCCGACCCCCCTCCCCGCCGCTAGGCCCAATACCCCCGTCCTGCCCGCTACCCCTCCAGCTGGGCGGCCGGCTCCCCGCACCCACCGATTGGCGGATGCCGCCCCTAAAAATTTGCCGCCTGAGGCAAAAGTTTCACCCCGCCTCATGAGCGGGCCGGCCCTGGGTCTATGGCTTAAATGATACCATAGCTGAAATAGCCTAGAGAAACGGGGGAAGCAGGCATATACTGTGACCTGTCCTATGCCAACCGCTCCACCCGTTCTCCTCTCTGCCCCCGCATCCTAGCTAAATGCCCCTCCGGCCGGCTAGTGACATCATACGCGGGCGGATGCTGTAGGATGCGCACAACCCAGCCAGTGCCTGCGTAGTAATGCCCGACTCCACAGAACCGGAAGAGGTTGCCGCAGGGGCATTTAGGTATAAAGCAGGGGCAGAGAGGAGAACAGTAGGAGCGGTGGGCATCCGGACAGGTCACAGTAGTCTGAAACCGGCCAAACAGTTGGCACCAGTATTGAAAGCGTTTCTATAGCTGTGCTCACACATAAAAGGTGTACATTTCTGGTTCAGTCAGGAAAAACTAATATAACAGAAACAACATTTATAAATTGGTTGAAAGCTGTGGAGAAGGGTTTGAATAAGGACAACAACTTTTTATATTGGTATGAGGCTGGTGATATTTGAACTTACTCAGCCATTCTAGCTGAACTTGTGAACTAAGAATTTACGATACCTCTGGGTCAATCCTAATCCCAGGTCTGTACCACCAGCCTGCAAACTAACAGGATATACTGTAAGCCCGACGAAGGCTGCAAGGCCGAAAGCTTGCTTATTTTTATTCATTTTTATTTTCATTTTATTCATTTTTAGTTAGCCAATAAATGGTATCATCCTGATTTAAAACGTCTTGCTTGTAAAACTAATATAAAAGTGATGCAAAACTGACTGGACAGTACTTGACCAGTTGCTTGGGGTCTAGTGCGAGTTAAAGTGTACCAGAGATGCTGAAATAACCAAGTTTTATACATACCTGGGGCGGCCAGTCTGGCGTAAGTGAAGAGCGCTCTTTGCGTATCTCTCCAGCAGTTGCACGAGAGATACGTAAAGGGTGCACTTGCTCTTGCGCAGACTGGCTGCGACTGGCTGAAGTGCCGGTACCCGATCCTGGAGCTGCGGGCAGTGCAGGTCGGCGGCGTGGGAGCGATCAGAGCAAGTGGAGCTGGAGGAAGCCCCAGGTATGTATACCACTTTTTTGTTTTAGCAGCTCTGGTTTCCTTTAAAGGACATCCCAAGTGACATGTGACCTGATGAGGTAGACATGTGTATGTACAGTGCCAAGCACACAAATAACTATGCTGTGTTCCTTTTTTTCTTTCTCTGTCTGAAAGAGTTAAATATCAGGTATGTAAGTGACAGTTTCTGTTCAGGTCGGGACCGGGTCGGACTATAAAGTAACCCTCACTGATCAGGAATTGCAGCCATGTAACACTTTCCTTGCAATAAATGACTTCTAAGAGTAGGAAAAAGATAAAAAAGGTCAATAACTCATAGATTTGAGCTCTGGCATACTTCAATGCAGGTGTCATTGAGAAGAGGCCATGAAACAGTAAAAACATAAAAAGTAGATTTAAATATAAAATAAAATTGTGGGATAACTAAAAAAGTCATTTTTAGAAGAAAGAGAATAGATACAATTGTTTATCTCATTAGTTAATTTTCACCTCGGATGTCTTTTAAAGTGAACCAGAGACGAAACACCCTCTTGTATTTTACCATATAGATCAGTGGGAACATTAGAGAAAACACCTACCCTGCTTTCTGTTTCATTCTGCACTGCACAGCTTGTTTCTTATCAGCCCTGATAAAATCCCTGACTGAGCATTCAGTCTGGCTTTGCTATAATGACTCAGCTATAATGATTCCTGAGCAGAACCAGCAGGGGGCAGGCTTGGACTTGAAAAGACATGAGAGAACACAGACTGAGCTATAAATATTCCTGAGCAAAGCCAGACTGAATGCTCAGTCAGGGATTTTATCAGGGCTGATTAGAAGCAAGCTGAGCAGTGCAGAATGAAACAGAAAGCAGGGTAGGTGTTTTCTCTAATGTTCCCACTGATATATATGGTAAAATACATGAGGGTGCTTCATCTCTGGTTCCCTTTAAGGGGGCCACCTGCCGCCTTCTTTGACCTCTCTTCACTTCAGCTTGTCAAAGCGACCACAAAGGGGGCCCCCCAAATCTACTACCTTGCCTAGAGCCCCGTTACACATTAATCCATCTCTGCTTACAACCACGTTACACTTTATTTTGGTGTGTTTTTTGTTTGCTCCCATGTTTTCAGAGTTACTCCAGTAGTGAGAGTTGACTCCCCTGTAATCTGTACTATACTGCAGAAATGTATCCGTAATATATAAACACATAATAGTAATATTAGCGCCCGCCGTGTCAGCTGTTCCTGTAATATGGGACATTTGGCCGCGGCGCTTGGTCCCGCCCTGAGCGCCTTCCTGAATCTTCAGCTTCAAAGGCAGTTTTGGCTGCAACGCTATCTTTGGTTTCCCGTGTATAATTAGCCATTTAAGGAAATTAATTTTCCGTAATTGCCTCGCTGTGTTTTTGTTTGACAAGCAGATAGTGGCGAAACAGCCGTATTGATTGCAAGGAAAGTCAATAAAATCATTTTTTTCCCATAGGTAGTAAATATTTACCCACCGTGGGATGACCGGCCGAGGTCACGGCACAATTCTGTCCAGGAACTGACTCCATGTCAGCATTTCTCTGTGTCACTTGCATTCTATATTGGTTTTTTTCCCCCCGCAAATCTTTGCTACTAATGTTCCATTTCTTGGGTGCATGAAAAAAGGGCGCCAGGAAAAAAAGGGCCCGACTGGATGACAAATTGGTGCTGGCGGACAAAAGTTGTTAATGAAACGGCAAATACCGTTTTAAATCGAACGGTGAAAACGAAAATATATTAACTTTAAAAATCATTTACATAATTCAACAATACAGCTTAACCTAAGTAAAAGAACAAGAAAAAGGACACCAACACAGCAAATGACCTAATAATTAGGTGATCTACACACCCATCAAACAAATGTATACAAAATGTATATCAAAATATGAATTCCTACATGAACCATGTCAGCATAAACGAGTAGCAATAGTATAAAAATCAACTGACTCTTGGGTGCATGTAAGAATACCTTTATTATAGAAAAATTAAATATCCAAAAGCATCACACCTATTAAACCTATTAAAAACCATGCATTACAACAACTGAATTACATAAATTACCCCTAAAAAATAGGGGGAAAAAAAGCCGTATAAAAACGGCCAACACACTAAAACCCTAAAGTATGACCCTTAGGGCCCTTTTCCACCAGCGCGTTTGCGCTGGCTGAATCGCAAAACCGCAAACCGCTAGCGATTTTACAATCGCTACGGTTTGCTTTTTAACATAGGAATCGCGGTAGGTCATTTCCACTACCGCGATTCGCTTTTGTCGGGAACGCGAACGCGCGGCGGAGCGATAATTGCCGTGATTTTGCTATGCAGTGCATAGCATAGCAAAATCGCGGCCGCAAACGTCAGGGGAATCGCCGGTTTTGCGATTCAGCAATCGCTAGCGTTCAGCGTGAACGCTAGCGATTGCAGGTGGAAAAGGGCCCTTAGGCCCGGTTCGCATTAGCGTTCGCTGTCCGGATTCGCCTGATCTGATCCGAACCGTATACTGTACAAACGGAACGGACGTTCCGCATAGCAATGCAAAGTCTATGTGGCCGTTCACACGTACGGAACGGAGCCGGATCGGATCAGGACTCCGGACACTTTTCCAACATGCTCTATTTTTTGGGTCCGGATCATCCGGCCCACGCACCCGGACCGGAGCCTGACTGCACCATCCGTGCATAGAAACCAATGGGAAATGGAAAGCACAGAACACACTGGCTATAAAAACAGGACGTTCTACCCCACTTCCTATGCGTTTTCTAGCGGCCATTTTGGATAGGGACACATGGGCCCAGCATTCCTGGAGTGGAGCAGCAGTGACTCTGTGCTGGAGCTGTTGGCAGTATGTCGGACATGGAGGTGAGGCCCTACACAGCGGAGGACCTGATTCTACATGTGCACCTTCTGCTGACCTCCCAGACCCCAACAATATGTATATAGTTTGTATCTCTTTTACCAAACGGATCCGGATAGCAGACGTATCAATACGTATGCAAACAGTACATATTCCGATCCGGATCCGGTCCGGTCATCCGGTCCGTTCTTTACAGAAACGCAAGTGTGAACGGGGCCTTAGAGGCTGCAGTCCTCTGATCTATCAAAAATTGCACCGGGTGGGCAGTAACTTTCTTACATGTAGAGAAACTTTGAGGGTCCACCAAAAAACAGGGACACAGTTATGAGTGAATCAAAGTCATCCGTCTATTCGCCAAATAGATGTCAATCCTGGACCAAATCGCAGAACAGGACGCATCAAACGCATCAAACCATCCAGCTTCTATGTTATAATCAGATTTCTATTGGACTCAATCGCAGTCCTCAATTGATGCATGCAGGTATTAGCAGATTTCAGTATGATCACTTAGATTCCTCATTTTGACTTCAGCTTGAAGTTTTTATCATGTAAATGCTCAAAGCAAAGAGCAGAGCAAGCAAGAGGTCATGCAGATGAGCTGATTGTCAACAAGTTAGTGTCCATGTACAGGAGACCACATTCAGCTTTGACGTGACTTTATAGTTTGAGTGGAGATATGACCGTATCAGTAAAGCAAGCATATAAGGCCATGCAGGTTAGAATGCGTAGCGGGAGAATTGATGGCAAATTAATGTCCATGTACATGAGGCCACTTGTGCTGGATGTTAGCGCATAGTTCATGATTTAAATGAAGGCATAGTCACCAGACCCGCAGTCATGCAGTTTAGTAATGAATATAGATCACCGGGTGACTCTAGGGTGCAGTGGGTGGCCTCTTGTTTCGCCGTCCGCTCTGATGGCCTCTTCGGAGATGAGCGTCTGAAAACTGACATTGCAAGTTTCTAAAACGATTACGATAACACATTTCAAAAACTTTACTGTTCTAATGTTGTCAATGATATTTATCGGTATTGGGCGCCTCTTTTCTCTGCTTTGGGTGCCGTATTAAGGATAAATGCATAATTAGAGTCTATGACGGCGCCCTTTTTGTCCTCTAGCCACCGGCATCCTTTTTCCCTGCTACCTATTTCTTAGTTGTACTACACATACAATTCATCTCATAAGAGTTTCACTTACATGGGGCTTCTGCCAGCCCCCTGCAGCTGTCCTGTGCCCGCACCGGTTTCACTTACCTGGGGCTGGCAGAAGTCCCCTGCAGCTGTCCTGTGCCCGCACCGGTTTCACTTACCTGGGGCTGGCAGAAGTCCCCTGCAGCTGTCCTGTGCCTGCGCCGGTTTCACTTAAGCAGATCGATTCAAAGAGTGAAAGGTTGCCGGCACTACAAAGTCTGTAGCCGTATCACTGGGTGTGAGGATGGAGAGATGTTCTAAAGGCCACCTTTTTGTTGCATTAAATACTGCGTGCTCATGACTGATGAATAGAATATACACATAGGATCAGCATCAATAAGGAAAACAGTTGAGTCAGGCACTGCAGTGATTACTGTTTTAATGGTGTTTCAAATTGAAGTGAATCACCATAGTTGTATCAAAAATTGTGACATTCAATAGGTAGGTACAAAACATCGTTCTCGACTCCTATTAAGAAAAGAGTCGTTATTGATCATTAAAAGTGAAGCCCTAGGCCCATTGGGTTTCAAAGACCACAATGACTTGGCATGTTTTCTAGATCCATAGCTGCAGCTATTTATGCATTGAGATTATTTTTTAAGCAAATATGTACTTTTTGATATGTAATTTTAGATGTTGCAACTTTTTGCAAACAGGTTTGCAACAAGGATGGATGATTCTTGTAATAATTGCTTCCGTTGTCCAGTAGTCTTTTCCTTCTTTTTTTCCCCCTCGCATTCTCGGTGTTTTTAAGCAATCTCACGTTCCACATGCACGTTTGAGTCACTGTACTTCACAGTTAGCCTCAAACGGCTCCTTTCTTTTCTTGCGATTAATTTAGCAATCCGGAGAAATTTGCTCCTCTAAGATGGTGAATACGCCTCTTTTCTAGATTGCATGCGTACGGAATTACGCGTCCGCATGCGTTCCATGCTGATACGCATGGTTCGCATTTGACACGTATTTTGTTACGCTTACGGTAACGCGTTTTTCTTTTGTACGTGTGAACGCCTGGTTAACGCTTACGTTTTTACGCATGCGGCCGGAAATGCGTACGTCATAAGCGTACCCGCCCCCAGTTCATGACACAGGAAATAAAAGCCTGTGTTTTCATGTGTATAAACGTGTATAAATCAGCCTCGGAAGAAGCACCGCCGTGCGAAACGGCCGTTAGGCTACCGTTTTTGCCCTGCACCCACCACCGCCACCTTTTGACATGGTAGGACATCCTCCTCTTGATGATGATGTTTTGTACCTACCTATTGAATGTCACAATTTTTGATACAACTATGGTGATTCACTTCAATTTGAAACACCATTAAAACAGTAATCACTGCAGTGCCTGACTCAACTGTTTTCCTTATTGATGCTGACCGGTTTCACTTACCTGGGGCTGGCAGAAGTCCCAGGTAAGTGAAACTTTTTTTTTTTTTTAACTATCTTCAGATTCCCTTTAAAAGAAAGTGTGACCGCAGAGATGCCCTGAAGGTTTTAGTTAAAGGAGAACTGTAGAGAGGTATATGGAGGCTGCCATATTTATTTCCTTCTAAGCAATACCAGTTGCCTGGCTGTTCTGTTGATCCTCTGTCTCTAATAGTATTAGCCACAAACCCTGAACAAGCATGCATCAGATCAGGTGTTTCTAACATTTTTTTCAGATCTGACAAAATTAGCTGCATGCTTGTTTCAGGTGTGATTCACACTACTGCAGTCAAATAGCTCAGCGGGGCTGCCAGGCAACTGTTATTGCTTAAAAGGAAATCAATATGGCAGCCTCCATATATCCCTCCTTTAAGTTTACCTTTCATTAACGTCAATGGAGCTCGCCACGAACAATTGTTTTGCAAATATTCAAGGTAAAATTTGCAAACGGGTTCTCGTATGTGAAATACTTTTCCGCCCATCACTACACCTCACTAATTTGTGCTGGTAAACCTCGCCCAGTGTAATTATGCCACCACCTCCTCCCCCCCTTGGTCATATCCTGGTATAGTCATGTCCTTTTGCTAATCACCTGTGGTGTAGCCCCTTCATGCCTAAGCTCTCCCCCCACAGTGCAGCCACCAGGAATGATCAGAGTAGGTTCAGAGTTGTGTACTGTCTAAGATCCCAAAGTTCCTCTCCAATAATGAGCTCACACTTTGGTTCACCATCCATCTGAACTTGAGGGATTTTCCTCAGACCTATTTGATTGACTCCATGTTGACTTGAAAATGAAAAATCTAATAACATAGGGCAGAGAGAGGTGTGGGGCCCATGGTCTAATTATGTCGCTCTGAGCCCCACCATATCACCTCATCTTCTATGCCTGGTAACTCAATATTTCTTTGCACACAAAACTGTCAATGTTGACGGACGTGGGGGAAAGTCACGGAAGACCGGGCAGGTCTTGACTTGTCCATTTGATTGTGGTTGAATAAGTCGTCGGAAACATTCTTTATATTGTATGGAAGCACCGCAAAGCTAAAGACAGCTTGTTCTCTGTGTTTGAACTGGGGAAAACTAATTGCTCGGTCTGCAAACAAATTAGTAGCTGAGATTATCAGAGCCATTTACCAGTCACCCTTAAAACCCACAACGGTAAAACGTTACTAGAGGATCAGGATAGATTGTGTTTGTTGATGATAAGACACGTGTTTGAAGTGTGTTCAAAGTTATAAGTAAAAATGTTTCTGTACCGTGTTAGCCAAAACATTTTTTGTTTTTTGTTTTTATTATTTTATTTTTGTTTTTTATTTTTTATTATTTTTCTACCTTCAAAGTTAGAAGGGATAATTAAAGGTATATAGAAGAGTGGAATATGGAAGCAGCCAACCTTCTACCCAACCACCCTGGCGTTCTGATTAAATCGCCAGGGTGGCTGCGGGAGGGTTTTTTTTAAGCCCACTAGAGGGCGCTCCGGAGGCGATCTTCTGATCGCCTCCGGCGGCAAGAAATAACACGGAAGGCCGCAATGAGCGGCCCTCCGTGTTTCGCTTCCCTCGTCGCCATGGCGATGAGCGGAGTGACGTCATGGACCTCCGGCTCGGGCGGCTGGGGGGACCCTCTTTCGCCGCTGCACGCGGCGGATCGCCGCGCTGCAGCGGCGATCAGGCAGCACACGCGGCTGGCAAAGTGCCGGCTGCGTGTGCTGCACTTTATTTGGTGAAAATCGGCCCAGCAGGGCCTGAGCGGCAGCCTCTGGCGGTGTTGGACGAGCAGAGCTGAGCTCGTCCAGACCGCTCAGCAGGTTAAAAGAATGGTTGTCCAACCGATCCTTAGCTTTAGTAGGTGGAGTCGGATACTGGGAGATAACAGGCAGTAATAGGGTAAGGACACCTGATTTCCGGGGTATAACTAGAGGGGAGTAGCCCCATGCGATTGCAGTGGGTCCCAGAACTGTGGGGGCCCCCAACTACTAACCTTCACTTCCTCCGATACAGGGGACATTACATCAGATTCAGATCAGGTGTTTTGTGGCTACACTTGTTATGGGTATGAAGATCATGATGACCTGACGCCGTGAAGGGCACCAAGGGAAGGAGTGTAAACATTTTTATTTTTTTTTGGGGGGGGGGGGGGGCATCAAAGTTTCACTGGTGGCCCCATAAATTGTAATTACGCCATTGCCTGATTTCCATACTTGTTCCGAGTAAGTGATTCAGTAACTTTCAGAAGCTGAGACAACATCTGAGCAAGTGAAATCATCCCAGAGGGAGCCAACGATAGTGTCTTCCTGTACCCCTCTCAATTCACTCTCTTTTTAGAAAATGAATACTAACAGTAATGGGAAATTTGGGTGTTGGAGGCCCATGTTTGGGCACCCCATAGAAGGTCCATGTGAACCGCGGCTATGAGGGGAAAGCACCGGCTATTTGAAGCCGCAGCTTGATTAAGAGGCGGTTTTTACCTGGTGCTGACGATTGCTAGAGCTCAAATTGGAAAAAAAATGAAGTAACGTGGCCGCCGGGGCTGGATTTGCACTTTTTACCGCCTAAGGCCACTGTCAGCAGCCACCCCCCCTTTCAGTATAGCTAACCAGATGTCCCCTCCTCCAATTTAGGTATCCAGTTGACCCTGCCCCCTCCCTCCAGTATAAGTAGCCCGATGACCCTTCCCGCTATTATGGACAGCTAGATGACCCTTCCCCCCGCCTCCAGTTTAGATAGCCTGATGACCCCTCCCCTCCTTCTCTCTAGTATAAGAAGCAAGATGACCCTCCCCCTTCTGTGCAGTTAGCCTGATGACCACCCCTCCCTCCAGTATGAGTAGCCAGGTGACCCTTCCCTCTTTACCTAGAATAGCCTGCTGCCCATCCACCCCTTGATCATGTGGTGCCCTAGGCCATGACCTATGTGCCCTTGGCTTAAATCCGCCCTGGTGGCCGCCGGCAGTAGCCAGTGCCCAAATTATGTGTCCGTCCCTTCCCCTGTCCCCCGAGTTGCTACAACTCTGAGAGGGATTGGGGTTAGGCACTGGCAGGGGGGCTGGTTTGTTTTAGGCATCAGTTGGCGGGGGGGGGGGGGGTAGGGACGGGGGGGTGAGGGTTAGGTATTGGAATTAGAGTGGTTGGGGTTAGGCACTGGTAGGGGAGTTGGTTTGGGTTAGGCATCAGTGGGGGGGGGGGGTGTTAGGGTTAGGAATTAGAGTTAGAGTGATTGGGGTTAGGCACTGGCAGGGGGGTTGGTTTGTGTTAGGCATCAGTGGGCGGGGGGGAGTGAGGGGGGGTGTTAGGGTTAGGAATTGGAGTTAGAGTGGTTGGGGTTAGGCACTGGCAGGGGCGTTGGTTTGGGTTAGGCATAGGTAGAGGGCTGTGTGAGAATTTGGTTAGGTTTAGCTGTTATATCAGTTTCATTTACCAATATTTTCTATAATTTGCACTTCATAATAGTAGAATATCTGCAAATTTACTAATATTCTACTAGTCTATATTTAGGGCCCCCAAATTTGCAGGTACCCTTTTTTGCATGTACTCTTCCTACTTGGTTTTTATATATTTTACTGTATATTACGGGAACTGATTTTTTTTTTACCGCGACAGCGTCGTTGTGCGTAGAAGCCAAGAGATGGTTTATAGCGTCTTAAGTGAAATAATATGACTGTCCTGCGAAGAGCCCAGACTTGAATCCCATCCAACAGCTTTGGGATGAAGTACAGCGGGGAATACAAGCCAGATTCCATCACTCAACACCCGAGTCTGACTTCACTGAACGTTCTTCTATCTGGACGGTCGCAAATCCCCCGCAGCCCCGTTCCAAGAGCGGAAAGTGGAACGCCGTCCCAGAGGAGTGGAGGCGGTTAGAGCAGCGAATGGGAGCATTAGCTAGACGTTTATGTATTTATGGTTTAAAGTGACACTGAAGCGAAAATAAAATGTATGAGATAATGAACTGTATATGTGGTACGGATAATCCATAGAACATCAGTAATTAGTAGCAAAGACAAGAGTCTCCTATTTTTATTTAAGTTAAAAAGCTTTTTTATAACATTGCATCATTCTCTAATATTTGCAGTTTACACACTACTCTGCATTTTAACCTCTTAAAGGGAACCAGAGACGAAGCACCCTCATGTATTTTACCATATATATCAGTGGGAACATTAGAGAAAACACCTACCCTGCTCTCTGTTTCATTCTTCACAGCTAAGCCTGCTACTTATCAGCCCTGATAAAATCCCTGACTGAGCATTCAGTCTGGCTTTGCTCAGGAATTATTATAGCTGAGTCTGTCTTCTCAGATGTCTTTTCAAGCCCAAGCCTGCCCCCTTCTAGCTCTGCTATAATGACTCAGCTATAATGTTTTCTCTAATGTTCCCACTGATCTATAAGGTAAATCCATGAGGGTGCTTCGTCTCTGGTTCCCTTTAAGGACCGCAGGCTTACACCCACCTAGTGACCAGGCTATGTTTTACAATTTAGTGCCCTGCAGCTTTAATGGCCCGTTGTAAAGCACTATATTTTAGTAGATTAATTAGTCCCCCCTCCCCCTTTTCAGCCCGCCAACAGAGCTTTCTGTTGGTGGGCTCCGATCGCTGCTGCAGGCTGTCTTTATGTGTATATATATATATATATATATACATATATATATATATATATACATACATACATATACATATACACATTTATATTTATTTTTTAATAAAATGTTTTTTTTTTCTTTCCCTTCCCCCCGGCAGCTATTCACAGCGATCAGCCTATGACAGCTGATCGTTCTCTGAGCCTTCCAGAGGGACAGCCGAGCGTCACGGCTGCCCCCAGTACAGCACTGCCTTAGATCGCAGGCGCTGTACAGTGTAAATAGACGGAGATCGCCGCTGTCAGGCTGATGACGGAGGCACGCGATCCCCTGCAATCTCCGACCCAAGAAATTGACGCTAATTAGGCGGTCCTGGGGGAGCCACCGTGTTCACGCCAATTGGCGCAACACTGTCGTTACGTCGCTAAACTATAAAAAAAGACATAGCAGAGCTGATGACCCTTGGAACTTCCCGGTGGTAAAACCTTATCTGAAGGTGTCTTTCACTGTTTCTTTGATGTATAAGTGCTTCAGAAAATAGCACCGCTCTCTGACTAAATTAGTCGGAGAGCTCAGAGAAGCTCTTTTGCATAGATAACTGAAGTTTCTTAACCCTTCCTTTACTGGAAACAATATGAGACTCATATCAGTGCTACTAATGTTCTGTTTCTTAGCTGTACTACACATACAGATCATTATCTCAGAAGTTTATTTTCTCTTCAGATTCCCTTTAACATGAAATATCCAAATGACTGTGCAGGCAGCGTAGCTCTGGCTGCGCAGTGAGTCTCCTCCTCTCAGCTCAGGTATAAGAAACCTGCAGTGGATTGTCCTGGTAATGTGTGAAGTCAGTCAGAGGTAACTGGCAGATGGCCATACAGTCTGTTATCTTTATTGTCAGAGATATTGCCTGGCTGGCTCCTGTACTGATCCTCTGGCCCCATACCTTCCCGAAACACAGACCCAGTACAATGTGCAAGTCAGCTGCTCTCCGTTCACATTTAAAGAGGAACTGTAGTGAAAATAAAGTAATAAAGGTGCCCATACACCTAACGATTTTCCCGCCGATATACAGCAGATTCGATCACTGTGATCCGTCTGAAATCAATCGTTCCGATCGATTCCCATCCAGCCATCCGTGCGGAAGATTTTTCTCGATCGCCGGCGGGTCAGGAGTGCGTCGATAGCAGCGTTCGAATGCCCGACACAATACATTACCTGATCCAGCCAGCGCTTGTCCCCACTGTCACCACTGCTCCGTCTCCACGCTGGGCTCCGAGTCCAGCAGGCTTCACTTCTTCCTGTCCCGGCAAAAGTTTAAACAGTAGAGCGCCCTCTACTGTTTAAACTTCCCCGGACAGAAAGAAGTGAAGCCAGCCGGAACCCGGAGCCCAGAGGAGAAGAAGACATCGGTGACACGCGCCGGCGGAGCGGTAATGTATGCGGGTGGGGGGAATGTCAGCGGCAGCACCCCCACAGATTGTGATCGGTTTCATGCTGAAATCGATTCACTATCTGTTTGCAGTAAAGGCAGCCATACAATCCCTCTCTGATCAGATTTGATCAGAGAGGGATCTATCTGTTGGTCGAATCTGATGGCAAATCGACCAGTGTATGGCTACCTTTACTGTATATTCCGGTGAATAAGATGGCTGGGTATATAAGGCGACCCCCCAACTTTTCCAGTTAAAACATAGAGTTTGGGATATACTCGCCATATAAGACAAGACAAATAACATTTATATTGCGCTTTTCTCCTGGTGGACTCAAAGTACCAGAGCTACAGCCATTAGGGCACACTCTATAGGCAGTAGCAGTGTTAGGGAGACTTGCCAAAGGTCTCCTACTGAATAGGTGCTGGCTTACTGAACAGGCAGAGCCGAGATTTGAACCCTGGTCTCCTGCATCAGAGGCAGAGCCCTTAACCAGGGGCGTAGGAATAGGCCCTGCAGCCCCTGCGCCCGCGGGGGGGCCCGCCCCCCCCCTGGGGCCCGCTCGGGGCCGTTTTGTGGGTGCTGGAGGGGTGGCAGCATGAGGGGAAAGCCTTGCCCACAGTCGGCGGGGAGAGGGGTAGTTCCCCCCTCTCCCTCACCTCGGGGCTCTCCCCTCCAGCTCGTAAGTGTCTGTGGGGCTGTGGTGGGCAGCGAGCGGCGGGCAGATACATACCTGCTTCCGTGCGTTCCATCGGAGACTTCTCCCTCTAGCGGCTGACGTCACTTCCGGAAGTGACGTCAGCCGCTAGAGGGAGAAGTCTCCGATGGAACGCACGGAAGCAGGTATGTATCTGCCCGCCGCTCGCTGCCCACCACAGCCCCACAGACACTTACGAGCTGGAGGGGAGCGCAGAGGGGAGAGCCCCGAGGTGAGGGAGAGGGGGGAACTACCCCTCTCCCCGCCGACTGTGGGCAAGGCTTTCCCCTCATGCTGCCACCCCTCCAGCACCCACAAAACGGCCGCGAGCGGGCCCCGGGGGGGGGGGGGGGGGCGCTCAGAAAATCTGCAGGGGGGCCCGGTGGGGCCTAGTTACGCCCCTGCCCTTAACCATTACACCATCCAGCCACTGGACTGACTACCCCTGACTACCCCTCTTCCAACGCACACCAAATAAAAAATAAAAAAAACTATCATATACTGGTGCTATGTATGAACAGATATTGGAGCTGTACTGTATGTGGTACCCAGTATATAACAGTATATAGGCAATTGACTGGTTGGATTGGTGAACTCTCCCTATGTGGATTGGTCAGCTCTCCCTGTCTACCTGTTTATCAGAGCGGTATGGAAGAATAGGTCGCGCTGTGCCCATAAAACACGCCTCTTTCACCCTTCTGGCCCCGCCCTTGTATCCTATTTACCTCCTTCTCTGACTCTCAGATCTCACACATGTGCGCCTGCGCCGCTTCACTACAGTCCTCAGCAGCGAGATCTGAGAGGCCGTAACAGGATAGGATCTCACACATGTGCGCCTGCGCCGCTTCACTACAGTCCTCAGCAGCAAGATCTGAGAGAGGCGGTAACAGGATAGGGCGTATCACCCGGCATCAATGACACCCGGCGTATAAGACCACCCCTGACTCTTCAGAAGGTTTTCAAGGGTTAAAAAGTCTTACACGCCAGAATATACAGTAATAAAATGGCCTTTTTTTAGTGTTTGGACGTTGTAAAATCTTTTCTCACCCTGATTTACACTGTTATGGCCATACACTTAAAGATTTGCAGCAGATTCAACCATCAGATAGATTTCAATAGATTTCAGGAAATCGATCTAAATGCATTATTGGACCATTAGATCCAATGCCACTCTATGGGCCATTGATCGGCTGCCAGCAGCAGATCGACGTAGATTTTCCATCATGTCAGATAAATCAAATCGATCAAAATCGGGCGCAAATCGATCAGCTGATTTGATAGAATCGATTTCCGATTGATTCCATAGTATCGATCGATTCCATAGATGGCTGAAATCGACCAGTGTACGGGCCCCTTAAGGCCTGGGGCCAACTAAGCAGCACTTTTCTAAGCGAACCAAAGGAAAACAGCAGTAGAGATCTCAGCGCAACCGGCGCCGCCAAAGGCCGTAATAGAATTTACCGCTAAAGCGGCTCTCAGACAGTAATTTGGTTTTTGGCGGTGGCTGGAAAGTGTAATGGTTAAGGGCTCTGCCTCTGACACAGGAGACCTGGGTTCGAATCTTGGCTCTACCTGTTCAGTAAGCCAGCACCTATTCAGTAGGAGACCTTGGGCAAGACTACCTAACACTGCTACTGCCTATAGAGCGCGTCCTAGTGGCTGCAGCTCTGGCGCTTTGAGTCCGCCAGGAGAAAAGCTCGATATAAATGTTCTGTGTTTTTTTGTTTCCGTCAAAAGACGGAGCCCTAATTACTTCAAAAACAGTGTATTAGGGCCTGTTTCCTCTGCATGCAGAAAACTGACTCCAATGAATGCCTATGGGCCTGTTTCCACTGAACGCGATTTTTCTGATGCAGATTTCCCATAGGCATTTATTGGAGTCAGTTTTCTGCACGCAGAATCTGCGTGTAGTGGAAACAGGCCCTAAGGGATTGTTCACACTAAGGGCGCTTTCGTTTTTTTTTAAGTGCCAGCGATTTTTAGAAATCGCCCTAAAAGAGCTTGTGCAATGATTCCCTATGAGAGTGTTCACATATGAGTGGTTCGATTCCGATCCGCTCAGCAAAGCGCTGTCTGTACCATTTTCTGAGTGCTTTGGCTCAATGGAAGGTATAGGGAAATCACAAAGTGCTTTGCAAGAAATTGCATCTTCCCCCCTGAGTCCATGGCGTCCTGGAGGGGCTGTATTTTTCCAGGCTTAAAAAGCACAGCTACACTGTAGGCTGGTATCTAAAAAAAAATGTACAGAGAACACAAATCCGCACAATTTAAAGCATAAATATAATAATTTATGTAACCTGATCTTTTTCTCCCATCCTTCCCGCAGATACGTTGCATTACGGAGGAGTGTTCTATTATCCTGACGATTGAGCGCAAACATGCCGAATGCGTCACCCATGCTGACTACTTCAACGACTCTGCAGGTAGGAGCACAGATTTTGTGTCAGTCCGTTAATATCCTGTGTAGGACTATGGATGTCGTAACAACCAGCGATAAGCGTGTGCAAATAAGGCCACAATAAGGCTTTGCCAAAAAGTTCTTCGAAAATCTTCATAGTTTAGCGATGACGAGAATGTTTGTGAAAAACATGCTGTGCTTTTCTTGAAATAAGAATTTTTGGAAGGAGAGTTGGAGAAAATGAGGGATGAGGCTATAGTCTTGAAAAGTTACTGTCTGAAAAAAATTGAACACATTTTCATGAAATATATATTTAGAAAAAATAAAAAACAAATCGATTTTCAGGAAGATTGAGAGCTCGTTCACACTAGAGGCGCTTTTGGACTTTTTTAAAGATAACCTAAAGTAAAAAAAAAAAAATGAGATTAACTCACCGGGGGCTTCCCTCAGCCCCCTGCAGACGATCGGTGCCCTTGCAGCTCCGCTCCGATGGCCCAGGACCCGCCGGCGAACACTTCCGGTTTGGCCGTCACCGGCCGACAGGCATGGGAGTGCGAGTGATTCTTCGCGTTCCCAGCCTGTATATCGCCCCCTATGCTGCTATTGCGGGTCCAGAGGCATCGGACCGGAGCTGCGAGGGCACCGATCGTCTGCAGGGGGTTGAGGGAAGCCCCAGGTGAGTTAATCTCATTTTTTTTGGTTGCCTTTAGGTTCACTTTAAGCGCTGACGATTTTTCAAAAGCGCCTTAAAAGCGGCCACCCTAAGCTTTCCTATGGTGCAGTTCAGATTGGAGCGTTCTGTGCTCTGTCAGTTGACATAAGCACTGCATGGACCATTTTCAGGACGATTTGCCCTGAATGGAAGGTATAGGAAAAACGCAAAACGCTCACAAAATCGCTTTGTGCAGCGATTGCGTTCGCGTTTTTAAAAATAATTACATTTTATTTATTTATTTTCCGGATCAAATAGTTCACTTGCGTCAGGAAGTGAATTAAAAAAACACTCTGGAAAAGCTTTTAACAAAAACGCATTGCCCACCCAAGCACCGGGAAAGGAAAAAAAAAATGCCTCAAAAAACTGCCAACACGAATGGACACGATATCGGAACGCAATGGGAACTAGGCCAAAGGCTACGTTTACATCAGTGCGTTGCAGTGCGGGGTAATGGCCGCACTGCAAATTATTATTATTATTATTTAGTATTTATATAGCGTAGACATATTACGCAGCGCTGTACAGTGTAAATATATATCTTGTCACTAACTGTCCCTCAAAGGAGCTCACAATCTAATCCCTACCATTGCCATATGTCTATATTATGTAGTGTAAGTACTGTAGTCTAGGGCCAATTTTTAGAGGGAGCCAATTAACTTATCTGTATGTTTTTGGAATGTGGGAGGAAACCGGAGTGCCCGGAGGAAACCCACCCAGGCACGGAGAGAACATACAAACTCTTTGCAGATAGTGCCCTGGCTGGGATTCGAACCAGGGACCCAGTGCTGCAAGGCAAGAGAGCTAACCACTACGCCACCGTGCTGCCCAAAGAGGCTTTCCGCACTACAAGGTGCTAGTGATGGTTGAGGCTGCTTTCACAGTGCGACGTTACAGGCGCACGTTAGAGCAGCTTGTAACGCAGCCCAACGCACAGTAATGAAAAATCAATGGGCTGTTCACAGTGCCCACGTTGTGTTACATTGTAACTCTGGACGTTCTATGAAAGTGCAGCATGCTGTGCGTTATACGCGGTTTTACCCGCATTAGACTGTTTGCACATGCTCAGTAATGTTGTTTTTCTGTTTTTTAAATGCAGGAGAGGAGGAGGGGAGAGCCCGCTATTGTGCATAGCCACATGGCTAATTAATATTCACTGCACTGCAGTGTTTACTTCCTGGAGCGGCCGCTTATTGGCTGGCGGGACCACATGATGCGGAGTGTTCCGATCACGTGGTCTCCACAGTCTCTTGACGCATGCGCTGTTTTCGTTCTATCACTATCAAACGAAAATGGCGCACCAAGAGCCGCATACCGCGGCTCTATGTAGCGTCCACCTTCAGCACCACCATGCGTTGCGTTAGGGGAACGTTATGCGACCTTAACGTCCCCTGCAACGCAACGTCCAAGTGTGAAAGAGCCCTGAAATCTGCTAATTTGATTACGTGTAAATTTTGCATACATTTTCACAAATATGGCCATACGTCCTTACACTACAATCTGAACATTCAACTGATTATTGTGTAGCCCATTCCTAATTTCACATAATGTTCGCAGAAATGTTGCCAAAATTGCTACGTATGTTAAGGGTAAGGACGGGAGTAAGGCAAAAAAATGTTTTTCAAAAAGACCTTGTAGTTTTTGAGAAAATAGATCTTAGAAAATGCAAAGGAGAAGCGTTTTTTTAAACTCAGAAAAATGACAGTTTAAAAAACATTTTTACTTTGCATTTTTAAAATCGATTTTATATAAAAAAAAACCAACTACAAGGTCTTTTTTTAAAAACTGCGAATTACGATGTGAAATTACGAATATGAGAAATTTGTGCTCATCAATACAATGCACCGCCTATGTGACGTTGATAGTGCGGCTGGTGCGGTATAACAGCGTTCAGCATTCCAAGTGCGCTACTGCAAAAACTTGCATGTAAACAGTGACAGGGAAGCATACTTTTCATTGACTGTGTGCTTCACTGTATGCAACACAACGCGCGGATAATGTGTGGCGGTGCAATCTTCCCATTCCATTGCAATGTGTTCCTTCTGTTACAGAGAACGTTGTGTGGACTGTGTAGTGTGTATGCTGTGTAGGCCGGGCGCCCGCTGTGAATGTAGCCATATTCTATGGGCCTGATTCACAAAGCGGTGCTAACAGTTAGCACGCTAGTGAAAAGCCCTTTATCACGCCTAAACTCTGTTTAGGCATGATAAGTTTAGGTGTGATAAGTTTAGGTGTGATAAGTTTAGGTGTGATAAGTTTAGGTGTGATAAGTTTAGGTGTGATAAGTTTAGGCATGATAAGTTTAGGTGTGATAAGTTTTTAGGCGTGATAAGTTTAAGCACCAACTGGGTTAGCACCGCAGTGCACAGCTGATCAAAAGTTTTGCGCTAGCAAAGTCTGGTGCACTTTGCATAGAGTTTAATGGCGCTGCTTTGCGTGCGGGACTTTGCGCGCGATCTAAACTTATCTAAACTTATCATGCCTAAACTTATCATGCCTAAACTTATCATGCCTAAACTGAGTTTAGGCATGATAAAAATGGTTATCACGCCTAAAGTCTTTAACTGGGTTATCACCGCTTTGTGAATCGAGCCCAATGTGTCTTTGTGGTTTTTGTGGTTGTCCCATTGGGTTCTCTGTAAGAAATATTTTCTCATGACTTTAGCTGGGCATTAATAGGCTTAATTCGGAAATCATTCTAGTGTTCAAATGTCGGAAGTACCACGATTTTCTCCACGACTCCTGGAGCGATTGGCCCTCATTGTCATCTATAGCAATCGTTTCTAGGTCAATTGCAAAATTGCTGAAAGCAGCGCTTTTGCGAACCCAATAGGGTTCAATTGGTGCAGGGCTTTGCTGCTAGTGAGACCCTACCCTAAAGACTTGTTCACACCTAGAGCGTTTTCGGGGTTTTTTAAGCGCCGGCGATTTAAAAAAATCGCCCTAAAAGCGTTTGTGCAATGATCCCCTATGAGAGTGTTCACATCTGAGCGGTTCGATTACGATCCGCTCTCCAAAGCGCTGCCTGTACCATTTTCGGGGCGATTTGCCTCAATGGAAGGTATAGGGAAATGCAAAACAAAAAAAGCGCTTTGTATAGCGATTTCCACAGCACTTTCATGAGTAAATACATTGTATTTATTCATTTCCGGGTCAGGAAGTGAGAAAACGAATCGCTCTGCCAAAGTGCTTTACAAAAAATCCCTAACGCACAGGTAAGCGCCGAGAGGCGCTAAAAAATAAAAATTGCGCACAAAATGCTGGTGTCAGCGATTGCGATTTATGAAGTGATCAAGGCCTAAAGGTGGCCACACACCATGCAATCAAAAGATCCAATTTTACACCAATTTGTTTAAAACGATCGGTTGTACAGAAAAATTGAACGTTTTTTTTTCCTGTTTCAGTGAGAAATCTGATCGAATTTCCCATTCTTTCAATATAAGTCGGTTGAAAGTGGCTCATTTCTCTGATCCGTTTCTATGGCAATTGGATGGTGTAGGGTAGATTGCCAGTTTCTTGTTTTAAAGAGCCATACAACCTTTTTCAGAATTTTCAATATTTTTTTTTTTATTATAATTAGGTAAACATTGAATGTTCATCTGTTACAATCAATCAGAAAAATGTATTGTAATTCTCAGATTGAAAGCAAAGATAACAAATTGTATGGTGTGTGGCCACCTTAAAGAGGAACTGTAACATGAAAAGATCCCCTGGGGGGTACTCACCTCGGGTGGGGGAAGCCTCCGGATCCTAATGAGGCTTCCCACGCCGTCCTTCATCCGTCAGGGGTCTCACTGCAGCCCTCCGTGGAGTCCGTGCAGCCGTGACGTAATATTTACCTTCCTGGCTCCTGCGCAGGCGCTCTGACGGCTGTCGGCTCAGAACTACACGGAAATACCCGATCGCCGTCGGATCTGCTCTACTGCGCAGGCGCAAGTTTCCTGCGCCTGCGCAGTAGAGCGGACCCGAATGAGATCGGGTATTTCCGTGTAGTTCGGAACGGAAAGCCGCCACAGCGCCCCCGCTGGAGCCAGCAAAGGTAAATATTGAACTGACAGTCGGCACAGTCGCCGGCTGTTCGGAGGGCTGCGGCGAGACCCCTGAGGGACAGAGGACGGTGTGGGAAGCCTCATTAGGATCCGGAGGCTTCCCCCACCCGAGGTGAGTACCCCCCAGGGGATCTTTTTCATGTTACAGAGTCTCTTTAAAGCAGACCTAAACTCAGAACTTCCTCTCTGCTGTAAAAGATAAGCAATAGCATAATAACCTTTAAAGATTTTATTTTGTTACAGCTGATACAAATCCTGCAATAAATCTGCAGTGTGTCTACTTCCTGCTTTCATGGCAGCAGACATAGGGTTAACATCGTGTTTACCAATTAGCTGCTCTGCCATGCCAGAGGAGACTCCTGACCTGACACGGCTGAGAGATCAAATTACAGTTGTGATTTAGTCACAGATGATCGGGAATTAGACAGGCTAAAGCTAAACTCTCTAAATACATACAGGGGGAATGGGTATTTAGGTTTTCCTTCTGTCCTGTGCAAGAGTTCAGGTCCACTTTAACCTATTTTAGTTCCTGGCCGTAGAAACTACGTCCAGGAACCATGCGCGCTACCGCGGTCGATCGCGCGCGTGCACGCGCGCTCCCGGCCCGCGGTTCGTTAGCCAGGCAATCAGTAAATCGGGCTATGGTGCTCGATCACTGATACCTCTCCCCCGTTGAAAAAGCAACAGCTTCTCTCGGAAGCTGCGCTTTTTCTGCCTGTTACCTACCCCATGCGTCTCTCTAAGCGTATGTTACGCTTAGAGTGACGTTATGTAAACAAACTCATGGCCACCATCTTGTGGCCAAAAAGTAAAACTACAACTAAAAGTAAAAAAAAATAAAACTCAAGACACATTTACATTATAAAACTATTGTTTACATCCCACCCTCCCAAAAATACTCAAATAAAATGTTTAATATAAAAAAAAAAAAAAACATTACAATAAAAAAAAAATGTAAATATTTACCTAAGGGTCTAAACTTTTTAAATATCAATGTAAAGATGAAATATTTCTATATTTTTTTTTATTTTAAACTTGTAAATAGTGATAGATGCAAAACGGAAAAAATGCACCTTTATTTCCAAATAAAATATTGTCGCCATACATTGTGATAGGGACATAATTTTAACGGTGTAATAACCGGGACATATGGGCAAATACAATACGTGAGTTTTAATTATGGAGGCATGTATTATTTTAAAACTATAATGGCTGAAAACTGAGAAATAATGATTTTTTTTCGTTTTTTTCTTATTCTTCCTGTTAAAATGCATTTACGTAAAGTGGCTCTTAGCAAAATGTACCCCCCAAAAAAAGCCTAATTGGTGGCGGAAAAAACAAGATATAGATCAGTTCATTGTGATAAGTAGTGATAAAGTTATAGGCTAATGAATGGGAGGTGAACATTTCTCAAGTGAAAACGACGGAACGCGAATGGGTTAAAGGGATACTGTAGGGGGGTCAGGGGAAAATTAGTTGTACTTACCCGGGGCTTCTAACGGTCCCCCGCAGACATCCTGTGTTGGCGCAGCCACTCACCGATGCTCCGGCCCCACCTCCGGTTCACTTCTGGAATTTCAGACTTTAAAGTCTGAAAACCACTGCGCCTGCGTTGCCGTGTCCTCGATCCCGCTGATGTCACCAAGAGCGCACAGCGCAGGCCCAGTATGGTCTGTGTCTGCGCAGTACACTCCTGGTGACATCAGCGGGAGCGAGGACACTGGCGTGCAGGCGCAGTGGTTTTCTGACTTTAAAGTCAGAAATTCCAGAAGTAAACCGGAGGCGGGGCCGGAGCATCGGTGAGTGGCTGCGCCAACACAGGATGTCTGCGGGGGACCGTTAGAAGCCCCGGGTAAGTACAACTCATTTTCCTCCGACCCCCTACAGTATCCCTTTAAAGAGAAACAGTAGCCAAGAATTGAACTTCATCCCAATCAGTAGCTGATACCCCCTTTCCCATGAGAAATCTATTCCTTTTCAGAAACGGATCATCAGGGGGCGTCTGTATCGCTGATATTGTGGTGAAACCCCTCCCACAGTGTGATGTCAGGACCATGGTTCTGAAATCACACTGTGGGAGCCTTGTTGCATTGTGGGAAATAGCTGTTTATAGCGGTTTTCCAACTGCCAAAAAAGCAAGCAGTATCTCCTTCCACTGACATCACCTTCCAGAAGTAAAAATGTCACCATGTCATAAATGTCAGAATGTAAATCGGGGAGAGGAAAGGAAAGATTTTACAATGGGCAAAAATATTGTAAAAATGAAGCACTTTTTTATTTCATTATTTTCTCTGGAGTTCCTCTTTAAGGAATTGGTTAGCCTTTCTTAGATTAGAATTTGTTGCACCAGCCCCATCTTCGTTTTTTGCGCTGTTGGCGCAGGAGGCTGTTGGAGGCAAGCAGCGATGGCGCTGACAGTCTGTCACCGCCGTTACCTGATCCTCGACCGGTGACGCAATCCCTCGCTGGATTTCCATGAATGCTAATAAGGAAAATCCCCCCAGCTGCCCAGCTTCTAGAAAGGGCCATTTTATCTTAATTGTTTTGAGCGAAGCTGGAAGCTGTGTATCCATCATGTATGTTATCGTAACAAGGTCTGCGGTGTGGCGGCCCAGACTCTGCAGCGTGATTGATCTATTTTTGCCTGGCCGTTTGGTGTAAAAACCATTAATCTTTTAATCCCCCCCCCCCCCCCCCCCCTTAATCTAATGATCCCCAAATCCAATAGCCCTCCACAGCTGGTCGATTGCATATGTTTTAATATCTATAAAACTCAATGAGCGGACATAAAGAGATGCCTGACCTGGGAGCTGACCTGCTGGGAACAACGCTATGTCCTCTACTAGACAGGGTCTCTTTGTCTTGCTGCACACAGATGGGAAATACACTTTGTTACTACAGTATCACCTTTACTGTAATGTTTTAAACAGGGCTGCTACCATATGGGCAACCTGGGCAATTTCCCCAGGGCCCTGAGCTGGCTGCCGCTCCCCCAAGGTGATCCCCAGCCGTTATTTCCCATAATGCAATGAGGTTCACAGACAGCAAACTGTCAGGACCATGCAGGGCCGGGCCGAGGCATAGGCTGGAGAGGCTCCAGCCTCAGGGCGCAGTGTAGGAGGGGGCGCACAATTCATTCAGCTGTCATTCCTAATTGTGTTTGAAGCAGAAAGAAATAAGAAAAGGGGATACATAGCAGTGACTGCAAGCCAGATAACTAGATATTAAGGTGTTGGGGAGGTTGTGGGCCCTGTGGCCCTCTTAGTCTAATAGCAATCAGTGTGTGATGGCTGGGGTGGCAGGGATGGAGGGGCGCACTTTGGTGTCTCAGCCTTGGGTGCTGGAGGACCTTGTCCCGCCTCTGGGACCATGGTCACACTGCGGGAGGGGTACTGATTGGGATGAAGTTCAATCTTAGGTTAAAGTTCCTCTTTAACTTTTTGCCATACATTACCAAAGAGCTCTCTCCCCCTCATCCCATAATCGAGCAGCAAACATTTTTCCCTGGAAAATCTGCAGTCTTACCACACAGCTTGTCCTTTAAATCACGTTCAGGCATGGAAATAGCGTTTCAGTAATGAGAATTAATAACTGTCATTAAATGCTTTCCTGTAACAATTTGCAGTTTCTAGTAAACCACGCAGAAAGAAGCAAAGCGAATTACGAGACAGGCGGTAGGCCACCCCCGCTCCTCCGCTCACAGCTCCCGGGGCCTCTGCCCCCTGATCGCCACTCACCAGGGGGAGAGGGGGTATTTTCTTTGGTGAGGCGGTGATTCAATATTTGCTCTCACCTATTGGCCGTAGAGTCTGTACTTGGCGGAGAGAGAATGGATAGAGCTGCTCTGCAAACACAAATCTCCATTATCCGGAGAGAGGCGAGATTGCCGCTATGATTTGTCGGAGGGACTCGGACAATAATTACGCTTCCTGCTGGTCGACATGCTGGAAATTCCAGTACAGCAAAAGCCTTGTGCCTGTAAGTCATCACGAGATACAAAATTACCAACACAAATGACCTTAAAGGGGCACTTTGGCGAAAAATTGTAAAATTTAAAACATGTGCAAACATAACAAATAAGAAGTAAGTTGTTTCCAGAGTAAAATGAGCCATAAATTACTTTTCTCCTATGTTGCTGTCACTTACAGTAGGCAGCAGAAATCTGACAGAAGCGACAGGTTTTGGACTAGTCCATCTCTTCATGGTGGGATTCTCAGGGATTCATTTATTTTCAAAAGCACTTAGTGAATGGCAGTTGCTCTGTCCAACTGCCGAAAAAGTGTGCAGCGAGCAGGGAGGCTGGCCAGCATCATTGTTTAAATCCTTTTTAGGGAATATCTTTATAAGGAATAAAAGCCTTGCTGAGAATCCCCTAAGAAGAGATGGACTAGTCCAAAACCTGCCGCTTCTGTCAGATTTTCTGCTACCTACTGTAAGTGACAGCAACATAGGAGAGAAGTAATTTATGGCTCATTTTACTCTGGAAAAAACGTACTTCTTATTAGTCTAAGTTTTCACATATTTTAAATTTTACAATTTTTCACCATAGTGGCCCTTTAAGGCCTTGTTCACATTATAAATCGCCATCGCTATTGCTTTACGCTTTACGAAAGCGATTTTTCAAGTGCTTAGCGATTTCCCTGTCCTTGAACCGCAAACGCTCAGGAAATGGTGAAGGAACCGCGTTTGTGATTGAATAGAAAGCTTATCACTTATGTGAGAACACTAACATAGAGCAACATTGCAGAAGCGCTTTAAGGCTGCTTTCACACAGGGACGTTACAGGCGCACGTTAGTGCAGCCTGTAACGCTCCCCCAACGCACAGCAATGTAACACGAGTGGGCTGTTCACACTGTAACGCTGCACGTTGTAGTGAAAGTGCAGCATGCTGTGCGCTCTAGCGGCTTTAGCCGCGTTAGACTGTTTGCACATGCTCAGAGGGGGGCGGAGAGGAGGCGGGGAGATGCTGCTACAGTAGCCGCGCACATGGCTACTTAATATGCACTGCACTGGCGGCCGCTGATTGGCCGGCGGGACCACGTGATGCGGAGTGTCTTGCTCCGCATCACGTGGTCCCGCCGGCCAATCAGCGCCACTCTGGGAGACCTTATAGGGATAGAGCCGCCTAACGCGGCTCACTCTACCGTCCTCACTTGCACCACCATGCGTTGCGTTAAGGGCACGTTATGCGACCTTAACGTCCCCTCTAACGCAACGTCCTGGTGCGTAAGGAGCCTAATAGATGAGCAACAGCATAATGATCTTTAAAGGAAAACATTTCTTTGTTTCTTCTGATACAAATCCTGCAATAAATCTGCAGTGTGTCTACTTCCTGCTTTCATGGAAGCAGACATAGGGCTTGATTCACAAAAGAGTGCTAACTGTTAGCACGGCCGTTTTCACGCAAATTTTTGCATTGCGCACTCTCGCAAATTTTCATGCAAAACGATAACGTTTTTGCGCGCAAACACACATTTTCATGCAAAAACGTCATCGTTTCGCGCGAAAATTCGCGCTAAAACAGCCGTGCTAACAGTTAGCACTCTTTTGTGAATCAAGCCCATAGGGTTAATATCCTGTGTTTACAAATTAGCTGCTCTGCCGAGGCAGTCAGCTGACACAGTGAAGAGATCCAATTACAGTTGTGATTAGTCAGAGATGAGGGGGAATTAGACAGGCTAAACTCTCTAGATACACACAGGGTGCGCTCCTCTCTGTTTTCCTTCTGTCCTGTGCAAGAGTTCAGGTCCACTTTGATTTAGAGAAATGATGATGATGCATAGAAATAATAAATCCCAGATAGTAAAGAATATAGGATATTATAGTCAATTCAGGAGGTTGTCATTGTGTTTCTGTTTAGTTACTTGAAATAACACAGGGTGCCAGGATACTTATTGATTTACGCATGTCCAGACCCGGATGAAAATCCCAATGAGACTTTCTGCATGGCGTTTGCTTGTTTTCCCTGTGTTCAGGTGGGTTTCCTCCAGGGCAGGGTCATCCAAAAGGCAACCTAGGCAGGTGCCTGGGGCCTAGTGGGTTTTAGGGGGCCCAACACCCACTTTCTCAGTCTCGTCCCCCACCTTAGATTGCCAAAAGGACCATCTGGATGAGCCAAATCTACTACCTTGCCTAGCGCTCCATTTCATCTTAATCCTTCATTGGTTTCCCCCAGGGGTTATGGTTTCCTCCCACATCTAAGACATATACTGGTATGTTAGATGCAGACTACTCCCCCTTTGTCGCTAGGCTGTAGTGGGGACCTTAAGGGCGTACGTTAAAAAAGGGCGCCGGGAAAAAAGGGCGCAGGGTTTTAAAAGATAATCATGAATAACGTTTAAAAAAAATTTGTTATATTTCGTTTAAAAATAATGTTTTATAAAGTTATAAATCATTAAATAATGTGTATAAAATCGGCAATTTTAAAAACGTTAATCTTCCCTGTTTAAAAATTGAAATTTATAATAACGTTTTATAAAACAATAATAAGAATTTTACTAAAGCTATACCTAACCCTACTCTCACACAGAACCCTCCCTGTACCTATCCCTAACCCCTAGACCCCCCTGTTGGTGCCTAACCCTAAGACCCCCCTGTTGGTGCCTAACCCTAAGACCCCCCTGTTGGTGTCTAACCCTAAGACCCCCCTGGTGGTGCCTAACCCTAAGACCCCCCTGTTGGTGCCTAACCCTAAGACCCCCCTGGTGGTGCCTAAACCTAAGACCCCCCTGGTGGTGCCTAACCCTAAGACCCCCGTGTTGGTGCCTAACCCTAAGACCCCCCTGTTGGTGCCTAACCCTAAGACCCCCCTGTTGGTGCCTAACCCTAAGACCCCCCTGTTGGTGCCTAACCCTAAGACCCCCCTGTTGGTGCCTAACCCTAAGACCCCCCTGTTGGTGCCTAAACCTAAGACCCCCCTGTGATAAGCATTAATAACGTTTTAAAAAAATATGGTGCGGTTTTTCGTTTAAATATGCAAAAAAAAAAAAAAAAAAAAAAAATTTGTACTGTTTTTCGTTTAAAAATAATGTTTTAAAAATTATAAATCATTAAATAATGTGTAATCATGAAAAACAGTTATAAAACATTAAAAGTCTCCGGGCGCCGCTTTTAAAACGTTATTTTTCTCCGGCGCCCTTTATTCCTGTTGGGCGCCGATTTAAACGATATTTATTATGGGAGTGAATGGCGGCGCCCTTTTTGTCCACCTGCCTCATGCGCCCAAATTTCCTGCTTCCACCTTAAGGTGCCTACACAGTAAACTTTTGACCTGTACAGTCCCTGACCTGTGATGCCCCTAAGAAGCTTAGGGTCCTAGGCAGTTGCCCAGTTTGACCCCATGAAAGCACCTGCCAGGGGCCGCAGGGATTGCCTGAGGTGACAGAGTGGCTGAATATAGTACTGGTTAAGGGCTCTGCCTTTGACATGGGAGACCAGGGTTCGAATCCTGGCTAGGTCAAGTACCTATTCAGTAAGGAGTTCAAGGCAAGACTCCCTAACACTGCAGGGTGGCCTCTTGATTGCATCCCATTGGCTGCAGCTCTTGAGCGCTTTGAGTCCGACAGGAGAAAAGCGCTATATAAATGTTCGGATTATTATTATTATTAAAGTGTTGTACAGACACATCGCTGGCCTAGATGGGGGAGGAGAGATGAAGGCATGCTGCACTGCAGAGCGGCTTCAAGCAGGAGGAGTGAGGAGGGAAATAATGGGCTTGGCCAAGACAATCCACCTCTCAGGATTACAGATCTCCAGACAGAGAGATTCACTGAGATTTGTTGCTTTATAGAAATCATTAAGATCTTCTATGGAGATCACTGAGATTTGTTGCTCTATAGAGATCACTGAGATTTGTTGCTCTATAGAGATCACTGAGATTTGTTGCTCTATAGAGATCACTGAGATTTGTTGCTCTATAGAGATCATTAACATGTGTTACAATACAATACAATAACATTTCTATAGCGCTTTTCTCCCATAGGACTCAAAGCGCTTAGGCTCTCTCAGATTCAGTAATTAGTAGGATGAAGTATTCACACAACAAAAGTTATATTTCTGCAAATGCCAGACTGAACAGGTGGGTTTTCAGTCTGGATTTAAACACGTCCAGGGATGGGGCTGTCCTGATCTGTTGAGGTAAGGAGTTCCAAAACGTAGGGGCAGCATGACAGAAGGCTCTGGGACCAAAAGTTTCCAAGTGGACTCTGGGTATGACTAGATTATTAGAACCTGTGGATCTGAGAATGCGGGGATTGCTACGCAGCTGTAACATATCTTTCATGTATCCAGGGCCTAGATTATTCAGGGATTTAAATGTCAGTAGGCCGATCTTGAATAGGACCCTCCATTCTATAGGTAGCCAGTGAAGGGAAATGCAGGACTGGCGTTATGTGGCAGTGACGGGGTTGGTTGGTTAGCAGTCTGGCAGCAGTATTCTGTATCAGCTGTAGGCGGTACAAGACCTTTTTTGGAAGGCCAGTGTAGAGATCATTGCAGTAGTCCAGTCGGGATGTGATGAAGGCGTGGACTAAGGTTGGCAGATCTTCTGGGGGTATGAGGTGCTTGATTTTTGCAATGTGTTGCACTATGGAGATCAATGAGATTTGTTGCTCTTTAGAGATCACTGAGATTTGTTGCTGTATAGAAATCACTTAGAATTCCTGCTATATAGAGATCACTGAAACTTGTTGTATAGAGGTCACTGAGAACTGCTGCTGTGTAGAGATTTGTTGCTCTATGGAGATCACTAAAGGTGCGTACACACATGCGACTATAGTCGTTTGTAACGATCGTTCCCCGATCTTTACCAACGACGATCGTTACAAAAAACGAACCACTGACTATTAAGGCAAACGACGAACGAGCCAAATCGCTACAAAAGAAAGTTCTGTCTCGGCGGATTTTAACCAACGACGATCGTTTGCAAAAGTAGTACATCGTTGGAAACGGTCGCTCGTACTAGGCTTGACATGCGCATTTCACTATTTCTCCCTGAAACTTCTCATTTTTATGCGCAGGCGCAATAGTTGCTTTACGTGATGTAACGCTCGTTCTAACGATCAGATCGTTACAAACCTTTTAAAACTATCTTTACTTAGGTCGTTCTTTCATCAATTAAAAGTTTGTTCGTCGTTCTCAACGAACGATCGTTGTCGCATGTGTGTACGTAGCATAAGATTTGTTGCTCTACAGAGATCACTGAGATTTGTTGCTCTCTAGAGATCACTGAAATTTGTTGCTTTATAGAAATCATTAACATGTGTTGCTCTATGGAGATCACTGAGATTTGTTGCTCTATAGAAATCACTGAAAATTCCTGCTGTATAGAGATCACTGAAACTTGTTGTATAGAGGTCACTGAGAACTGCTGCTGTGTAGAGATTTGTTGCTCTATGGAGATCACTGAGATTTGTTGGCAGGTTCTTGGGGAAAACAAAAAAAGGCACAGAGAGACTGGGAGCCCGATCTGGTGTATTATCAAAGGGACACCAGAGGGCGTGTTTCAAGAATGGAAATATACTCACAAAAAAGGGTTGTTGTACAAGCAACCACTCACCTGGCATGCGAGGAAATGCTGTCCTCACTCGCCCTTGCTTCAGGCAGTATGGTAGGTTGCAACTCCCAAAAAAAGGACCGCACTCCTGGAAGACTTCCGAGCGTGCACTACCCTGTATAGGGGTGTAGATAACTGAGAAGGGAGTAAGAGGCGCCCGTAGACATAGTATGATACATATGTTCCTACCTTAAAGGAGTCAAACTCGCACGTAAGGCAGTGAAAAAGCCTCTCAAATGTTATTAAGGCACCATCGACAATGCGTTTCACAGTTACAACCGCTTCCTCAGGTCTATAGGTGTGCCCTGAGAGGTACAGTCTGTATCCTGAGCACCATTTGTTGTTTGATGCACAATCAGCCTGCTGGTCATCATCTTTACTACTGGCAGGCAAATAAAAAAAAGCAGACAGCACCCACTGTCATTATTTATAATAACCACACCCCCTAACATTGCAATAGATTGTAGAAATACATACAGTATGCACAGAGGGAGATACTAGTTGCTTGGCAGTTGGAAACAGACGTAATTTCCCACAATGCATTGAGGTTCACAGACAGGAAACTGTCAGGATATAGGTCCTGACATCACACTGTGGGAGGGGCTTCACCACAATATCAGCCATACAGACCCCGCTGATTATCTATTTGAGAAAAGGAATAGATTTCTCATGTTAAATGGGGTATCAGCTACTGATTGGGATGAAGTTCAGTCCTTGGTTACGGTTCCTCTTTAAAATGTTCCCATCACGGTGAGCAAATGTTTGGATTGCTGCCCAAGCTTTGAAAGCACATTTCTCACTTACATCAGAGTGTTAGAATTCTTTTATGTTTCCCGTCGAACTACTTATAAACCAAAACACTCCCAATTGTCCAAACACAGATTCAATATTGATGTGTAAAACCAGCAGCAAATAAGCCTCAACTCCCCCGGCGGCAGATAGGAGAAAGCGGCTTATTCTGCGTTGTGCGTTGCACCTGCCATAATCCTCCGATTCAATCAACCTGCGTGAATTTTAATGTTTACGCTCCATTTGTCTGGAGGCCTGCGGAGTCGCGGACCCGTCTCCTCGCTTCGCGCCCGTTTGTCAATTAAGAATTGTTTCATTTTGCCGGGGAATGTCACCGCCAACGCGTCGCAAATCCCAGCTGTAATAGGAAACGCATATCAATTAACGGGCGGATGAAAAAAAAATGAAATATTAGACGGTGGAGCTATTCCCCCCCCCCTGGAGGCCACAATGGTGGTTAGGATCGTGAAATTGAATTACACTTGACTCTTTTTGGTTTATAATTTCGTTAATTGTGTTTTCAGACAGAAGTGGCTGATGGGGGAGGGTTCAGATGGTTATCGTGATTACTCGTATTGTATGTTTAATAGGCATTGTCTTCATTGGCATTCCGAGCATGCCAGCTCTTAATTGAGATATAAAATTATCCGGCCGCTTTTCTCCAAATAGGGTATAATTCCCACCTAATTCCGTGGCTAGTCCTGAAAAGTGTACCCGAGACTTTAGAAAGTAAAGATTTGATACTCACCCGTGGCTTCCTCCTGCTGCATTCCACGCCGTCCTCCCGCGCCGTGGTCTGCTGCTCAGCCACGATCAGCCCCAGAAATGGGCTCAGCCGGGTCCAGTCTGCATGCGCAGGAGACCCCTGACTGATGCGACTCAGCCAGTTACCGGGGCTGATTGCCACTGAATGGCCGACCGCAGGAGGACAGCGTGGGTCTCAGAGGTGTTTATGCAGCAGGAGGAAGCCGTGGGTAAGTATCAAATCAAATCTCCCCCCGTGGAGCCAGGTATAGGTGCCCACAGTATAGTTAGCCAGCTATAGGTACCCCCAGTATAGGTAGCCAGGCATAGTTGCCCCCAGTATAGGTTAGCTAGGTAGGTGTCTCCAGTATAGGGTAGCCCATATAGTTGCCACCGGTATAGGTTATATAGGTAGGTGCCCCCAGTAAAGGTTAGCTAAGAAGGTGTCTCCAGTATAGGGTAGCCCATATAGTTGCCACTGGTATAGGTTAGATAGGTAGGTGCCCCCAGTAAAGGTCAGCTAAGTAGGTGTCTCCAGTATAGGGTAGCCCGTATAGTTGCCATTGGTATAGGTTAGATAGGTAGGTTCCCACAGTATAGGTTAGATAGGTAGGTGCCTCCAATCCAATATAGGTTGTCAGTAGAGTCGCCATCTTTACTGCTGGCAGGTGCATCACTGCGTAATGTTTGATCAGAAACACCTGGTCTCCCAGACTGCACTGGGGCACAAGGCTTTGTGACATCATAGCCTAGGCTAAACATCATTGGGGGAGGGGAGCCGGGACTACATACCAATATCCAGCAATATATAGATATAGCAGGTGGTTTTGATACTGAAACCAGGAAAATTAACATAAAACTAGATATCTTATACAATAAAACCCCTGTGTCCCTGCGGACAGCTGGACGGGACCAGGGAGCGAGGCAAGCAAGCAAGGTGAGCGAGAAGGGCGGGTGCTGGGGCGGCGGGTGCGTGCGAGCACAGCGGGCGCGCGCATGTGCACTGGCAGCGGCGGTGGCAGAAAAAAGACCTAGAGCCCGTTTTTAAACAGGCTTGGGTCTACTAGTCCTGAATAATTTTTAACATTCTACTATATGTCCTTATTGTGCCTCTTAACGTAAGAGAGGGAAAAAAGCAAATAAAAATTCTTGATTTGGGAGCCATTTAAGCATTTAATGATGTCAGCACATCCTAATCTCCTGAACAGAAATCTAATTATGTGTAAGAGTGTTTTTTAGCTGCAGACAGTCTGTCGTTAATGAATTTCATATAACATTTCCCTGTCAGGTTCCTGGATAGATGCGGCCTTCAGAGAGACGCAGAGACGCTTCTCTTTCATAACCAGAATGTTTTAATTTCCACTTGCCAAGCATTTTATTCCCATCACTTATTCATCCTAATTAATAATGCATGCCGGAAAACTGTTCCCAACACTTCTCCTGGCCGGCGTTGCTGAAACTCTCTTCCTGGTGATCCCAGTCAGGATTCCGGAGGAAAGAACCAGCGTGAATCTAATCCATCAGATCTGTCAGTGGTGGCTCAAGTTTCTAATTTTTGGGAGCGGGTACAAAGGGGGCACAATGGCTGGAGAGGCCCATTTGGGTGATCAAAAATCCAAGTTTGTATGGCGAGCTTTAGATATTATTTGCCTAATTCAGGTGATAAAATGAATAGGAACCAAATTTAAATATCACAAACAGAATTCAGAGGCTTTTCAGCAGAGCAGATTGTCCAAATGATGGTGCTATCTATAGAAGGATAGTTACCTACAAATGTACTTGGCTAGTTGGCTGGCATGATTTAATCCTTACTTGCTACTAGCAAGTAAGGATTAAATCATGCCAGCCGCTAGCAAGCTGCTCCTGTGTGGACAGATCACAGACAAATCATTCCCGCGTCTACAAGCAAGAGGAGGAGGAAGAGGCAGGAGGGAGAGTAACACTGTGTATGTAATTCCTTATCTTAGTAGCTATTGTATTTTAGGGCTCGTTTCCACTAGAGCGAATCCGCATGGGTTTCCTGCATGCAGATTCGCTCAACCAATACAAGTGGATGGCGCCGTTTCCACTTGTCAGGAATTCTGTGCGGCTCGCTCTGCAGAAAAAATCTGCACAGCAGAGCCGTCAGAGTTCGCATGCCGCACACCCGCACGCGAATCGTCGGTAATGTAACTAAATAGGAAAACCGCAAGCTCTTTAATCTTGCGGGTTTCCCGGCGTTTCCGCGTGCGATTTCGTCTAAAAACCCATGTCAATGCTTGCCGGCATTGACATGGTTAAAATCGCGTTGTTAAAACCGCGGGCGATTCCGCATGAAAATCCGCATGGAAACGTCAACGAATCCGCAACCGCATGCGGATTCGTTGACGCGGTTTCCGCGAGCAAATCGCGCCGCTCAAGTGGAAACGTACCCTCACAGACAGGAAGTTAATCAGTATAAGACCATTTATTGGCTAATTTAAAAGAAAAACAGTAAGCTTTCAGCTTGTAAGTGTTCTTCAGACTCTATTCCTGTTGACTGAGGCCTCTTTTCCACGAACTGTTGATAGGCAGTGAAATGCCTCTCAAACTCTCACAACTGCTCACTGCTGCCCGGTAACCACTTGCTGCTGCCTGGTAACTGCTCACTGCTGCCCGGTAACCACTTGCTGCTGCCTGGTAACTGCTCACTGCTGCCCGGTAACCGCTTGCTGCTGCCTGGTAACTGCTCACTGCTGCCTGGTAGCTGCTTGCCGAACACACAGCTTAACAGTTCGTGGAAAAGAGGCCTAATGGCCCCTACTCACGGTCTACAATTGTCGCCGCAACACATGGCTCGCGCGTGTTGCGGCGACAGGTCGCCCGTGAGTATGCGGCGTTGCACGGGCGCGCACCCCGAACCATCGCTCGTCGCTGCTGTCGCCAGGCGATTGGCACGGTCAATCGCCTGGCGACAGTTGCCGCTGCAACTCCGCCGCAACTGTCGCTAGTCCGCGTGAGTATGCGGACTAGCGACGGCAACCTCCATAAAGAACACGGAGCTTCCGGCGGGGGGAGGAGGAACGTCGGCGACAGCTTCCGTCGCACCGCTGGTCCCTCTCCCTGCGTGTGTACACGGAGGGACGTGGCGACGAGTTGTCGCCGAACTGTCGCGCACACGCTCCCGTGTGCTAACGACAGAGAAGAGAAGTTGCCCGTGAGTATGGGCCATAACAATGTTAGAACTTACAATCAGGAGGTAGAGAGGATTTTTTTTTTTTTTTTTGCAAATAAGGTATGTGTGAAGTGTCATCCAGATAAATGGAAAATAGATAAGACCCTTGATTTACTTAAAGGGGAACTGAAGTAAGAGGTATACAGAGGCTGCTATATTTATTTCCTTTTAATCAATACCATTTGCCTGGCAGCCCTGCTGGTCTATTTCTCTGCAGTAGTATCTGAATAACTCCAGAAACAAACAAGATCTGACTTTAAAGTCTGAAACACCTGATCTGCTGCATGCTTGTTCAGGGGCTATGGCTAGTAGTATTAGAGGAAGAGGATCAGCAGGACTGCCAGGAAACTGGTATTGCTTAAAAGGAAATAAACATGGCAGCCTCCATATACCGCTCTCTTCAGTTGTCCTTTAATGTCTATATAGACTCAGGCTGACATGGAGAGTTTTTACAGACCCCATCCTGTTCAGTACACTGGTGGAGCCTGGCTGGAAACCGTTTACTGCATGTTACTAAGCAGTGGGGCACTTAGGGGCCCCATCATGCCCCCGTGTGCCCCAGTGTAGCGCCGCCTATGACTGTCAGCGGCTGCAAGTCCATCTTTCTGCTGTGACAGTAAGGAAGATTCTATTACAGAGTAAGGCTGCTTACACACAGGGACGTTACAGGGGCCTGTAACGCTCCCTCAACGCACAGCAATGTAACACAAGTGGGCTGTTCACACTGCCCACGTTACGTTACATGTAACGCTGCACATTCTCCCGAAACTGCAGCATGCTACGGCGTTACAGCGGCTTAAGCCGCATTAGACTGTTTGCACATGCGCAGTCATGTTGGGGAGGAGCGGAGAGCGGCCAGCCACATGGCTAATTAATATTCACTGCACGTTGTGACGTGCAGTGTTTACTTCCTGGAGCGGCCGCTCTGTGCGGTGATTGGCTGGCGGGACCACGTGATGCCGCATGCGCACAAGAGTACGCATCACGGACGCCAGAGTGAGCTGCACAACGCGGCTCACTCTGTGTCCACAACGAAGAGCACCAGGCATCGCGTTAGGTGCACGTTATGCGACCTTAACGTGGCACCTAACTTAGTGTGTCTTAGTGTGCAAGTAGCCTAAAGGTAGCCATACATCTAGCAATGACGGGCAGATCGAGCAAGAGACAGATCTCTCTCTGATCGAATCTGATTAGAGAGAGATCTGTCGGCTGCCCACATACACCGCAGGCCGATTCTCTCTCTCTCTCTCTCTCTCTCTCTCTCTCTCTCTCTCTCTCTCTCTCTCTCTCTCTCTCTCTCCCTTAGTTATTGTGAATGCCTGTAGCACATGGTACATGTGCCCAGGGCCGTTTCTTGGGCAGTGCAGGCAGGGCGACCGCCCTGGGCATGGACCGGCAAGTAGAAGAAGGCGGGCACAGGCAGAAAGACATAAACGCTAGGGAACTGGTGACGTGCGATGCAGCCTAATGGAAGAAGAAAGAAGATTACCAGCGCGATAACCTTCTTTGACTCCTCCTGGGCTGCCTGCGTCCGACTGCAAGTCATCATCACGTCACCTCCGTGTGATGACACCTGGTGTCCTGTAGTGGTACTGCAGGCTGTCAGTGCGCGGCGCCCATGGAGGAGTCGGCTTTCTGGGCTCTCTTCGCCTGGGTGTTCTCCTGGTCCCTGCTTCCTCCTGGATGAGCGGCTGGTCACTAGTAAGTAGGCAGATCTACTTGTGACCTGTGGCTGTGTGACTGTCCCTAAAGAGTAAGGGATCACGAGTACACGGGGGTGGGGGGCCATTTTTACACCCTCACCCTGAGTGCAATTTAGCCTAGAAAGTGCCCTGCAAGTGCCACATTGTACAGCAATCGCAGTAACGGCTGACACAGCAGCGACTGCGGAAGAGACAGGAGTCACGGCTACCTACAGGGGAGAATTTTCAGAGCACGGGCACCAGGTGGGGTAAAGGGGAACATGTAGTGCTTGGGGGCCAGCCAGGCAGGCGGAGGAGGCGGCATCGCTAGATCACGAGAGATCTGTCTCACAGTCAGTGTTTGCCCATTGTAAAACCTTTCCTCACTCTACCTTCTGACATTTACCAAAGGTGGCAAAATCTTTAGTCCTGGCAGCTGCAGCTCTGAGGAATGTTTGTTTACTGAGAGTTCCAAAGCCAGTACAATTAATGCCTGGTCTCCCAGAATGCTCTGGGAGAAGATTTCCACATAGCTAAATAGCCTAGGCTAAGCATCACTGGAAGGACAGGGTTACACACCAATAAACAGCAATACATAGCTATAGGCA
This sequence comes from Hyperolius riggenbachi, assembly GCF_040937935.1. Classification (NCBI taxonomy): domain Eukaryota; kingdom Metazoa; phylum Chordata; class Amphibia; order Anura; family Hyperoliidae; genus Hyperolius; species Hyperolius riggenbachi. Next base: position 18,629,512 of record NC_090650.1, read on the forward strand.
GTGTCTTTGATGCTGGAACTAGGATATCTTAATTACTTCACTGCATTCTACTACATGTCACTACTGTGCCTCTTTAAAGGACAACTGAAGCGAGAGGGATATGAAGACTGCCATATTTATTTACTTTTAAGCACTACCAGTTACCTGGCTGTTCTGCTGATCATTTGTGTCTGATTACTTTAGCTATGGCCCTTGAACAAGCATGCAGCAGATCAGGCATTTCTGACATTACTGTCAGATCTGAATGGATTAGCTGCATGCTTGTTTCTGTGTGATTCAGACACTGCTGCAGCCAAGTAGGTCAGCAGTGCTTCCAGGTAACCGGTATGTAGTGTTGAGCCGAAATTTTCATAATTTTGCGTTTCCTTAATTACGGACGCGAATTTTGCCGCTACGACACAAATTTGTCATTTCGTAATTGCCATACAAATCGTAATTCAGAGTTCCGTAAGCGAAATTTCGGTTTTGTAATTCCGCGTTTTGGTGCAAATTTGTGTTTAACGCGAAATTTAGTAATTTCATGTTTTCTATAAACAAAGTTATTTTGAAAATGGATGCAATTTCGTTTCTAATAGTAATTATGCACATTTAGGTAATGACTAAACTCAGGAAAGTCACTCATTCATTGTAATGACTGATTGCAATTACTGATAATGCAAAGGCCCCTGCACATGCTGTCGCTTTAAATGTATCAGGAGTCTCTATCTGCAGCCACTTCTAAGACAGGTGCTCTTTGTCAAGGTGTACTTAGTGGTCAAGCACGCTGAGACACTTGGTTTTGGGCCTTGCAATATCTGTCGCTTTAAATGTGCTGTCGATTTAAATGTATCGGGAAGCTCTGGACTGGAACACAATTTCGAGTATGGACGAATCTCCATGTTAAACACGAAATTCTGATTTGTTTGTGTTACATAAACGATTGTAATTATGAAAAACGATCGTAATTAAGAAATTCTACATAAACACAAAATTTCGCGTAATTTCATTAAATTCGTGAAATTTTGATCACGGCCATTATTGTAATTAGGTCATTGCGCTCATCACTACCGGTATTGTTTAAAAGGGAATAAATATGACAGCCTCCATATTCTTCTTACGACAGTTGTCTCTAAATTCCAAATCCGGGTTTCATCGTTTTACCTGCGTTTCGCAGAGCTCATCTCTAGAGCTGCTTTTCATGTGTGTTCGGCAGATAAAAACACTTGAATCGATTTTCCGGCGCGGATCAAACAGCTTTGCTCAGCAAAGGATTTGTGACGGTTTCTTTTCGCTTTCATGACTGGCGGATCCTTAACCGCCAACCGTGTGTGATGCGTACGATGTCCTCGCCCCTTCTCAGCATGTGGCGTGCATTCCCCCCCGGGGGAAACGCGGGTCGTCTAGGGGGGTTCTCTTCAACTTGTCACACTTAATTTATTGCAATGTGTTTTATTATTAAAAACATTAAAAATAAAGTATAAATAAGTTAGGACAAGTATTTTAAGTTCATGAAAGGCATAAAGGAATGCTTGACTAGCATTTGTACGCAGACAGGAAGTACTCTTTCAACAAATACACATGAGTCAAGGGGTACTTGTTGTCAGATGATGTCGTTCACAAGAGGGGGGTACCCGTCAATTATCTTTTTTCATGAAGGGGTACATGCTGTAATTATGTTCAGAAACACGGGTCTAAAATTATTTGGGTCGGCTTTTCCATTAGGCACATAGGCACGTGCCTAGGGATGCCACAGTTGGTAGGGCACTAGGGCAGTGGTTGCCAGGGGCTTGGATAGCAGTACACGGATGAACCCTATTAAACCATATTCCCTCATTTAGGCTCATTTTATACTGCAAAAATGCAATCGCAATGCAATTACATAATGAGATTTTACTGCGATTGCATTTTTGCGATTTTTAGGCTGGGACCACACCTGCTAAAAATTGTGTGCCATTTTGCACAATATGAAATCGTACTTAATACAGTGGGATGCGAAAGTTTGGGCAACCTTGTTAATTGTCATGATTTTCCTATCTAAATCGTTGGTTGTTACGATAAAAATTGTCAGTTAAATATATCATATAGGAAACACACAGTGATATTTGAGAAGTGAAATGACGCTTATTGGATTTACAGAAAGTGCGCAATAATTGTTTAAACAAGATTAGGCAGGTGCATACATTTGGGCACCACAAAAAATAAATGAAATCAATATTTAGTAGATCCTCCTTTTGCAGACATTACAGCCTCTAAACGCTTCCTGTAGGTTCCAATGAGAGTCTGGATTCTGGTTGAAGGTATTTTGGACCATTCCTCTTTACAAAACATCTCTAGTTCATTCAGGTGCGATGGCTTCCAAGCATGGACAGCTCTCTTTAAGGCTGCTTACACACAGGGACGTTACAGGCGCACGTTAGTGCAGCCTGTAACGCTCCTCCTCCAACGCACAGCAATGTAACACAAGTGGGCTGTTCACACAGCCCACGTTGCGTTACATGTAACGCTGCACATTGTCCGGAAAGTGCAGCATGCTACGGCGTTAGAGCGGCTATAGCCGTGCTAGACTGTTTGCACATGCTCAGTGGGGGGCAGAGAGGAGGCGGGGAGAGCCAGCTACAGTAGCCGCGCACATGGCTACTTAATATTCACTGCACTGGCGGCAGCTGATTGGCCGGCGGGACCACGTGATGCGGAGTGTCTCGCTCCGCATCATGTGGTCCCGCCGGCCAATCAGCGCCACTCTGGGAGACCTTACAGGGATAGAGCCGCCTAACGCGGCTCACTCTACCGTCCTCTGCCGCACCACCATACGTTGTGTTAGGTGCACGTTATGCGACCTTGACGTAGCACCTAACGCAATGTCTTGGTGTGCAAGTAGCCTAAAGCTAATGTAACCCCAGATTAAAAAACAAAAGTCATATACTCACCTAAGGAGAGGGGAGGCTCTGAGTCCTAATGAGCCTTTCCTCTCCCGGTGCCCTCCGTGCTGCGCTGGCTCCTCCGTTCACATCCGCAACCGTGGGGACTTCGGAAGTCTTCGGGAGCCGAGTCCTCTCGAAGACAGGCGGTGCACACGTGAGTGCGTCATAGAGGGCGCGCGTGCGCAGTTGCAGATCGGCCCGTCTTCTGGAGCACTCGGGCTCCCGAAGCATTTCCGAAGCCTCCCTTCAGCCGGGAGACAACGATATTTCACCGAAACTGTCGAATACCGCTACGGGGAAGCCAGGAAAACAGCGGGCACCGGTAGAGGAGAGGGAATGCTCTGTGGGACCCAGAGCCTCCCTCTATTTAGGTGAGTATCTGACTTTTTAAAAAAAAAAATGGGTTCCCATAAGATTTAACTCACACCACAGATTTTCAATTATATTCAGGTTTGGGGACTGAGATGGCCATTCCAGAACGTTGTACTTGTTCCTGTGCAATAATGCCTTAGTGGATTTTGAGCAGTGTTTAAGGTCGATGTCTTGTTGAAAGATCCAGCCCCGGTGCAGCTTCAGCTTTGTCACTGATTCCTGGACATTGGTCTCTAGAATCTGCTGATACTGAGTGGAATCCATCCGTCTCTCAAGTTTGACAAGATTCCTAGTAATCCAAGAAACTTAATTTCACTTCTCAGATATAACAGTGTGTGTCTCCTGTATGATATATTTAACTGACATTTTTTACCTTAACAACCAATGACTTATACAGAAAAATCATGATGATTAACCCCCTTGGCGGTATGAAAAATACCGCCAGGGGGCAGCGCAGCAGTTTTTTTTTAATTATTTTTTTTTTAAATCATGTAGCGAGCCGAGGGCTCGCTACATGATAGCCGCTGCTCAGCGGCATCCCCCCAGCCCCGCCGATCGCCTCCGGCGATAGGCGATCAGGAAATCCCGTTCAAAGAACGGGATTTCCTGGAGGGCTTCCCCCGTCGCCATGGCGACGGGGCGGAATGACGTCACCGACGTCAGCGACGTCGGGACGTCATTGGGAGACCCGATCCACCCCTCGGCGCTGCCTGGCACTGATTGGCCAGGCAGCGCTCGGGGTCTGGGGGGGGGGGGCGCGCGCCGCACCGGATAGCGGCGATCGGGCGCGCGGCGGCGGCGATCGGGGTGCTGGCGCAGCTAGCAAAGTGCTAGCTGCGTCCAGCAAAAAAAAAATGAAGTAAATCGGCCCAGCAGGGCCTGAGCGGCATCCTCCGGCGGCTTACCCCGTGTCACACACGGGGTTACCGCTAAGGAGGTTAACAAGGTTGCCCAAACTTTCGCATCCCACTGTATTTAGATCGCCGGTGTTTAGGGGCTGTCAGCGCTGGAGGAGGAGGACGGGGGAAGCCTTATTAGGATCCAGAGACTTCCCCCTCCCGAGTTAGGTACCCCCCCTCCCCCATACGTGTTTTCACATACAATTTACACGCAGTACAAAAAATGTAACCCCTCTTGCATAAAATCGCAAAACGCATGCAATTCACATACAATATAAGTCAATGCACTACAAGGAAGAACGCAAATCCATGGAAATCGCATTCGTTTTAGCAATTGCAAATGAGGCCCTAGCCTTACTGCTTAGGACACTAAGAAAGAGAAACTCAGAGGAAAGACGTTTGCGATCAGGCAAAATCCGATTGCAAACAGACCGCAAACAGATTGCATGAATATAAAACATGCCCTGCGAATTCTATTTACTTACGTTTCCCCTGCGTTTTTGGACTTTTATACAAAAGGGAAACAGATCGCAAAACACAGCGTGTCATGCCCCTCCCCTCCTTCCCATTCCCAGTATAAAACAAACCTAAGATTCCCGCATACACCCAATATGTCTTAAAGGATACCCGAAGTGACATGTGACATGATGAGATAGACATGTGTATGTACAGTGCCAAGCACACAAATAACTATGCTGTGTTCCTTTTTTTCTTTCTCTGCCTGAAAGAGTTAAATATCAGGTATGTAAATGTGGTGGCTGGATAGTGTAATGGTTAAGGGCTCTGCCTCTGACACGGGAGATCTGGGTTCGAATCTTGGCTCCTCCTGTTCAGTAAGCCAGCACCTATTCAGTAGGAGACCTTTGGCAAGTCTCCCTAACACTGCTACTGCCTATAGAGCGTGCCCTAGTGGCTGCAGCTCTGGTGCTTTGAGTCCGCCAGGAGAAAAGCGCGATATAAATGTTATTTGTCTTGTCTTGTCTAAATGGTTGACTCAGTCCTGACTCAGACAGAAAGTGAGCCTCAATGACTTATCAGTGAGGGTCACACTGTAGTCACTTCCTGTCTGAGTCAGGACTGAGTCAGCCACTTACATACCTAATATTTAACTCTTTCAGGCAGAGAAAGAATAAAAGGAACACAGCCTAGTTATTTGTGTGCTAGGCACTGTACATACACATGTCTATCTCATCATGTCACATGTCAGTTCGGGTATCCTTTAACAGCTGGAATCTCCCCAGATGTTTTCTGCGGGTTAATCCAAACCAGAAGTGACAAAAAGCTTATAATTTAATGAATGGTATGTGTAGTACAGATACTTCATAGAACATTGGCAGCAAAGAAAAGAGTCTCATATTTTTATTTTCAGTTAGGTTTTTTTTGTTTTTTTTATAACATTGCATCATTCTGTCATATTTGCAGTTTAGAAACCACACTCTGTCTTTTAAGCTATAAAACAAAGCAGAAATAATGACCCTTTGAACTTTCCTGCAGTAAAACCTTATTTCAAGCTGTCTCTGGGCTAGTGCACACCAAAATCACAATAGCAATCGCTAGGGCTCAGCGGTTTGCGATTGCGATTTTGTGAAGCGATTTTTCGATGAAAGAGCTTCATTGCTCCTTCATTCAAGCGATATTGCTTCAAAAAATGCGACATGCAGCACGTTTGCGATTTTGAAAAAAAATCACAACGCTGCTGTGAGAACACCCTCATAGGGTGGGCAGCACGGTGGCGTAGTGGTTAGCGCTCTCGCCTTGCAGCGCTGGGTCCCCAGTTCGAATCCCAGCCAGGGCACCATCTGCAAGGAGTTTGTATGTTCTCCCCGTGTCTGCGTGGGTTTCCTCCGGGTACTCCGGTTTCCTCCCATATCCCAAAAACATACAGATAAGTTAATTGTCTCACCCCTAAATTGGCCCAAGACTATAGTACTTGCACTACATAATACAAATATAGACATATGATAATAGTAGGGATTAGACTGTGAGCTCCTTTGAGGGACAGTTAGTGACAAGACAATATATATATATATATATATATATATATATATATATATATACTGTACAGCGCTGCGTAATATGTCGGCGCTATATAAATACTAAATAATAATAATAATAATAGGGTAACATTAGCACTGGCGATTTGAGAAGCACTCAGAAGTACTCTTGGCGTGCCCCAGCCCCTCTCACTGTTTCAAGTGCTTCAGAAAACAGGACTGTATTCCACTGAATGGGTAGAATAGCTCAGAGAAGCTCTTTTGCACAGATAACAACTGAAGTTGTTTAACTCTCTCTGTACTGGAAAACAATATGAGACTCTTTTCTATGCTGCTAATGTTCTATTTCTTAGCTACACATACAATTAATTATCTCATAAGTTTATTTTCTTTTCAGGTTTGCTTTACATCGGTGATGTCTGTGTTAAATTCTTGTATCGATTGTGAGCATTGTAGCGTTAGTTTGGCCTATTGGCTGTAAGCAGCGTATGTGGAGGACGCGGCGGTTTGCAGATGCTGCACATCGCTGAGGCTATGCGTGTGCTCAGAGATGGAAATGTTATTTGCCCTCTCCAAAGCCTCATAAAAGGTTCTGATAATCACAAAGTTCATCACTGTTCACTGGCTGCGGGTTTCTACAACATTATATAACATCGCCAAGCTAAATATAAAAGCCTGAACTGCAGAAAGCTTATGTAACTCTGAGTAAGAGCGCAGTAAGTGTAGATCGCTATTATTGGGGTGGGGGAAATGGGGGTACCGGGTCACAATATGCGGTTTTTAATTTTTTATTGAAGTATTTATATAGCGCTGGCATATTACGCAGCGTTATACAGAGTATATTGTCTTCTCACTGACTGTCCCTCAGAGGGGCTCACAATCTAATCCCTACTATAGTCATATGTCTATGTATGTATCATGTAGTGTATGTATCCAAGTCTAGGGCTAATTTAGGGCGAAGCCAATTAACTTATCTGTATGTTTTTGGGATGTGGGAGGAAACTGGCGTGCCCGGAGGAAACCAACGCAGACACAACAAGAAAATACAAACTCCTTGCAGATGTTGACCAGGCTGGGATTGGAACCAGGTCAACATCTGATCTGAAATACTTACCGAGGCCCCAGCGATGTCTGGCAGCCTCCCTCTATCTCCCTGTGGGCTCGGAAGCCGGAGTGTCAGCTGACCTGCATCATGTCATGTGACATGCCGGCTCCCGTACACAGACCCTGGAAGCTGCTCTTGCTCAGAGCCCGCAGGGAGATAGAGGGAGGCTGCCAGACATCGCTGAAGCCCCCGCAAGTATTTTCCTGCCTGCCTGCACCCACAGATAGCCCCCCAACAGAGGAACTCCTTATCCCTCAGGCATGCCGGTTAGTTGAGACTTCCAGCTGCCTGAATTCTGGATAACGGGGACTTTGCTGTAATTAGTGAAGTTGTCATGCTGCCATGCTTCCTCCCGCTAGCCTGCACCTATTAGTGTCCTGTGCTGCCATGCCTCCTCCTCCCAGCCTGCACCTATCAGTGTCCTGTGCTGCAATGCGTCCTCCTTCCAGCCTGCACCTATCAGTGTCCTGTGCTGCCATGCCTCCTCCTCCCAGCCTGCACCTATCAGTGTCCTGTGCTGCCATGCCTCCTCCTTCCTGCCTGCACCTACCAGTGTCCTGTGCTGCCATGTCTCCTCCTCCTCCCAGCCTGCACCTATCAGTGTCCTGTACTGCCATGTCTCCTCCTTCCAGCCTGCACCTATCAGTGTCCCTGTGCTGCCATGCCGCCTCCTTCCAGCCTGCACCTATCAGTGTCCTGTGCTGCCATGCCTCCTCCCTCCAGCCTGCACCTATCAGTGTCCTGTGCTGCCATGCCTCCTCCTCCCAGCCTGCACCTATCAGTGTCCTGTGCTGCCATGCCTCCTCCTTCCTGCCTGCACCTATCAGTGTCCTGTGCTGCCATGCCTCCTCCTTCCTGCCTGCACCTATCAGTGTCCTGTGCTGCCATGCCTCCTCCTGCCAGCCTGCACTTATCAGTGTCCTGTGCTGCCATGCCTTCTACTTCCAGCCTGCACCTATCAGTGTCCTGTGCTGCCATGCCTCCTCCTCCCAGCCTGCACCTATCAGTGTCCCTGTGCTGCCATGCCTCCTCCTCCCAGCCTGCACCTATCAGTGTCCCTGTGCTGCCATGCCTCCTCCTTCCAGCCTGCACCTATCAGTGTCCTGTGCTGCCATGTCTCCTCCTTCCAGGCTGCACCTATCAGTGTCCTGTGTTGCCATGCCTCCTCCTTCCAGCCTGCACCTATCAGTGTTCTGTGCTGCCATGCCTCCTCCTCCCAGCCTGCACCTATCAGTATCCTGTGCTGCCATGCCTCCTCCTCCCAGCCTGCACCTATTAGTGTTCTGTGCTGCCATGTCTCCTCCTCCCAGCCTGCACCTATCAGTGTCCTGTGCTGCCATGACTCCTCCTCCAAGCCTGCACCTATCAGTGTCCCTGTGCTGCCATGCCTCCTCCTTCCAGCCTGCACCTATCAGTGTCCTGTGCTGCCATGCCTCCTCCTCCAGCCTGCACCTTTCAGTGCCCTGTGCTGCCATGCCTCCTCCTTCCAGCCTGCCCCTATCAGTGTCCTGTGCTGCCATGCCTCCTCCTCCCAGCCTGCACCTATCAGTGTCCTGTGCTGCCATGCCTCCTCCTCCAGCCTGCACCTATCAGTGTCATGTGCTGCCATGCCTCCTCCTTCCAGCCTGCCCCTATCAGTGTCCTGTGCTGCCATGCCTCCTCCTCCCAGCCTGCACCTATCAGTGTCCTGTGCTGCCATGCCTCCTCCTCCAGCCTGCACCTATCAGTGTCCTGTGCTGCCATGCCTCCTCCTTCCAGCCTGCACCTATCAGTGTCCTGTGCTGCCATGCCTCCTCCTTCCAGCCTGCACCTATCAGTGTCCTGTGCTGCCATGCCTCCTCCTCCAGCCTGCACCTATCAGTGTCCTGTGCTGCCATGTCTCCTCCTTCCAGCCTGCACCTATCAGTGTCCTGTGCTGCCATGCCTCCTCCTTCCAGCCTGCACCTATCAGTGTCCTGTGCTGCCATGCCTCCTCCTCCCAGCCTGCACCTATCAGTGTCCTGTGCTGCCATGCCTCCTCCTTCCAGCCTGCACCTATCAGTGTCCTGTGCTGCCATGGCTCCTCCTCCCAGCCTGCACCTATCAGTGCCCTGTGCTGCCATGCCTCCTTCCTCCAGCCTTCACCTATCAGTGTCCTGTGCTGCCCTGCCTCCTCCCTCCAGCCTGCACCTATCAGTGTCCTGTGCTGCCATGCCTCCTCCTCCCAGCCTGCACCTATCAGTGTCCTGTGCTGCCATGCCTCCTCCTTCCAGCCTGCACCTATCAGTGCCCTGTGCTGCCATGCCTCCTCCTTCCAGCCTGCACCTATCAGTGTCCTGTGCTGCCATGCCTCCTCCTTCCAGCCTGCACCTATCAGTGCCCTGTGCTGCCATGCCTCCTCCTTCCAGCCTGCACCTATCAGTGTCCTGTGCTGCCATGCCTCCTCCTCCCAGCCTGCACCTATCAGTGCCCTGTGCTGCCATGCCTCCTCCTCCCAGCCTGCACCTATCAGTGTCCTGTGCTGCCGTGCCCTCTCCTTCCAGCCTGCACCAATCAGTGCCTCTGTGCTGCCATGCCTCCTCCTTCCAGCCTGCACCTATCAGTGTCCTGTGCTGCCATGCCTCCTCCTTCCAGCCTGCACCTATCAGTGTCCTGTGCTACCATGCCTCCTCCTCCAGCCTGCACCTATCAGTGTCCTGTGCTGCCATGTCTCCTCCTTCCAGCCTGCACCTATCAGTGTCCTGTGCTGCCATGTCTCCTCCTTCCAGCCTGCACCTATCAGTGTCCTGTGCTGCCATGCCTCCTCCTCCAGCCTGCACCTATCAGTGTCCTGTGCTGCCATGCCTCCTCCTTCCAGCCTGCACCTATCAGTGTCCTGTGCTGCCATGCCTCCTCCTTCCAGCCTGCACCTATCAGTGTCCTGTGCTGCCATGCCTCCTCCTCCCAGCCTGCACCTATCAGTGTCCTGTGCTGCCCTGCCTCCTCCCTCCAGCCTGCACCTATCAGTGTCCTGTGCTGCCATGCCTCCTTCTCCCAGCCTGCACCTATCAGTGCCCTGTGCTGCCATGCCTCCTCCTCCCAGCCTGCACCTATCAGTGTCCTGTGCTGCCGTGCCCTCTCATTCCAGCCTGCACCAATCAATGCCTCTGTGCTGCCATGCCTCCTCCTTCCAGCCTGCACCTATCAGTGTTCTGTGCTGCCATGCCCCCTCCTTCCAGCCTGCACCTATCAGTGTTTTGTGCTGCCATGCCCCCTCCTTCCAGCCTGCACCTATCAGTGTCCTGTGCTGCCATGCCTCCTCCCTCCAGCCTTCACCTATCAGTGTCTTGTGCTGCCATGCCTCCTCCTTCCAGCCTGCACCTATCAGTGTCCTGTGCTGCCATGCCTCCTCCTCCCAGCCTGCACCTATCAGTGTCCTGTGCTGCCATGTCTCCTCCTCCTCCCAGCCTGCACCTATCAGTGTCCTGTGCTGCCATGCCTCCTCCTCCCAGCCTGCACCTATCAGTGCCCTGTGCTGCCATGCCTCCTCCTCCCAGCCTGCACCTATCAGTGCCCTGTGCTGCCATGCCTCCTCCTCCCAGCCAGCACCTATCAGTGTCCTGTGCTGCCATGCCTCCTCCTTCCAGCCTGCACCTATCAGTGTCCTGTGCTGCCATGCCTCCTCCTCCCAGCCTGCACCTATCAGTGTCCTGTACTGCCATGTCTCCTCCTTCCAGCCTGCACCTATCAGTGTCCCTGTGCTGCCATGCCTCCTCCTTCCAGCCTGCACCTATCAGTGTCCTGTGCTGCCATGCCTCCTCCTCCCAGCCTGCACCTATCAGTGTCCTGTACTGCCATGTCTCCTCCTTCCAGCCTGCACCTATCAGTGTCCTGTGCTGCCATGCCTCCTCCTTCCAGCCTGCACCTATCAGTGTCCTGTGCTGCCATGCCTCCTCCTCCCAGCCTGCACCTATCAGTGTCCTGTACTGCCATGTCTCCTCCTTCCAGCCTGCACCTATCAGTGTCCCTGTGCTGCCATGCCTCCTCCTTCCAGCCTGCACCTATCAGTGTCCTGTGCTGCCATGCCTCCTCCTCCCAGCCTGCACCTATCAGTGTCCTGTACTGCCATGTCTCCTCCTTCCAGCCTGCACCTATCAGTGTCCCTGTGGTGCCATGCCTCCTCCTTCCAGCCTGCACCTATCAGTGTCCCTGTGCTGCCATGCCTCCTCCTTCCAGCCTGCACCTATCAGTGTCCTGTGCTGCCATGCCTCCTCCTCCCAGCCTGCACCTATCAGTGTCCTGTGCTGCCATGGCTCCTCCTCCCAGCCTGCACCTATCAGTGTCCTGTGCTGCCATGTCTCCTCCTTCCAGCCTGCACCTATCAGTGTCCTGTGCTGCCATGTCTCCTCCTTCCAGCCTGCACCTATCAGTGTCCTGTGCTGCCATGCCTCCTCCTCCAGCCTGCACCTATCAGTGTCCTGTGCTGTCATGCCTCCTCCTTCCAGCCTGCACCTATCAGTGTCCTGTGCTGCCATGCCTCCTCCTTCCAGCCTGCACCTATCAGTGTCCTGTGCTGCCATGCCTCCTCCTCCCAGCCTGCACCTATCAGTGTCCTGTGCTGCCCTGCCTCCTCCCTCCAGCCTGCACCTATCAGTGTCCTGTGCTGCCATGCCTCCTTCTCCCAGCCTGCACCTATCAGTGCCCTGTGCTGCCATGCCTCCTCCTCCCAGCCTGCACCTATCAGTGTCCTGTGCTGCCGTGCCCTCTCCTTCCAGCCTGCACCAATCAATGCCTCTGTGCTGCCATGCCTCCTCCTTCCAGCCTGCACCTATCAGTGTTCTGTGCTGCCATGCCCCCTCCTTCCAGCCTGCACCTATCAGTGTTTTGTGCTGCCATGCCTCCTCCTTCCAGCCTGCACCTATCAGTGTCCTGTGCTACCATGCCTCCTCCTCCAGCCTGCACCTATCAGTGTCTTGTGCTGCCATGTCTCCTCCTTCCAGCCTGCACCTATCAGTGTCCTGTGCTGCCATGCCTCCTCCTCCCAGCCTGCACATATCAGTGTCCTGTGCTGCCATGTCTCCTCCTTCCAGCCTGCACCTATCAGTGTCCCTGTGCTGCCATGCCTCCTCCTTCCAGCCTGCACCTATCAGTGTCCCTGTGCTGCCATGCCTCCTCCTTCCAGCCTGCACCTATCAGTGTCCTGTGCTGCCATGCCTCCTCCTCCCAGCCTGCACCTATCAGTGTCCTGTGCTGCCATGCCTCCTCCTCCCAGCCTGCACCCATCAGTGTCCTGTGCTGCCATGCTTCCTCCTTCAGAAGCAGAATACAGACACAAATATACACAATTCAAGCATATCGGCAGCCAACGCAATATGCAAACATGGGGCCCAGTGAAGACTGAGATGCATAACAAAATGAATATTACAACCAGTTTGTAGCTAGCCTTTGTCTCCTGTGTGTTTTATAGAAAACGCTCATGTGCTATTGGAGTGCGGTGTTATGGAGCCGCTGTGTGTGCAGCAGATGCTGTTTAATACATTATATATGAAGACTCTGTCATACGCTGCAGAGCTGTGGTGGGTAAACAATTTAAGGGAGATAAAATGTCAGTCACTTCATTTGCTATAGTGTGAAGCCCTGCGATGCATAATGCACATCAGAGGCGAGATACACAGTGCGGGGGCTGCTGTGTGGGTGGGCCGCGGATTTTATCTGATACTTATTTATAACACTTCCCTATTCCGCTGTCACTCTCTCCTCTCATATTATGCTAATCCCGCAAGTCACATATCCAAGAAAAATGACCCCAGCCTCACCCACAGATAAGCCGTCTTCTCCTCCTGGCCTCAAAGGGATCATCAGACAACGATTCTCTGCACAGCACGGAATCCTGCTGAAATCCTGGAGTATCCGTCTCTCTCTCTTAGTGTTCATATTAAGGGAGAACTCTACTCTCTACATGGCTATGTTTACATTTGGCATTGGTGGTTAGGCCACTGGTATTGTTATTATAGTTGTGTAGCTATATAGCACTGACATCTTCTGCAGCACTTTACATTGTACATAGTCATGTCACTGACTGTCCTCAGAGTAGCTCACAATCTAATCCTACCATAGTCATAGCCTAATGTCCCCCCATATTATTATTATGTATTTATATAGCACTGACATCTCCTGCAGCACATTACAGAGTACATAGTCATGTCACTGACTGTCCTCAGAGGAGCTCACACTCTAATCCTACCATAGTCATAGTCTAATGTCCTACCATATTATTATTATGTATTTATATAGCACTACATCTTCTGCAGCACTTTACAGAGTACATAGTCATGTCACTGACTGTCCCCAGAGGAGCTCACACTATAATCCTACCATAGTCATAGTCTGTCCTACCATATTATTATTATGTATTTATATAGCACTGACATCTTCTGCAGCACTTTACAGAGTACATAGTCATGTCACTGACTGTCCTCAGAGGAGCTCACAATCTAATCCTACCATAGTCATAGCCTAATGTCCTCCCATATTATTATTATGTATTTATATAGCACTGACATCTTCTGCAGCAGTTTAAAGAGTACATAGTCATGTCACTGACTATCCTCAGAGGAGCTCACACTCTAATCCTACCATAGTCATAGTCTAATGTCCTACCATATTATTATTATGTATTTATATAGCACTGACATATTCTGCAGCACTTTACAGAGTACATAGTCATGTCACTGACTGTCCTCAGAGGAGCCCACACTCTAATCCTACCATAGTCATTGTCTAATGTCCTAGATTCCTACTAATAATAATATATTATTATTATTATTATTATTATGTATTTATATAGCACTGCCATCTTCTGCAGCACTTAACAGAGTACATAGCCATGTCATTGATTGTTCTATTTTGTACATCAGTCCTGAAAGAGTGACAAATAAGGAAGAAAGAGGGACAGTTGGGAGCTATGATAGCCAAATCTGCTAAACAATAGCTAACCTTAAAGTGTACCCAAGCTTCGATATGTACCTAAAAAGAGGGGTTCCTAATGAGGCTTCCCTTGGTGCTCTGATGTCCCCCCTTGCTCAACGTGGCTCCCCAGAAGATTGGTGATAAGACATTATCGCCAATCAAATCAGGGACACGCACCTCCTCTTCCATCAGCGTGGCCACGCAGTAGCCACGTGAGCACGCCCGCGCTTTCACAGTAGGCTGGTTGGCTGCGCATGCGCGGCCGTGCTCACGTGCCCACTGCACGCCTCTTGTCATAACAGTGGAGGAGCGCGGCCCCAATGTTATGCTTGTGAACTCTTAGATAACTTTATGTTTACTGTAATTTTACTGCAATCGTAAAATTCCTTTTGGCAGAGAAGGGAGTCAGGGCTGTAGTTTCAGTATGCGGGAGCCCTACATCAAAATTCTGTGGCCTAATTAAAGAGTATGTGCCCTGACCCCTCTCTGCCCACCTTCCCTGCCTTTCATTCTTAATCCCATTCCAGCGATGGGACAGGTCCTCTTTGCTTCTTCAGTATAGCTTTCTCCATGCAGCCAATCACCTTGCAGCTCCCAGTGCCTGTCCTATAACATGCAGTGACAGAAGCCGCAAGTTGATTGGCTGCTGGGTGCAGGCTGGTCTGAAGAGGAGGTGAAGAGGACTTTATCTGCTGCCATTCCGGTACTGATAATGCAGACATGAGATTGTCATGGGATCTGACCGCAGACAAGTCAGAATTTCACGCTATTTTTACCTGTATCCGGCAACAGCAAAGAAGTAAATATTGAATTTTCCAGTGATGAGGAGATACTGGCTGCTCCGTGCAGACCTGGACTCTGTGTGAAATGGAATGTGTCTCAGTTCACATCCACGGCCGGAAGGCTGGAAACGCCAAAATGGGCGATATTCAGAAGTTATCAGGTCTGATCACCAATGTAGCCGATGGTGGAAAACTCTGTTGGACTCACCACAGCTCTGCAGGGTAACAACAGTGTCCAAATGCTCCGAAATCACATGGGAAGGCCACCAACTGTGTAAGGAACAGGTTGCTATCTAAAAGAGGAGGGCTGGGGGGAGATATTTGTACAGCAGGGGGGAGGGCAACCTTGAGATAAACACTGAAAAAGCAACTTCATCCTTAACCCTTACTTACCCATTTTCTGGATCACCCGTGCCCCCCCCCCCCCCCTCTCTTCCCCCCTCCCCCAGGGTGATCCAGGGAGAACGGACGTGGACTATGTGGGGCATAATATGAGGACAAACAAGCTAGGCCAAGGCTTGGTTGGCTTTTGGAATGCTGGCCAGTCCAACACCATTCATTTAATAATCATAATTATTTTTTATTCATGTAATTAGAGCTTTAGCTCCTTCATTTATTTTTCTATTTTTTTTTTATTGGTATTATTTCATTCCTATTCAGAATCAGAATCATTGTTATTTGCTAAGCACGTCTGGTTGGTGCCCGGAATTGGGTTTGGCATACATGACTAGGAAGGTGGAGGATAAGATACACAGTATTCATAAAATTACATACAAGCAGATTAGTACAGCATACATAATATATATAATACACAGTAATGTAAAACACATTCTGTCAGTAACTGTGAAAACCTAGAGGGGGAGGGCGCAAAGAGAGTTCAAGTCGTTGACAGCCAAAGGAAGAAAACTGTTCTTGTGCCTTGTGGTCTTGGTGGAGATGGCCCAAAACCTCGGCCTGATGGGAGCCAGCTGAACAAACATTGGCCTGGAGTGGTAGAGGAGGTCGAAATGGAGGAGGGGTTTCCCAATGATCCTCTCTGCTGATCTGATGACCCTCTGTAGTTTGAGTGTGTCGCTGGCGGAGGAACCAGCGTACCAGATCAGGATGAAGGAGCAGAGGACAGATTCTATGGTGACGGAGTAGAAGCTTGCCAGAAGCTCCTGGGCCATGCCCAACTTTTTCAGTTGACAAATTATTATTATTGCTAAGTGGGTGGGGATGCTGCTTAACCACCTGAGCGGTCTGGACGAGCTCAGCTCGTCCAACACCGCCGGAGGTCGCCGCTCAGGCCCTGCTGGGCCGATTTTCATCAAATAAAAAGCAGCACACGCAGTCGGCACTTTGCCAGCCGCGTGTGCTGCCTGATCGCCGCCGCTCTGCGGCGATCCGCCGCGAGCAGCGGCGAAAGAGGGTCCCCCCAGCCGCCTGAGCCCAGCGTAGCCGGAACAAAAAGTTCCGGCCAGCGCTAAGGGCTGGATCGGAGGCGGCTGACGTCAGGACGTCGGCTGACGTCGATGACGTCACTCCGCTCGTCGCTATGGCGACGATATAAGCAAAACAAGGAAGGCCGCTCATTGCGGCCTTCCTTGTTTATTCTGGGCGCCGGAGGCGATCGGAAGATCGCCTCCGGAGCGCCCTCTAGTGGGCTTTCATGCAGCCAACTTTCAGTTGGCTGCATGAAATAGTTTTTTTTTTATTTAAAAAAAACCCTCCCGCAGCCACCCTGGCGATTTAATCAGAACGCCAGGGTGGTTAATCCTCTTCTGTACCACCTCTCTGGTGTGTGGTTGTGCGATTGTACGGGATCGTAAGGGAAGGACACCTCATCACGTTTTAATATATGACAGGGCTCTTGCAGGCTGCATGATTGTGCTGGAGGGGATTGAGGTGACAATAACACACATGGAGGACAGCTGCCATGACCCCCCTCCCCCCAAATTAACTGATACTCTTTGGAGCCCCTGCAGAGTCTTCGGCAGAGTAGTGTCTCACCTATTCTAGGAGGTGCGCTCCTCTCTCAGTACTTGGCTACCCGCACTCCCCTCTTCATCCTCACGGGGGTGCCTCTCCTCTGTGACCTGGCGCATGCTATTATGTAATAACATGCCGCAGGTCACAGAGAAGATGCAGCCAGTGGTGGATGAAGACAGGAGGGCACAGACTGGCAGAGGAGCACCGGGACACGTGAGACACTACTCTGCTGAAGACTCTGCAGGGCCCCCGGGGAGCAGACCCGGGACAAGTCCCTCCAGCACCCAAGGCTGAGACACCAAATTGCGCCCCTCCCACTGATGGATGAGTTAGTTGTGCGCCCCCTCCTACATAGCGCCCTGAGGCTGGAGCCTCTATGCCTCTGCCTCGGCACCGCCCTCTGGGGAGTAACAGTTAACCGTTATACTGAAGGGATCCCAGGACACCAGAGCTGCGGCAAGGGACAGATAGTCTGCCAGGGGCTGGACGAAGCCCCAGGTAAGTAGATCTTGCACCTGTCCTTTAAATTGTGGGTAAACCTGGAGGGGCACGGCGGCTGGCTCGGGGGCCCTTGGAGGCAATTTGGCATCAACAAAGGGGCCCCTAATGCTGCCTTAGAGAAGTGGGGGTTCCCAGGGACCCAATTGTAGCTAGAAATAACCCTGGGTAAGTGTTGCTTGGGAATTTTCGCTAAAGGAAGCCACTTTCAAAACAATTCCGCAAATATACCCTAAAATTTTCATGTTTTTGAGATTTTTCCGTGAAAATGGGCTAACATGTTTTGGCCCAGTGGTGACCGATTTTAGTGGTTAATAGCAAACCCCCATGCAAGCTAGAATCACCAAATTTGCATGGTATGTTTAGCAGAAAATCGATTTAAAACTTAGAGGAGAAAAATATTTAAATGCGGTAAAATGACAGATATGTGTGTTCAGAGTGTGGGAAATGAAAAAAAAATGACGTGGGGTCCCCCCTGCCGAGGCTTATTAACCCCTTATCCCCCATGAAGGCTGGCAAAACAAAAATGTGGCGCCTCGGCCGCATGGGGCTCTGCACCCTGAACTATACCAGCCCGCATGGTCTATGGTATGGGGGCGTGGCCAAGCCTCCCCCTCTCCCCCACCCATAGCTCTTTTCCAGTCTATAGACAAGGGGCTCTTCCACACCTCCAGTGCCCCAGGAGGAGGTAGGGGTCAACGATGCCTTGGAGGAGGGGGGGGGTTCATGGTGGCATCAGGGAGTCCCCTTTAAGCAGGGGACCCCCAGATGCCAGCCCCCCTCCCCAGGAGATATGAGTATAGGGGTACAAAGTGTATACAGTACATACCAAATGTTTGTTCTTATAACCTGCTGAGCGTTCTCATAGTTTGTTGTTAAATAACGCATTTATCTGTAAGTATGCTGCATCTTTCAACCCCTCTAATTTCCTCCTGTAAGGTCTCCCCCATGTGCCACATTCCTGGTAGTGAATTCATTTCCATAAATCTGAGTGATAATGACAGTGCGGAGACACTTCCAGAGGGGGAGGGCATTCCTTCCGCCTGTCTAATTTCTTTCACAGAGAGATTATCCTATTTCCAAATGCCAAAAGATGTAACTAACATCGGGGAGATAAAGGCGTCAGCACAGCGATGCACTTCAAGATCCTGTTACACAAATCGTCCCCCTAGTTATATCAGTGCTTGCAATTAAAATGTTTGCACGCTAGTTCTTCCCATCTCGCTGTTTTTCCAATCACAGTTATCTCTGTAGAGTTCCAAATGTAATTTACCTTCTTAAAGTGAACCTCCGGACTAAAAATCGACTCGGCAGCACTGAAAAAGCCTGGTGTTTCTTTAACAGTTTCACAGCATCAGAACTTTGTTTCTCTTATACAAGCCTCATTTTTAGCTGCACAGAAGAAAACTGCCTGGGCTTCCCCCCCCCCGATGCTGTGCAAAGCATGATGGGATTTCTGATTTTGTTGTTCTCGTTCTGCTGTTTTTGAATTTGACATTTGAAGCCTAGCTTGTGCAGCTGGAAGGGGTAATCAGGACACAGGACAGTTGGAACTGTGTCTCCTGCTCCTTGTCACCTTCTTTCAACCAAAAAGATGGCTGCCCCCATGACAAAGATGGCAGCCCCCATGAATCACAAACATTTGCCTGTTCTTTTAAAACAGGGTGGATAAGAGATCATTTTACCTATCTATTCTAATTAATATAACTAATGTAACTTAATGACAGTATGTTTGTTTAGGCTGAAGTTCCCCTTTAAGGGATCGTTTCCACTATTGCGTTGCGGAATCGCCGGTGAATCACCGCAGGCAAAAAGCGCATGCGGGTGCGACTGCATGCGTTTTTTGCCGCGATTTCACATGCGATTTCGCATAGGGTAGTAAGTATGCGATTTTAACCATGTCACTGCCTGTGTGAATTAACATGGGTACCTATGCGAAATCGCAGCAAAAAACACATGGGGAAAACGCATGCGATTTCCCTATTAAATACATTGTGTGCGATTCGCCTGCATTCCACACGCAGGCGAATTTTGAGGGGTCTGCCGTGCAGATTTTCCCCGCACACAAAAACGCTCCGCACAACGCACAAGTGGAAACAGGCCCATCCACTTGTATTGGCTGTGCGAATCCGCGTGCGGACAACGCATGTGGATTCGCTATAGTGGAAACAAGCCCTTTTTGTTTTTTGTTTTTTTTTGGGGGGGGGGGGGAGATGGGACACAAAGGCATGTTCTCTAACTCATGACATGTCTCTGTGTCGCCCCCCACCCCCCCGCCGCTCTCTGACCCAGCCCCCCCCCCCCGCCGCTATATAGCCCTCCAAGATTATCTCTGAGGTGAACATGGAGAGGGGGCGTTCCTGCAGGGTTTCCAGAGCTGCCATTGGGCAACTCTCCCTAGCCGCACCCCCTGCCTCTTCCCCACCTCCATGCGCGCTGTGAATGAGAGAATGAATCTCTCGCTCTAGCATCGTGACCCAGAGGTCGGGAAAGTGAAAGTGGGCCAGTGCGGCCCATGGGAGCTGCGTGGAGCGGCGGTTTTGGAAGCTACCTTATTGACTCAGCTCCCTCGATTAGGTAACCTAGTTTTTTTAATTTAATTTCATGAGCCCACCTCAGACTCTCTTTAAACAAATTCGACAGATTTTGGAACAGAGGCGCTAAAGCAGGATAAAAAACATTTAAAATCTGTTTAAAAAGGAGGTAGTGGTGGACTTACCTTCACAGTAAGTAGACATAAGATCTGTTGATAATAGGTCAACAATAACATTTATTTGGCACTCGGCCCAGACATTGATGTACAGAGTCTTATTGCCTGATGAAGGGGGTGTTGTCCAGCGAAACACGTTGCATTGTGGAGTATTGCGAATAAATTGTATTGTTGACCGATTATAAACAAATCTTGTGTTTACTTACTGTGGAGGTAAGTCCACCACTACCTCCTACTTAGAGCCCGTTCAGACTGCACGTGTTTCCAGCCGCGTTTTGGAAACGCGTGCGGCTGGCCCGACACGCACGACATCAGACAGTGCATAGAGTGCACTGTCTGATGTTTACACTGCATGCGTTCCGGAACCTGTGCGGTCCGGGAACGCATGCTGCTCGCAGATTTTGCAAAAACGCGCGGCTGTCCCATTCACTTTTCAGTGATGGGATCAGCCACGCAACGCATACAAACGCGGATGGCGTGCGTTCGCATGCGTTGCGTTCCGCATGTGTGGCCATCCGCGTTTTGTAATGTGAACCGGCCCTTAAACGGATTTTAAATGTTTTTATCCTGCTTTGGCGCCTCTGTTCCAACCACTCTTGGATTGTGAAGTCCACCCCTGGTGGAGGGGTGTTGCCCCTTATTTCCGATCTACAGAGAGCAACTTTCTGATCCTGAGTTGGGTCAGGTCTAATCTCCTCACCTGCCTATACAGTGGTTGCCTTTGTGGTGTGACCCACGCTTGTTGTGAGTATAACAGCTTTCTGTGCACGTATTTACCCTTCTCTGCAACTAAACGTACTACACAATATTGGGCTCTCGGTGTCCCCCTTTTTTGTTTCTTCTTAAAACAAAAGTATTTGCAATGATTCAGCTGAGTGAGCAGCTGTGGTTTCCCAATTTCCCAGCATCTTGTACATGTTCTCCTCCTTTATTCACTATCTGTCCCCTCCTGACCCCTGTGTCATCCTCTAGGCCCCCTGTGTCCACTCCCGTCCTACTGTTAGTGTGTCTCTGTCCCCTCCTGACCCCTGTGTCATCCTCCAGTCCCCCTGTGTCCACTCCTGTCCTACTGTTAGTGTGTCTGTGTCCCCTCCTGACCCCTGTGTCATCCTCCAGTCCCCCTGTGTCCACTCCCGTCCTACTGTTAGTGTGTCTGTGTCCCCTCCTGACCCCTGTGTCATCCTCCAGTGCCCCTGTGTCCACTCCCGTCCTACTGTTAGTGTGTCTGTGTCCCCTCCTGACCCCTGTGTCATCCTCCAGTCCCCCTGTGTCCACTCCCGTCCTACTGTTAGTGTGTCTGTGTCCCCTCCTGACCCCTGTGTCATCCTCCAGTCCCCCTGTGTCCACTCCCGTCCTACTGTTAGTGTGTCTGTGTCCCCTCCTGACCCCTGTGTCATCCTCCAGTCCCCCTGTGTCCACTCCCGTCCTACTGTTAGTGTGTCTGTGTCCCCTCCTGACCCCTGTGTCATCCTCTAGGCCCCCTGTGTCCACTCCCGTCCTACTGTTAGTGTGTCTGTGTCCCCTCCTGACCCCTGTGTCATCCTCCAGTGCCCCTGTGTCCACTCCCGTCCTACTGTTAGTGTGTCTGTGTCCCCTCCTGACCCCTGTGTCATCCTCCAGTCCCCCTGTGTCCACTCCCGTCCTACTGTTAGTGTGTCTGTGTCCCCTCCTGACCCCTGTGTCATCCTCTAGGCCCCCTGTGTCCACTCCTGTCCTACTGTTAGTGTGTCTGTGTCCCCTCCTGACCCCTGTGTCATCCTCCAGTCCCCCTGTGTCCACTCCCGTCCTACTCTTAGTGTGTCTGTGTCCCCTCCTGCCCTCCCCGTGTGTGTCCGTTTAGCCATTTGGTGGGGGAAGTTAGTGTTAAAAATAGCACCACTTAAAGGGGAACATAAGAGAGAGGTATATGGAGGCTGTCATGTTTATTTCCTTTTAGACAATACCAGTTGCCTGGCAGCCCTGCTGATCCTCTGCCTCTAATACTATTAGCCATAGCCCCTGAACAAGCATGCAGCAGATCAGGTGTTTCAGTGGTTCAGACTTATAACTCTGATCTGACAAGACTAGCTGCATGCTTGTTTCTGGTTTTTATCAGATACTACTGCAGAGAAATAGACCAGCAGGGCTGCCAGGCAACTGGTATTGATTAAAAGGAAATAAACATGACAGCCTCCATATACCTCTCTCTTCAGTTCCCCTTTAAAGGGGCACTATGGCGAAAAACTGTAAAATTTAAAATATATGCAAACATATACAAATAAGAAGCGTGTTTCTTCCAGAGTAAAATGAGCCATAAATTACTTTTCTCCTATGTTGCTGTCACTTACAGTAGGTAGTAGAAATCGGACAGAAGCGACAGGTTTTGGACTAGTCCATCTCTTCATAGGGGATTCTCAGCATGGCTTTTATTCTTTATAAAGATATTCATGAAAAAGGATTTAAACAATGATGCTGGTCAGCCTCCCAGCTCGCTACACAGTTTTTTGTCAGTTGGACAGAGCAACTGCCATTCACTAAGTGCTTTTGAAATAAATATATCCCGGAGAATCACCTATGAAGAGATGGATTAGTCCGAAACCTGTCACTTCTGTCAGATTTCTACTGCCTACTGTAAGTGACAGCAACATAGGAGAAAAGTCATTTATGGCTCATTTTACTCTGGAAAAAATGTACTTCTTATTTGTATATGTTTGCACATATTTTCAATTTTACAGTTTTTGCTGTAGTGCCCCTTTAAATTCCTGATGTTAAGCTATTATTTGAATACTATTTTCCCAGATAACTAACTTACAGAGCTGAACTTTTACACAGATGGCTGTTTAAAGCTTGGTTTACACTGCATGCGATTGGCAGGACGTGTTGCATCACTGTTGCAATGCACATGGTCATTGATTCACTAAACTGTGATAATGCAAGTCACTGGTGTTTTCGCACGCATTTTTGAAAATGACTGCGTTTTTGCATGAAAATTCGCAATTGATAATTGGGGGCAATAATTCGCGATCACACGAAAATGCGTGCGAAAACGGCCGTGATATGAGTTATCACGGTTAATGAATCAAGCCCCATGCTGCGCATATTCAATGGAGCCACAAATACGGCCAGAAATGGAACATCCACTGAGCGCAGTAACGCATGCGTTGCCGTTACATGAAATGGCACCACCTCCTGGCAGCAACAGCTATGCCGACACGGCGCATGCAGTGTAACCTGATCCCGATCCGTGAGCTGCTTCCCGAGAATTTCATATGCAGCCCGAAGAAACGTCACTTTTCATAACTGTTCGATCGCAAGACAGACGAGACCCGAGAGGCCGGTGAACTTGTTACGACTGATTAATTCATTACGCAGTGAACCTTGACAAGAGCGATGAGATCTCGTAAATTGTATGGACATTCCTCCACATGTAATTAGCTCATGGGTTTAATTTAAGTGTCAGTGTACCATGAAGGCCTGATCGCAATAATCTGTCAGTTTCATTAACTTAATCCTGAACACGCCAACGCAATGGATGGAATTCTCTGGACCAGCATGATAACTTGGCTCTTAAAGTGGATCCGAGATGAAAAACTAACTATAACAAATAACTTGTGTATTTATCTTATCTAAAGTTTAGATAATGTACACAGCATATCTAGCTGCGAACAGCTTCCAAAGTTTATGATTATTTATTCCTGTGATACAACGAGGGCAGCCATGTTCTGTCTGTCACATTGTCACAGGCTGAGGGCTGGAGATGCTATCAGCTTGCCTGTGTGTAAATTCAGTCCCCTTTCCTCCATCCCTCTGCCTTGAAATCTCTGGCTAGTAACCTCCTCCTCCTGCCCAGACTGAGCTCCCATAAGCCCTTGCTACAGTGCCGAGGCACAAAAGGAGCTATGGGTGAGGCTTGTTTAGTTCATAGGGAATTATAATATTAAAACAAAACAAAAGAAGTATTTGGCTTGAGGAATGCCCTATAAACTATATGAAAGGAACACAAATATGCAATGAGTAAAAGTTTATCTCGTATCCACTTTAAAGTAGACCTGTCACCAATGTGGCAAAAAAAGATATTAAGCCTTGATCACTGAAGTCACACATGACATTAGAGAAAAGGTGGTCAACTTACGAGATGTAGAAGACTTTGAGTATCCACCAACTGGCTTTACGTCATTTTCCCATCACCAAATAATGATCATCCATCACTAGTCTCCTGTTATGACCCTTTCTGGGGATGGCATCTGATAACCTATAATTATTAAGAGTAATTATGGTAAAAAAAAAAAAAAATCATGTCCATTAAAGCAAAACTGTAGCCAGATGAAGAAAAAAGTCAGAAATGGACCGTTCCTCATCCTACCTGAATTGTGGAAGATTGGTTGGCAGGAGTACTGCTGGAGAAGTGTACCAACACCCTCTCCCATTAAGAGGTGTATTGGTGGTAGTGAGTCTTGAAAAAGTGACCCCTTTTGAACCATGAACACTGAGTGGCCAAAGAATTAAAAACACCCTCTAAAAACCCGTTGGTTCACCTTTAGCTCTGATCACAACCGATACTCTACTTGGCCTGCACTCAACAAGATTCTGATACCGTTACTAAGGAATGTTGGCCCATGCTGACATAGTGGCAGCTCTAAGTTGGGTCAGATTGGATGGTGGCGTTTCCAAGCTTTGAAGTGAGTTTTCGACTTCATCCCACTAATTCTCAATAGGGTTGAGGTCGGGAGAGTGAGCTGGCCATGGAAGCAGGTTGAACTCTGATTGATGTTCTTAAAACCAGTTTGAGACTGATCAAGCACAGTGGCAAGGGCCCACAACAGACGTCTTTTCCTATTTTTCTGTGATACGAAAGGCACTCTTGATGATCTCCTGCTGCTAAAGCCCATCCTTTGCAAAGTCCGTCTTTGGGATATGCTTTGTGATGCACCTGCATTTCATTCAGCTGTAATTTGTCGTGTTGTTGCCCTTCTGTTGCTGAGGACTATGCAAGCTACTTGCCTTTCACCTCTCGTTCACCAGCCTTTTCTGACCAGAATAGTCCTTATCGCTTGAAGTTTTTTTTCCTAAACTGCCACTCTAAAGTCTAAACACCTGAGATAATGTTGAGCAAAAAAATCCTAAAAGAGTCATCGTCTCACCAGCTCTTCTTGCACCGGAGGATTATGCCTCGTTCAAGGTTCAAGGTCAAATCTTGCATCTTTCCCATTTTGTCGTTAACTTCCATGATAACTACATTGTCCGAAGCTGAGCGTTCCTTATATAAGCAACTCTGCGTTTTTAGGTCGCTCTTTGTCACTGTTGGACATGTTTACTTTAAAATAAGGGGTGTTGTGTATTTTTTGTAGCCACTCAGTGTAGAAGTTGCCTTATAAATAAAATATTACTTTTTTTCAAATTGGAGGAGATTCCTCTCTTTGAGAGGCTGTTTGGAGGCAACTGTTGGTTACGTGACCTTCAAAGTTAGGGGTACTCCTGTAGATGAGTATAGAGGAGTGGGAAGGTCCTATCTTTGAGTTCAGTGTCAATGGTCTAAGGTAGAGTGTATGCTGACATAAAATGTGAGTTTTGAGAGAGTGTTTAAATTTATCAAAGGTTGGAGAGTGATTAATATGTTGTGCAAGGGCATTCCAAAGGAAGGGTGAAGCACGTGTGAACTCTTGTCTACATGAGTGCGAGGAGGTAATTCTAGAGGAGGAGAATAGAAGGCACAGATCTGAGATGGCGATTGGGTTGGTATCTGGAAACTGGTGAGGAGATGTACAGGGGAGAGAGATTGTGGAGAGCTTTGTAGGTTAGGGATAGGTTGACAGAGAGTTGACAGAGAGGAGCAGCAGAGGAAGAGCGAGAAGAGAGATGACTAAGAAGAGCAGCCGAGTTCAGTACAGATTGAAGTGGGGCCAGTCTGTTAGTTGGTTGGTAGTCCACCAAGTAGTATGTTACAGTAGTCCAGGCAAGACAATATGCGAGCATGTACTAAGATTTAATTGTGTCTTGAGTGAAAAAAAGGTCCAATGCAAGATATGTTTTTTTACATCCTCGGGATATTCCCTGTAGGCCTCCTATGATGAGCTGGTGGACCAGCAAACCCCAAACTCTGCAGTCATGACCATGCTGCCTTTGTACTGGCTTACTGACTACGGCTGTGTATATTTGTCCAGATCTTTCTTCCCCTTGGAAATCATTGGTGGGAATCACCATTTTCTGGCATTAATAATGCTTCAAAGCAGAGTCCACTTCAAAGCAAATATTCCATAGTATCTCACACTCATGCTGCAGATAGCTGGTGAGTAATGACTTTTCCGTCGTTCCCTCGTGCTTGGCACCAGCGAATATACACAAACAGTACGCCGCCCGGGCGCAGATCTACAGCTTGTAAGATGGATGGGGTACAGAATGCGCAACACAGTATTTAAAGAGGGACTCCGGGATTCCCATGTCCTCTGTACACATCTGTAAACATCTTTTAATTATGTTTATTGTATGGCTCTTAAAATATAAAGCCTGTAAATAACTTAAAGCCAGTTTTCTTAATCTTTTTTTCCCTCTAACTAATCTCTCTCTCTCTCTCTCTCTCCCTCCCTAACCCTGAGACCCACACAACAACATCTGGTGATGTTTAACACTAAACCTAATCCTATTCTCATACAAGCTCACAGGAGACATCCCTTCACTGATGCCTCACCCTAATCAGCCCCCCACCGAAGCCTAACCCTATCTGGCCCTCTACCCATACCTTACCCTAACAAGCCCCCCACCCATGCCAAAGCCCGCTCTACAATCTCTCTTGGAGACCCATAGTGAGCCCCCTAAACAACAGAATGGGAAGTTTTGTTGAATAGGTATAGAGGGACCTGGGGATTTTTCCATGGGCTGTAGGAGGAGGCAGGAGGTCTCTGGCTTTAGGAGGAGTCAGGAAGTCTCTGGCTGTAGGAGGAGTCAGGAAGTCTCTGGCTGTAGGAGGAGTCAGGAAGTCTCTGGCTGTAGGAGGAGTCAGGAAGTCTCTGGCTGTAGGAGGAGTCAGGAAGTCTCTGGCTGTAGGAGGAGTCAGGAAGTCTCTGGCTATAGGCGGAGTCAGGAAGAATCTGGCTGTAGGCGGAGTCAGGAAGTCTCTGGCTGTAGGAGGAGTCAGGAAGTCTCTGGCTGTAGGAGAAGTCAGGAAAACTCTGGCTGTAGGAGGAGTCAGGAAGTATCTGGCTGTAGGAGGAGTCAGGAAGTCTCTGGCTGTAGGAAGACTCAGGAAATCTCTGGCTTTAGTAGGAGTCAGGAAGTCTCTGGCTGTAGGAGGAGTCAGGCAGTCTCTGGCTGTAGGAGGAGTCAGGAAGTCTCTGGCTGTAGGAGGAGTCAGGAAGTCTCTGGCTGTAGGAGGAGTCAGGAAGTCTCTGACTGTAGGAGGCGTCAGGAAGTCTCTGGCTGTAGGAGGCGTCAGGAAGTCTCTGGCTGTAGGAGGAGTCAGGAAGTCTCTGGCTGTAGGAGGAGTCAGGAAGTCTCTGGCTGTAGGAGGCGTCAGGAAGTCTCTGGCTGTAGGAGGCGTCAGGAAGTCTCTGGCTGTAGGAGGAGTCAGGAAGTCTCTGGCTGTAGGAGGAGTCAGGAAGTCTCTGACTGTAGGAGGCGTCAGGAAGTCTCTGGCTGTAGGAGGCGTCAGGAAGTCTCTGGCTGTAGGAGGAGTCAGGAAGTCTCTGGCTGTAGGAGGAGTCAGGAAGTCTCTGGCTGTAGGAGGAGTCAGGAAGTCTCTGGCTGTAGGAAGACTGAGGAAATCTCTGGCTTTAGTAGGAGTCAGGAAGTCTCTGGCTGTAGGAGGAGTCAGGCAGTCTCTGGCTGTAGGAGGAGTCAGGCAGTCTCTGGCTGTAGGAGGAGTCAGGAAGTCTCTGGCTGTAGGAGGAGTCAGGAAGTCTCTGGCTGTAGGAGGAGTCAGGAAGTCTCTGACTGTAGGAGGCGTCAGGAAGTCTCTGGCTGCAGGAGGCGTCAGGAAGTCTCTGGCTGTAGGAGGCGTCAGGAAGTCTCTGGCTATAGGAGGCGTCAGGAAGTCTCTGGCTGTAGGAGGAGTCAGGAAGCAGGGACGGATCTAGGGGGGGGCGAGCGGGTATCTTGCCCCAGGCGCAGTTTGTTGAATTCTTAAAAAGGCGGCAAAATGAATGGCAGTTTAGGCGCCAAAACCAGACCTTTAGGCGCCAAAACCTGACCTTGCCCCTGGCGCAACTTGGTCTTGCTCCGTCCCTGTCAGGAAGTATCTGGCTATAGGAGGAGTCAGGAAGTCTCTGGCTGTAGGAGGAGGAGTCAGGAAGTCTCTGGCTGTAGGAGGCGTCAGGAAGTCTCTGGCTGTAGGAGGCGTCAGGAAGTCTCTGGCTGTAGGAGGAGTCAGGAAGTCTCTGGCTGTAGGAGGAGTCAGGAAGTCTCTGACTGTAGGAGGCGTCAGGAAGTCTCTGGCTGTAGGAGGCGTCAGGAAGTCTCTGGCTGTAGGAGGAGTCAGGAAGTCTCTGGCTGTAGGAGGAGTCAGGAAGTCTCTGGCTGTAGGAGGAGTCAGGAAGTCTCTGGCTGTAGGAAGACTGAGGAAATCTCTGGCTTTAGTAGGAGTCAGGAAGTCTCTGGCTGTAGGAGGAGTCAGGCAGTCTCTGGCTGTAGGAGGAGTCAGGCAGTCTCTGGCTGTAGGAGGAGTCAGGAAGTCTCTGGCTGTAGGAGGAGTCAGGAAGTCTCTGGCTGTAGGAGGAGTCAGGAAGTCTCTGACTGTAGGAGGCGTCAGGAAGTCTCTGGCTGCAGGAGGCGTCAGGAAGTCTCTGGCTGTAGGAGGCGTCAGGAAGTCTCTGGCTATAGGAGGCGTCAGGAAGTCTCTGGCTGTAGGAGGAGTCAGAAAGCAGGGACGGATCTAGGGGGGGGGCGAGCGGGTATCTTGCCCCAGGCGCAGTTTGTTGAATTCTTAAAAAGGCGGCAAAATGAATGGCAGTTTAGGCGCCAAAACCAGACCTTTAGGCGCCAAAACCTGACCTTGCCCCTGGCGCAACTTGGTCTTGCTCCGTCCCTGTCAGGAAGTATCTGGCTATAGGAGGAGTCAGGAAGTCTCTGGCTGTAGGAGGAGGAGTCAGGAAGTCTCTGGCTGTAGGAAGTGTCAGGAAGTCTCTGGCTGTAGGAGGAGTCAGGAAGTCTCTGGCTATAGGAGGCGTCAGGAAGTCTCTGGCTGTAGGAGGAGTCAGGAAGTATCTGGCTGTAGGAGGCGTCAGGAAGTCTCTGGCTGTAGGAAGACTCAGAAAATCTCTGGCTTTAGTAGGAGTCAGGAAGTCTCTGGCTGTAGGAGGAGTCAGGAAGTCTCTGGCTGTAGGAGGAGTCAGGAAGTCTCTGGCTGTAGGAGGAGTCAGGAAGTCTCTGACTGTAGGAGGCGTCAGGAAGTCTCTGGCTATAGGAGGCGTCAGGAAGTCTCTGGCTGTAGGAGGCGTCAGGAAGTCTCTGGCTGCAGGAGGCGTCAGGAAGTCTCTGGCTGTAGGAGGCGTCAGGAAGTCTCTGGCTATAGGAGGCGTCAGGAAGTCTCTGGCTGTAGGAGGAGTCAGGAAGTATCTGGCTATAGGAGGAGTCAGGAAGTCTCTGGCTGTAGGAGGAGGAGTCAGGAAGTCTCTGGCTGTAGGAAGCGTCAGGAAGTCCCTGGCTGTAGGAGGAGTCAGGAAGTCTCTGGCTATAGGAGACGTCAGGAAGTATCTGGCTGTAGGAGGCGTCAGGAAGTTTCTGGCTGTAGGAGGCATCAGGAAGTCTCTGGCTGCAGGAGGCGTCAGGAAGTCTCTGGCTGTAGGAGGCGTCAGGAAGTCTCTGGCTATAGGAGGCGTCAGGAAGTCTCTGGCTGTAGGAGGAGTCAGGAAGTATCTGGCTATAGGAGGAGTCAGGAAGTCTCTGGCTGTAGGAGGAGGAGTCAGGAAGTCTCTGGCTGTAGGAAGCGTCAGGAAGTCCCTGGCTGTAGGAGGCGTCAGGAAGTTTCTGGCTGTAGGAGGCGTCAGGAAGTTTCTGGCTGTAGGAGGCGTCAGGAAGTCTCTGGCTGTAGGAGGACTCAGGAAGTCTCTGGCTTTAGGAGGAGTCAGGATGTCTCTGGCTGTAGGAGGAGTCAGGAAGTCTCTGGCTGTAGGAGGAGTCAGGAAGTCTCTGGCTGTAGGAGGCGTCAGGAAGTTTCTGGCTGTAGGAGGCGTCAGGAAGTCTCTGGCTGTAGGAGGAGTCAGGAAGTATCTGGCTGTAGAAGGAGTCAGGAAGTCTCTGGCTGTAGGAGGAATCAGGAGGTCTCTGGCTGTAGGAGGCGTCAGGAAGTCTCTGGCTGTAGGAGGCGTCAGGAAGTCTCTGAACTGTCGAGAGGTTTGCCACTATCTAGGTAAGTATCAAATCAAATCAAATCAAAGATAGCTTTATTGGAGTGACCAAGGTTCAATACAGGCATTGCCAAAGCAGGGTAAATAGGGGACATGGGATGGGGTGGGTGTGCAGTGAGTTAGCAGTTCATGGACATTTTCTGGGGGGGGAAGTATCTCCTCTTTATTTCATAAGTCACTTCAGGTGTCCTTTAAGACTACAGGAATGAGACGCAGTGAATGTTGAGTGTAAAGAGTCACTTTACATATCCCAACCTAGGATCAAAGTTTTAATTTACTTTTCCGATACACCAGCGAACCTATTTATCAGCTTCTGCATGTGATAAGCTTAGTGTGTTGTGTGTCAAGTTACAGAAAGATAAATATATTACCTGCGTGCGGCTCATTATCACTGAGCAGTGTAAATCCATCATCGTGTCTGTTTTATCAATTCATTATCATTATTATCATATTATCACCTAGAGAGCACTGGGATATTTTCCAATCCACATCTTTCTGCCACGCCTCCATCTACACCCCCGACACGCCCCTCCCCCACTAACATACAACAAAGGCTCCAGGAGCAAAAGGTGTCACTTCGCTTCATTATCCAAATCCCTCTGGTTGTTTGAGGCCGGTTTTACACCTGTAAAAAAAACTTCACTACTTATCTCCACTGAGGTCAAATACAGTCCTCTTTTCTGAAGCACTTAAAGTGAATGGGAACTGCATTTTTTTAAAAATGAAGCAAATACTTACCTAAGGAGAGGGAAGACTCTGGGTCCTATACAGCCTTCCGTCTCCTCTCTCGGTGCTCCCTATCCTGTGCTGGCTCCCCCCCCCCGTTTCAATCCCCCACCGAAAGGGTATTTGGAAGTCTTCGGGAGCCGTGTCCTCCCATACTGCACACACGTGAGCGTGCTTGCGCAAGCGCAGTACAGGGCTGCCCTTCTTCAGGAGCACTCGGGCTCCCTGAAGACTTCTGAAGCCTCCTTCGGCCGGGTAAAGCAGTATTTGACTAATTTAGTCAAATACTGCTACCGGGCGAGCCAGCACTGGAATGACAGGACCAGGAGAGGAGCCGGAAGGCTCTATAGGACCCAGAGCCTTCCCTCTCCTTGGGTAAGTATCTGTCTCATTTTTTTAAATGCGGTTCCCATTCACTTTAAACAGCCAAGAAACAGTGAAATAAGGTTTTACTGCAGGAAAGTTCAAAGGGTCATAACTTCTGCGTTGTTTTACAGCTTAAAAGACAGAGTGTGGATTCTAAACTGCAACTGTTACAGTATGATGCAATGTTATTAAAAAAAAAAGCTTTAGAACAGAAAATAAAGATATGAGACTCTTTTCTTTGCTATTAATGTTCTATTCACCATCTGCACTACACATACAATTCATTATATCATACTTTTTCCCCCCCGTTTCTGGTTTGCTTTAATTGAGGAAGTCACTCTAGGCTAGAGTTCTCCTTTAGTTGTTATTATACCAGTTTTGAACCCGTTTATTTTTTATCTCTTCTTTTGGCAGTTTTTGCCTTCTCGGTGTTACATGTCAGATGTTATGGACGATTTGCGACTTGACGTATAGAAAATGAATCTCTCTAATGAGCTCCTATAGCCCGTGCGAGGTGAGGTTGAGCGGAAGGGTGTAATGGTGCGTGCGGTCCGTGTCTCTCGTCTATGCTTCATTATACTGCTTCACCCGAGTGTGTAAGGAGACTCCCCCAGAGTACGAGCCAGCGACCCCCTCATTGGGGAGATGTAGAGTTCAGATGTCACCCACCGTGTGCTGTATGGCGAGATGGGCAATCATCCAATTATCTACACACTGCAGACAGTATGAGCCGGAGCATGTAGAGGTCATGTCACATGGGGCAGGTCCCTCCCCCTCCCAGCCATATGGCTATGTACAATGGATTTTAGTCCTATGATTGAGTTTATGCTGTTGCCAACTTTTCACAAAAAAACTTCCATTCTTCCTGCAGATTTTTACCGTAAGGGAAGAGGCCCACCAAGGGAGGGCGCTAGAGAGCATGGGGCTCTCCAGCCCAACATGGAAAAGGCTCCTCTGAGGTTAAAACCCTCAAGTGGAGGCCACCACCACCAGGAAGGCCACATGCCAGGAACCATCACTGGTGTACCCTGCGGTATTTGACAACCAGTGCTGACTATTTACAGACAAATCAAACCATTTTTGTTTGAGGGGGTGGTGCACTAGTGATACTAGTGGTATCCCTATGCAACATCCCAGTTGGTCTAGTGGTACCTCCCTCCCCCTGAGAGAAGGAAAAGAGTGCTCAAAGTCACACAGCACATATGCTCTTATAGTGTTTACCAATAAAGTTGTCTTTGATAAGTGGGCCACTTACACCACTTGATTGTACAATATACTGTAAGTTCAGTCCCTTGGACAAAGTATGACACAGGTTGTAAGAATCTAACAGACTTAAAAGGTTTTGGACTAGTTGATCTCCTCATGGGGGATTTTCAGAGTTTTTCTCTATTTACAAAAGTACTCTCTGAATCGCAGTTGCTCCGTCCAACTACCAGAAAAGTGTGCAGCAAGTAGGCAGGTCAACTGGCATCTTTGTTTAGATACCTTCTTGGGAGTGCTTTTGTAAAGAATAAAGGAAATACTGAGAATCCTCCATCACGAAAGGGATTAGTCCAAAACCTGTCAGATCTGTTATTTATTACTGCTTACTGTAAGCGGCAGCAATATAAGAAAAAAAGTAATTTACAGTGCATTTTAATCTGTGAGAAATGTACTTCTTATACACTTAAATGTTGTCGCAATAGTGGTCCTTTGATAGTAATGATAGTAAACAAAGCCATACATTGTAAACAGGAAGGATCAATGAGAGTCCGGCCTGCGGAGGAATTCAAGTCTGATTATTTATCTCCATGAACCTCAATTAAGCAATAAACGTTTCCGTTCCGCAGAACCATTTGTTGCCTCTCTGGATATTTTTTCTTGATTAAGGTCACCTTAGGAAATCCTCCGCCCAATCCATCAGCACTTAGTGACACAGCACCAGAGGCTTCCAGCTGTACGTAATAAGCGATGGGCTTCGCGGCAGCCAGACCGCACACACGGCGGGACACCGCCATTCATCAGCCAGATGGAAACATGAAAAGACGGCCAGCAGGATCACGCGGTTCATCTTACTGGGGAAACTTCACGTCTTCTGATCTCTCTATTCAAGGACAGCAAGACAAGGTGGAAACAAACAATACATAAAATAATTTAAAGTGGATCCGAGAGACTTTTACTCATTGCAAAATTGTGTTCCTTTCATATAGTTTATAGGGCATTCCTCAAGCCAAATACTTTTTTGTTTTTGTTTTAATACTCTTAATTCCCTATAAACTAAACAAGCCTTGCCCACAGCTTTTCAGAGAGCCTTGGCATTTTCAGACAGTAGCAAGGGCTCATGGGAGCTCAGTCTGGGCAGGAGGAGGGGGAGGTGTTACTAGCCAGAGATTTCAGAGGCAGAGGGGAGGAGGAGAGGAGACTGAATTTACACACAGGCAAGCTGATAGCATCTCCAGCCCTTAGCCTGTGACAACGTGACAAACAGAACATGGCTGCCCTCATTGTATCACAGGAAGAAATAATCATATTCTTTTGAAGCTGTTTGCAGCTAGATTTGCTGTGTAAACCATCTAAACTTTAGATAAGATATATAGACAAGTTACCTGTTATAGTTAGTTTTTCATCTCTGATCCGCTTTAAGACCCTCGTAGGTTTTTACACTATTACTATTATTATTTATTTATAAAGCACCAACATATTCTGTGGTGTTGTACAAAGTAAGAAACAAACATGCAGTACAAAATAATACAGACAATGGTGTACAGCAATATACAGAATTGGTAACAAAATACAGAATCCATATAAAATACATATTTGGTCATTACAGTGACAAAATTAATATGAATAAATGTGTAACAAATTCCAGGACACAGAAAGGTGAGAGATCCCTGCCCTTGTGTGCTTACAATCTACAAGAATAGGGGGAAACATGAGGTGGGGCAGTAATCGTACCTGGAGGCAGTGTGTTTTAGGTTATCTAGTAAGAATACAACTTGGCAAGAGGTTAAAAGGGGAGCTGGCCTATTGTAGAGCATACACCTGTTGGAAAAGGTGAGTTTTGAGGGAGCGTTTAAAGATATCAGAGGTTGGAGAGTGACGGATGTGATGTGGCAGAGGATTCCAGAGGAGGGGTGAAGCACGTGTAAAGTCTTGTATACGTGAATGCAAGGAGGTAATTCTAGAGGAGGACAATAAAAGGTCGTGTGCAGACCTGAGATTGCGATTGGGTTGGTATCTGGAAACCAGTAAGGAGATGTACAGGGGAGAGAGATTGTGGGGAGCTTCGTAGGTTAGGGTGAAGAGATTGAACTGGATCCTCTGGTTAATTGGCAGCCAGTGAAGAGCTTTACAGAGAGGAGCAGCAGAGGAAGAGCGGAAATAGAGATGAATGAGACGAGCAGCTGAGTTCAGTACAGATTGAAGCGGGGCCCATCTGTTAGTTGGTGGTCCACAAATCAGTTCATTACAATAGTCCACATGAGATATTATAAGAGCATGATGTACTAACATTTTAGTTGTGTCCTGAGTGAGAAACTAACAGCACAACAAAATGTCATTTTACTGAGTTTACCAAGATTTTCTCAAAAACTACAAGGTCTTTTTGAACAAAAAATTGCCTTCTTCCCACGACTCCCCTTAACATACATAGCAAGTTTGGTAATGATCACATGTAAGGTGGCTTTTCTATTAACCACGAAAGTCGACTCGCAATTGCAAATTTACAGTTCCTGATGATATTTACAAACAAAATTAATTACAATTTTTTTCCAAAATTTTGCATTATAGCTTCACATCATAATTGCAAATTACGATGCAAAATTAGGATTATGTAAAATGTGTGGTCATTGTTACTGTGGAGAGGCTGGCAATGTTAGTCAGGGCCTCAACGTCATTAGGGGACAAGACGGACCAGAAGCTGTCATGTAGCAGCAGGGAAAGAGGCTAAGCAGGACTAATGTATACTCTAAAGCTTCGTACACACCTTCAATGTTGATTGGCCAATAATTGGACAATTCTACCACCTCCATGTAATATGAGGCCATATTGAATACTATGATTGCGTAGGCAAGCTCTCATACTACACAGAGGTGGTAAAATTGGTCAGTGATTGGCCAATCATAATTGAAAGTGTGTACCAGGCTTTAAGCCCAGAACACACACGCCCCCTAGTGGCCGGACCGTGAAATGCCTTCCAAGCTATTTCAACCCACAGACTGTCCAACCGCTTGAATGCAATCGATGTGCTGAAATTACTGGAATTGGGCAGCAGACAGGCTAAGGCTCAACACACACCATACAATCTTGGTTGTTCAATCTTACCACTTTCATGTAGTATAAGAGCTTATCCAATCAATTATACAAGGTATTTTCAATCTGTTGGCCCTTATACTACATAGATTTGGTAAATCTGTACAACCAAGATTGTATGGTGTGTGTTGAGCTTAAGAGGAAGCGTGCAAGTGACACAAACACTTTACTACACAATATTTCAGGTACAAGGCTGATAGAAACCTTCTGACTATTCTCAACCTGCGAATGAAAAGGATTAAACACTCTGCTCTGGCTAATAAATGCAATACTTCAGGGTAGCGAATCTTCAGAAAGGCTAGGATCCTTTCTGCATGGCGTAAATCATGTTTGCAGCTGAGAAAATGACTTTAAAGTATTTTATTGAAAGTACAATATAAAAAATAAATATATGCAGAACATTATTAAAAGTAACAATTATCGAGAAAGAGTAGCCCAGATTAAAAAAAAAAAGGAAAAAACAAAAGAAAATGAATATTTAGAGTTTCGGAAAAATTATATCCTTTGGGTGGAAATCCAAACAAAACGGAAGGATCCTTTGTTTCAAAAGTTCAGTCAAAATGGCGGCCACCTGGTCCTCTGGCTGGCTCTGATCAGGTGATGTTACACAAGGGAGGACTGTTATCAGATCTCAGTCCTTGGCTTATATAGGACTCAGCTCTTAAAGGCAGAACAGAGTCAGCCCCCTGGGAGTTTATTTTGGTGCAAAGCTTAAGTCCAAAACATATGACATTTTCTCATCTCAACTCACGTTCATCGCACACAAATAATAATAGCAAATCCACAATCCCCAAAGAATATAGATCCCATTGATACTAGACATGAATTGTATGACAATCTGTTACTAAGAAGTTTAATAACTTGGTTGTGGCTTACCCCAGCAGGACGATAGGAATCACATGACATTTTCATTCCTGTCGGTAAGTATGGTGTCTCTTAAAATGGCAAAAATCATACCATACAGTTATTTTAGATATGCCCACAGTGGAGCCTGGCTGTCTGCTGTCCTGCTGAGTTTGCTGGGACAGGCTTCCTCTGTCATTAAAGGAGACCATTTGCTGGCAGAGATCACACCTGGCTGCTAGTGGTCTAATTACAGGTAACAAAAGAAACTTCCCTTTAGTAAAGACAAACAATGTCAGCTCAGGGTAACAGCTGTAGTCTCATGAAAAGACAGACTCCAGCTTTTTCTCTGTGCAGTCCCTAGACATGCAATCTAAATTGGAAACGTGAAACACAATCAGAAAACCGATTGATTGTGTTTCTTCACAAATCGTTTGTGACAACATCCATGAGGAATATTTTTCCTCACTTCTTGTTCCTTGGACCCCCCCCCCCCCCCCCCCCTCTGGAGTTTTTTGACTTGAATGTGTAAACCCTGTAGTCCTGAAGACAGAAAATGAGAAAAAAACAATAAGACAAGACAAATAACATTTATATCGCACTTTTCTCCTGGCGGACTCAAAGCGCCAGAGCTGCAGCCACTAGGGAGCGCTCTATAGGCAGTAGCAGTGTTAGGGAGTCTTGCCAAAGGTCTCCTACTGAATAGGTGCTGGCTTACTGAGCAGGCAGAGCCAAGATTCGGCTAACAAGTCAAGCAGTAGGTGTGCTGGGATTTCTGCTTCAATGCCGAGAACCAGTACTGCCGATGGTATAGCTGGAAACGCGTGAACGTGTGGCTGTCACACAGGATATACAGCATGTGATAGACTCAGCTATATTTAGCCACATCATAAAGCTGCAATATCACAGAGCTGTATATCCTACACACAAATCTCATCAGGCACAGATAATGGCGTCATGTGGACAATAAAACGCACGCCACCCACACTATTACCGACAGGTTTTGGGCTAGTCCATCTCTTCATGGGGGATTCTCAGCATGGCCTTTATTCTTTATAAAAACATTCCCTGAAAAAAAATTATACAATGATTCTGGCCAGCCTCCCTGCTCACCGTACACTTTTTTTTGTCAGTTGGACGGAGCAAATGCCATTCACTAAGTACTTTTATAAATAAAGAAAACCCTAAGAACCCCCCTATGAAGAGATGGACGAGTCCAAAACCTGTCGGTATTGTCAGATTTCTACTACCTACTGTAAGTGACAGCAACATAGGAGAAAAGTAATTTATGGCTCATTTAACTCCGAAAGAAACATACTTCTTATTTGTATAGGTTAACATGGTTTTTAAAATGTAAGATTTTCGCGAAAGCGATCCTTTAAATAAGGGCGCCAGGGAAAAAAGGGCGTCTAAAATATTTTCTATGACAATGTTTTTATCAGTTCTTCATCTTTATCTCAGAATAATAAATATGTTAAAATAAAGGTATTAAAAAGAGCACATGGTGAAGCCGAAATTGCAAAACATCATCTATAACAATGAAAACAAAGAAATAGATACAGTTGTAATGATGAGAATAGTAAAACATTGGTAAATATTACTGATATTTTACTACAACTAAACCCAACCACACAGAAGCCTCCCTCTGCCATTGCCTACACCTAAACCACCCCGTGGTGCCTAACCCTAAGACCACCCCCGTGGTGCTGAAAACTACAACCCCACTTCCTGACACCTAACCCCAGTGCGTTGGGATGCCGCATACCATTAAACCGCACCAGCCGCACCGTGAGTGTCACATAGCTAGTGCATTGCAGCGTGGAAAGCCGCGTTACAAAGGGGGTGTAATGTCTGATTGCGCTGCCCGGAAGCTCCCCTTCCACACTGAGTAGCACGCATGCTCAGTGTGAAGTAAATGATGCTGCTGGAGATAAAATACGAAATATCTTCACTTCCACACCTCTTACACTCCCCAAATTTTCAGGGTAGGGAGGGAACCCCCAGAACTACCTCTATACCAAATTGCAGCCCCCGAGACCCGCTGGTTCAGGAGATAGATTAGAGAAATGTATCTCGGGAACCAGCGGGGCTCGAAGGGCTGCAATTTGGCATAGAGGTCATTCTAGGGGTTCCCTCCCTACCCTGAAAATTTGGGGAGTGTAAGAGGTGTGGGAGCGGAGATATTTAGTATTTTACCACCAGCTGCATCATTCTGTAGGAAATGTGGCCGCACAGTCTCCTACTGCGCATGCGGGGCAGCGCAAATCCACAGGCAGCGTAATCAGACACAACAGGAGCATTATGCCTCAACACACCACTGAGAATGCAGGCCTAAAACAAACACAGTTCTGCATTACTGTCTAGGGGCAATCTCCACTATATCTTGCCTCAGCAGGGGTAGCACAGGAAGATTACTATTTGAGCTTCCTTTATAGAATCATAATCTTTTATTTGGCCAAGCACGACAGGGTTCGTTCCCGGAATTGGGCTTGGCATACACAGGGCTAAAAAGCGGCAACACAGTATGATACAACAATACAGTACTACACAATACAGAACAATAAAATACAACAAAACAAACTACAATATGGTGCAATAGAAGAACAAAAAAAACCAAACAAACAAGTTTTCTGCATGGACTATCTCAATATAGAGATTGCCACAGATTTGTACAGGGTGCATCAGGTGTGGTCAAGTATTATCAGAAATCGGCTTGTAGAAATGAATGATCATCGTGGGGGAGTGAGGGAGTTCAGAGAGTTGACAGCTGAGGGGAAGAAGCTGTTCCTGTGCCTTGAGGACCTGGTGGCAATGGTCCGAAACCTCCGGAATGAACGAAGCCGACTGAAGAAGTGAGAGCCGGGATGTGAGGGATCGTTGGCGATCCTCAATGCTCTGGAACGCAGTCTTATAGTGTAGAGGGGGGAAGTGGTTTCTCAATTATCCTCTCCGCTGATCTGATGACCCTCTGTAGTTTAAGCTTGTCACTGGCAGAGGATCCAGCGTACCAGACCAGGAATGATGCACAGAGGACAGATTCTATGGTGGACGAGTAGAAACTAGTCAAGAGTTTCTGGGACATACCTAACTTCTTCAGTTGGTGGATGAAGAATAGCTTCTGCTGGGTTTTTCTCTGAGTGGAGGTGGTGTTGGTTCTCCATGTCAGGTCCTTGCAGATGGTAGTGGCCAAGAGGCATGCACAGGGAACTATATCAACCTCTGTGCCTTCGATACAGATTGGAAGTGGGTGGGGTGCCTGCTTCCTAAAGCCTACAACCATCTCCACAGTTTTTGCAGTATTGAGGACTGGACCATTCTCTCTGCACCAGTGGCAAATTCTCTCAACCTGGTGGCAGCTCTACCGCTCATCATCGTTGGTGATGAGGCCAACTATGGTGTTGTCATCGGCGAACTTGATCACTTTGACAGCGTCTACCGTGGATCTGCAGATATTTGTGTATAGGGAGAATAAAAACTGTGGCCTGGAGGGGCCCCTGTGTTGGTGATTCTTGGTTGTGAGTGGATAGAGCCTAGCTTACCAGCCTGGGATCTATTTGTGAGAAAGTCTGGGACCTCAAGTGCAGCAAGGTTCTCCTGAAGTATTTGAGTGCTGAGGGGAGGGGGGGGGGAGGTGAAGGTCCATTATCATTGGCAAGGAGTGAAATTCTAAAGACCTCTTGTCTGCCAATCAGCTTGTTTCACTGAGGCTGTGTTAGTCAGCCAATCAGCTGGTTGCACTGAAGCTCTGCTAGTCAGCCAATCAGCTAGTTTCACTGAAGCTCTGATAGTCGGCCAATCAGCTGGTTGCTCTGAAGCTCTGTTAGTCGGCCAATCAGCTGGTTGCACTGAAGCTCTGATAGTTGGCCAATCAACTGGTTTCATCGCAGCTCTAATAGTTGGCCATTCAACTGGTTGCACTGAAGGGCTGATAGTCGGCAAATCAGCTGGTTGCACTGAAGCTCTGCTAGTCAGCCAATCAACTCGTTTCACTGAGGCTCTGTTAGTCGGCCAATCAGCTGGTTGCACTGAAGCTCTGATAGTCAGCCAATCAGCTGGTTTCACCAAAGCTCTGATAGTTGGCCAATCACCTGGTTGCACTGAAGCTCTGTTAGTCGGCCAATCAGCTGGTTGCACTGAAGCTCTGTTAGTCAGCCAATCAGCTGGTTTCACCGAAACTCTGATAGTTGGCCAATCACCTGGTTGCACTGAAACTCTGATAGTTGGCCAATCAGCTGGTTGCACTGAAGCTCTGTTAGTCGGCCTATCAGCTGGTTTCACTGAAGCTCTGATACAGTTTTTTGTTGTGAGCGGTTCGGAGGCCTCCTGTGGTATCTGGAACGCGATAACATTCTGCTGTATCATCTGTTTAGAAAAGGAATTATGTAACGGTGACACAATAACATTCCGCTGTCTGTTCTGGAACCATCATCCCCGTGTGCACAGCAATTATATAATTACTCCCTTCAACCTCATTATAGTAGCCTGACATTCTTATTAAACCAATAAATACTGTAATGGGACTATTTTTTATCTCCGCTCCTCCTCTCCAGCCTCTCCAAATGATGGAATAAAGGGGAAAAAGATGAAAACAGAAACCTTTTTTTGCCAGGCGTATTTTTATTAAAATTTTTGCTGTTTTTTTGTTGTTGTTTTTTAATTTATACTTAAGAAAACATTGTGACATGAGTTACGCATCAGCAAGTTCCACAAATACATATTTTGCAAATAAAAGAAAAAATACCAATAAAACCAAATCAAAGATCCCAGACTTCTCAGTAATCACCTGTCTGCCTCGAGTACACCTAAAAGGGAAACCGAGGTGAGAGGGATAAACAATGCACATTGCCTGGCAGCCCTGTTGATCTTTTGGCATACGTAGAGTCAAAACCCTGGAACAAGCATATGGCTAATCCAGTAAAACCAGTCAGCTGAGTCAGATTACCTGATCTGCTGCATGCTTGTTCAGGGTGTGTGGTTAAAAATATAAGACACACATGATCAGTAGGACTGCCAGGCAACTGGTATTTTTTAAAAGGAAATAAATATGGCAGCCTCCATATCCCTCTCAGCTCGGGTTCCCTTTAAAGAGAGTCAGAAGCCACTTTAAAAACTTGTTTTTACCTGGTATTTAGCTTAAAGGGAAGGTCCAAGCAAAAAAAAAAAATGAGTTTCACTTACCTGGGGCTTCTACCAGCCCCATGCAGCCATCCTGTGCCCTCGTAGTCACTCACTGCTGCTCCAGTCCCCCGCTGGCAGCTTTCTGACCTCAGAGGTCAGGGCCACATTGCATACATTTTTACGCATTCCAGCTAGTGCAGGAACAAAAATTTACGTGTTGCACCACTAACGCACCACTAACGCGTAAAAATGTACGTGTTAATGTTTCTGCACTAGCGGTAATGTGTAAAAATGTACGCAATTCGGCCCTGACCTCCGAGGTCAGAAAGCTGCCAGCGGGGGACTGGAGCAGCAGTGAGTGACTACGAGGGCACAGGATGGCTGCATGGGGCTGGTAGAAGCCCCAGGTAAGTGAAACTCATTTTTTTTTTTTGCTTGGACCTTCCCTTTAAAGAGAATCTGTACTCTAAAATTCTTACAATAAAAGGCATACCATTCTATTCATTATGTTCTCCTGGGCCCCTCTGTGCTGTTTCTGCCACTCCCTGCTGTGATCCTGGCTTGTAATTGCCAGTTTTAGGCAGTGTTTACAAACAAAAGACATGGCTGCTAACAGCATGTGATAGGCTGAGAGGATCTCAGTCTGTGACTCATACAGAGCCAGCAGGGGGCATGGAGAGGGTGTATATAGCTTCTATCCTATCACAAGCAGTGCAGCACATTCCTGCCTGAGTGCCTG
Organism: Hyperolius riggenbachi; assembly: GCF_040937935.1. NCBI lineage: Eukaryota > Metazoa > Chordata > Amphibia > Anura > Hyperoliidae > Hyperolius > Hyperolius riggenbachi. The sequence continues at coordinate 18,672,068 of NC_090650.1, forward strand.
AGCCCGACAAAGCCGTCAGAGGAAAGAAAATTAGATTATATAACAGAGATGATACAGCCACTGTGTAACTAGGAAAGGCTGCAGTAAGACAGACCACATTAGAACAGGTTTAGGAACTTATAGGATAGAAGAAATAAGGCTGAAAATTTTGTTACAGAGTCTCTTTAAAGGGGAACTGAAGTAAGAGGTATACAGAGGCTGCCATATTTATTTCCTTTTAATCAATACCATTTGCCTGGCAGCCCTGCTGGTCTATTTCTCTGCAGTAGTATCTGAATAACACCAGAAACAAGCATGCAGCTAGTCTTGTCAGATCTGACTTTGAAGTGCTGCATGCTTGTTCAGGGGCTATGGCTAATAGTATTTAGAGGCAAAGGATCAGCAGGGCTGCCAGGCAACTGGTATTGCTTAAAAGGAAATAAACATGGCAGCCGCCATATACCTCTCTCTTCAGTTCCCCTTTAAGGAATATGGCCAGTGCTAAAACACCGCATTCCCGTGGCAGAACGAGGGTTTTATAACCCCCAAATCCCCGGGGCAAAAAACGGGGAGCGCTTCCTGGTTGAGGCAGAGCTTAGGGCTGTGGCTCTACCTCTACTCGCGTCAATCCCTGCTGATAGCCGCCTCTTCCCACCCCTCTCGCTCTACTTTCACTGAGAGCCGCAATGAGCGGCCTTCCGTGTTTTGCTTACTTTGTCGCCATGGCGACGAGCGGAGTGACGTCATGGACGTCAGCCGACGTCCTGACGTCAGCCGCCTCCGATCCAGCCCTTAGCGCTGGCCGGAACTATTTGTTCCGGCTGCGCAGGGCTCAGGCGGCTGGGGGGACCCTCTTTCGCCACTGCTCGCGGCGGATCGCCGCAGAGCGGCGGCGATCAGGCAGCACACGCGGCTGGCAAAGTGGCGGCTGCGTGTGCTGCTTTTTATTTGGTCATAATCGGCCCAGCAGGGCCTGAGCGGCACCCTCTGGCGGTAATGGACTAGCTGAGCTCGTCCATACCGCTATGGTGGTTAAGGATAAGATTTGAAATGGACTCGGCAGTGTTAAATATTTTGTCCACCTCCATGTGGGGCTCTGCAGATATACAGCGGCGGCACAACACAGAGCCAGGGTGGCATTTGCTGCTTACGGTGTCATAACTCTATAAGGCTCTTTGCAGTCAGCAATTATCTACAAAGTAATGTTAGCGGCGCTGAGATTCCGGATCCCTGGGGTTCCACCGCCGGCTGCAGCGCGCGCAGACAGGTATCAGGACGGCGGTTTTGCCCAAACTCTATTTAATTACACTCCTTAAATCAGCATCCAGTCCCCTGAGCCAGCTTCTGATCCGGGGCTGTGCTGACGATTTAACGAGTTCAAAGACGAATCAAAGCGGGGAAATGGCACAGAGGGCATCTCGGGGGCAGCGTTGGCAGCCTCCTGCCACATGCAGCTCAAAAATAGTCTGCATGTGCTCAGCGCACAGAGGGACAACCTAAGGTGCGTGCAGAACATTGTGCAAACACTAGCAAAAACAATCATAAATGATATGATCAATATTGCAGGTTCTAGCGCTGGTAACGTAACAACAACAACAAAAAAAAAGAGAGAGCACCAAACCAGCATATGCTGCAAACACTGCAAATTTTTAATTTCATTCTGGGCTGGGATCCACTAGGGTGTTTTTGGCGGCGTTTTGGTATCACCGTCAATCGTCGCCGATTCCCAGAAACGCTTTGCCAATGTATCTAAATGGGGCTGAACCCACTAGTGCAGGGGCGTAACAACAGACCCTGCAAGGGATGGAGCTGCAGAGGGGCCCAGAAGCAGCAGGGGGCCCCATGGGGGAAGAAGTTACTTTCCCCTGTTCTGAGAGACTGACAACTAATGGCACAGAGAGAAAAAGCTTTCTGCATAATTGTTCTAATGACTGCATCTGCTCAGCCACTGATAAGGACTCATACAAAAGTTTTGTAGACAAAGATTTTGTAGACAGTCCCTATACAGGGCCCAGCCCCCAGCCTCTCTGCCCCTCCTCAAGTGCTGTGTACTGTAGTGATGCTGGAGGAGTCTGCAGAACCCCGCCCCCAGCCTCTCTACCCCTCCCCAAGTGCTGTGTACTGTAGTGATGCTGGAGGAGTCTGCAGAACCCCGCCCCCAGCCTCTCTACCCCTCCCCAAGTGCTGTGTACTGTAGTGATGCTGGAGGAGTCTGCAGAACCCCGCCCCCAGCCTCTCTACCCCTCCCCAAGTGCTGTGTACTGTAGTGATGCTGGAGGAGTCTGCAGAGTCAGTTTTGCTCCATCAGAGATGGACAGAGTGAGTGTGATAAGCTGAAGCTGGGAGCAGACTCTTCAGTCAGTTTTCTGTGTGCTTTTTCTGCACACCACATGTGCTAATGTAATTGATAGAGAAAATGCTCCCAGTGCTTCACTGCTGTCTGTTTTTATCTGCATGGGGGAAACACATTCAAACATGCACTAGCCAGTTGAATAACATTGGTTCTCAGTTTACCTGTGCAGCAATCACAGGACTTGCAGCATTTTGAGCACTGTGTACACTAGAGCTGCAAAATCACTTTGAAAATTGATTTTGCAGCGATTCGAGGGCAGAGCGATTAGAATTTTATATAAACTTTATTATACTTACCTGGTGTCTCCCGATGTCCGGCTTCTGTCCATAGCCCCGCCCCTAGCAGAAGAGGTCACAGGTGCTTCTCTGATTGGTTCCACAAAAGCACCTATGACTTCTTCCTTGAGGGAGGGACTACGGATGGAAGCTGGACATAGGGACACCTGATAAGTACAATAAAGTTTATTGAAGAAAAAAAACCCACTAATTAGAAACTCTACTGTGCAGCGACTCAAAACTGCGGTGAAACGCAAGAGCAGTTGCCCTAGGAGTCGCTGCACACAGCGCTGCTGCGATTTTAAAGTGCTGCTGCGACTCCTAGTGGGTTCCAGCCCTCAAAGATCATAACGGTTAGTACGGCGATCTGCAAACTTGGCTCTCCAGCTGTTAAAGAGAACCCGAGGTGTGTTTAAAGAATGTTATCTGCATACAGAGGCTGGATCTGCCTATACAGCCCAGCCTCTGTTGCTATCCCAAACCCCCCTAAGGTCCCCCTGCACTCTGCAATCCCTCATAAATCACAGCCGTGCTGTGAGGTTGTGTTTACATCTGTAGTGTCAGTCTCAGCTGCTCCCCCACCTCCTGCATAGCTCCGGTCCCTGCCCCCGTCCCTTCCCTCCAATCAGCAGGGAGGGAAGGGATGCAGGCGGGGACTGGAGTTCTGCAGGAGGCGGGGAGAGCAGCAGACTGACACTATAGAGATAAACACAGCCAGCTCTGACAAGCTGTTTGTCAGCAGCGTGGCTGTGATTTGTGAGGGATTGCAGAGTGCAGGGGGACCTTAGGGGGGTTTGGGATAGCAACAGAGGCTGGGCTGTATAGGCAGATCCAGCCTCTGTATGCAGATAATATTCTTTAAACCCACCTCGGGTTCTCTTTAAGAAACTACAAGTTCCACAGTGCATTTGCGTTTATGAATGATGATTGTGGCTGTCAGACTCCTGCAATGCATTGTGGGACTTGTAGTTCCTTAACAGCTGCAGAGCCAAGTTTGCAGATCACTGAGTTAGTATAAGCAGAGCTATAAGTGGCTTCATGGCTATAGAAAAGATATTGAATAATATATATATTTATTTAGTATGTGTTGACATAATAATACTCCAGTTTGACTAATAATCAGGTTACGATAACTTCTCATTAAAAGATGACAGTGCACTGTTGAAATTACAACATATATGGTATCCTCTAATTATGTTAATCATTGCCGATGCTAAATGAGCTGGGTGAACTAGAACAAGTATCAACACCCCAATAAGAGCAGCATCCACCAATCGAGGACATCAGTATCAATGCCAAATCCGCTCAGGTGAGCGAGAGTGTAAGCAGGGTGTTGGTACTTCAATGAAAACAGTAATATATCATATGTCATATAGGGCAGCATGGTGGTGAAGTTAGGTTAAATTGGCTTCCCCCTAAATTGAGGGACAGTTAAAGGGGAACTCAAGTGAGAAGAATATGGAGGCTGCCATATTTATTTCCTTTTAAACAATACACATTGCCTGGCAGCCCTGCTGATCTATTTGCCTGCAGTAGTGTCTGAATCACACCTGAAACAAGCAGGCAGCTAATCTTGTCAGATCTGACAGTAATGTCAGAAACACCTGATCTGCTGCATGCTTGTTCAGGGTGTATGGCTAATAGTACTAGCGGCAGAGGATCAGCAGGGCTGCCAGGCATTGTTATAAAGGAAATAAACATGTCAGCCTCCATATCCCTCTTGCTTCAGTTGCCCTTTAAGTGTCAAGGCAATATATATTCTGTACAGCACTGCAGAAGATGTCGGTGCTATATAAGTACTAAATAATAATAATAAGTCGATGGTGGCGTATGGGGAAACCCATAAGCACAATAATTGAATATCAGCACATCGTGGATCCAATTATATGGTACATTCTGTATCAATACAGACAAAAGAGGAACTGTAACCAAGGACTGAACTTCATCCCAATCAGTCGCTGATACCCCCTTTCTCATGAGAAATCTTAACCATTACTGGAATAGATCAGGTCCTGACATCACAGTGTGATGTCAGGAGTAGGACCATGGTCCTAACGGTTTCCTGTCTGTGAGCCTTGTTGCATTGTGGGAAATAACAGATTTTTCCAACTGCCAAGCTCGGTTAATGTATCTCAATGGGCTGGTGCACAGCGGCGGTTTGAGGACTGTAGCAAACCGCAAACGTGCCTCCTGCTGCACGTTTGCGGTTTGCAAAAGAGTTTCTGCCTCAATGTAAAGTATAGGAAAAACGCAAACCGCTCTGAAAAACGCTACATCAGAGCGGTTCCCCAGACGTTTTTGTTACAGAAGCTGTTCAGTAACAGCTTTTACTGTAACAATATGTGTAATCTGCTACACAAAAATGCAGCCAAAACCGCTCGGTATGTTTAGAAATCCGCTCTATGCCTAGAATCGCACTGAAATCTGCTCCCAAAACCGCTAGCGTATTGCGGATCTGCTAGCGGTTTTGGTGTGCACTGGGCCTAAGTGCTATCGATTTGAAAAAGCACTTGCTAATGCAATGCTATGGGGGATTTTTATAAATCACATCGCTCCGGTGGGATCACCCCCATAGCATTACATTAGCAAGAGTTTTCAAATCGCAAACCGCTCAGAAAATCGCTCCTAGTGGGTTTCTGCCCTCATAGTTGTTGCGTGTGGCACATTCTGTGTTAGGACTGCTTCTCACTGGAAAGCGCGAGGCGACATGACTTCAATCGCTTGGACAGGTTGCACTGTGCGTGTGCGATTACCGATAAAAAAAGCGGGGAAAAAATATATAACAGTAAGTTGCTGCACTGCAAGAAACTTGAACAGCAACGTGATTTGCTACACAATTTCCTATACTTACCACCCAAGCGCAAATTCTTTAAAAAGTCAACAGGACCAACGTTTGTGATCAGGCAAAATCACGTCACAATCATATCACACTGGTGTGAACATATACATGTGATTTCCATTGTACACCTCGTGTCCTTGCGTTTTTAGTAAATCTTGAAACGGATCGCAAAACGTGGAAAAATTGGGTGCAGTATGAAACATCATTTCTGTTTGTTATTGCGGCCTGTAAAATTGAATGATGTAAGATACAATCTTTCTGTTCACACGATCGGACAAGGCAAAGGGTGCCTAACCTGTGGCCCACAAACGTCCAGAAACGGCACTGACATTATCTATGCACTAATACGGAGTAATGCAAAACACTCCTTACATGTGTGCTCACCAAACTCCCAGAATCCTTTGCATAATGCCACTCATTTTCTCAGTGTGGCGTTAATTGGAGACCAATTACTCCGTCAACCAAATGGGGTCAAACATAATCGCTGTGTACCGGCAGCGAAAAGCGAGGCCATTATGTGCGCTCATTATGTGTGTTCTCAGATATGGTGTTTATTTTCTCTTCTTCTGAGAAAGTGAAATGACCAATGATCCAAGTTGGCTTTTTATATCCTAAAAATACGGCGTGCGTGTGCGGCTGGGTATGCCCCGGACCAGAGGACTTTTTGGGGCAGAAGATCCAGGAGTTGGAGGAGGACAACGAGGAAGCAATACGCCTGGAAGGGGCTGGAGGAAGCACCAGGTATGTATAATTTCTCTCTCCCTTTCTGTCTCAGTTTTTCTTTAAACAGCCAAGAAAGGGCCAGTGCAAACACTCTAGGTGTGCACCAGCCCAAACAGAGACAGCTTGAAATGAGGTTTTACTGCTGGAAGGATCAAAGGGTCATTATTTCTGCTTTGTTTTATAGCTTAAAAGACGGAGTGTGGTTTCTAAACTGCAACTGTCACAATAGGATGCAATGTTTTTTTTGTTTGTTTGTTTTTGTTTTTCAAAAAGCTATATAACTGAAAATAAAAACATGAGACTTTGCGACATCACGCCAGCCAGCTACTAAAGTTGTCTCGAACCTCTGATTTTAGGTTTGTGAACCTGGAACCCGAACACGCAAAAAAAAGTTTGCGAACATGCAAACTTTCAAACCGTCATAGACTTCAATGGACAGGCGAACTTTCAAAACTACAAACATTAATTGTGGCCACTAAAGTGATGGAAAAGATGTTTGAGGGCTGGAACCCACTAGAGTGATTTTTGAGCGGTTAGGGAGCGTGATAAATCGCTAGCAATTTCCCTAAACGCTCTGCCAATGTAAATGGATGGTGCAAATTCCACAGAAGCGATTGCTATTAGCAAAATCGCAAACGCAGGACATGCAGCATTTTGTTAGCGTTTTTTAGCGTTTTGCGCTTCAATGTAAAGTATATAATCGCTGGCGTAATCGCTCATCAGAACCTGCACGGAGCTATTTTGCTAGCGATTTGAAGTTACTGCACACTGTAACAAAATTAAAATTAATAGAAAGGACCAATCAGACTTTAAAACGCTAATCGCTACACAACCGCTGGCAAATTGATACACTTTTTAAAATCGCTCCCTAAAACGCTCATGAAATCGCTTACAAACTGCTCATACAAAACGCTAGCAACTGCGATTAGCGATAGGGTTTTGTAGTGGGTTCCAGGCCTCAAGGGGTCTAACACCTGTAGGGAGGCATGGCGGAGTGGGATACACGCCAAAAGTCCCGGGGAAAAATCCGAATTTTACGAACAGCAGGGTTTAAGGGCAGAAATCGCATTTTATTGCTAAATTGGAGGCCTAAAGTGCTTTAAAACATCTTGCATGTGTATACATCAATCAGGGAGTGTAATTAGAGTACTGTTTCACACTGACAGACCAAACTCACCATGTAACGCACCGCAAACAGCTGTTTGCGTAGTGACGGCCGTGCTGGACTGGTGCGCACCATGGCGAGAGTGCAGGCGATGGCGGTTTTCAAGCCCATCTTGTCGCTGGGCTGAGGTAGCTGAATGACAGAACAACAGTGACTGAGTGTCCAGCTGATCGAGTTTGGTCTGTCCACAATGAAGCAACAACCTTATTATCTATATTCTTGGGTCAGGTGTGCCCCCCAACACACTCATTCAGCCGCTTCATTGTGATACGCAAGCCCCTTCACCGTGGCATGGTAATGATCACGAAGGGGAATTGACACATGTACATGCCTTTTGTTTTGTTATTGCAGCTGCAGTGCAGCCAGAAAAATTAGGCAGGCATGTACATGTACCAGAAAAATAATTATAGCGGCCGCTGCTAGCAGCGGCCTTAAAAATTCAGGAATCCACCTGGAGTCCTGGACCATGTTGGTGGTGGCGGAGAAGGCAGTCGCACAGCATGCAGGCAGAGATGCTGTGTGTGGGGACTGACACACAGGTGCAGTGAACATGAACAGGTATGCATGGTAGGACTGGTATTACAAATGTGCAGCTATCACACACACAGGTGCAGTGAAAAGATAGGCACTGAATGTGCTGGGCCTGGCACAGTAGTAATTAGCAAGGGCCAGCTGCGACACACAGGGCTGTATAATGCAGCGTCAGTGGCATAAAAAAAAAGAAGACTTCACAAGAACATTAGCTCTGAAAAGAGCTCTTTTTGTGCTGCTTTTCAACAACAAATATCAGCTAGGAGCAAGCTACAAGAGCCTAACTAAGCTTTCCCTATCTCTGCAGCAGGTTCCTCTCCCTTCTCTCACTACTGCAGCAACACCGAGTGAGATAATTGCAGACGCAGCTACCTTATATAATGGGGGTGGGGGGAGGGGCTCCAGGAGGGAGTGCAGCCTGATTGGCTGCCATGTGTCTGCTGACTGTGATGTAGAGGGTCAAACTTTAGCCCAATGATGTAGTATAGGGGTCGGGTCGAGCTCGCCATACAGTTCGCGTTTCGACGCAAAAGCGAACCATGAGATGTTCGCAAGAATATGTTCGCAGCCGAACTGTTCGGGACAACTCTATCAGCTACCCATCATCACGCGGGCCGGCATGAGAGTCCTGTATATTAGAGACATTAGAGAACCGCGCATGCGCAGGACTCTCACGCCGGCCCGCATGATGACGTGTAGTCGGCCGCCGTGATGTCGCAAAGTGACAAAGCGGGAAGCAGGCCTGAACACAGGCCGAAGTCATTTCATAACGAAGCCGCCAGCCGGGACCAGCAGAGGAGCCAGGAGGACGTGAGGGGACCTTGCGGCCTACAGTGCGCTGGAGGAAGCCCCAGGTAAGTCACTATTTCATTTTTAACGAGTGCTCAGGGTCCCTTTTAAAGAGAAACTCCGACCAAAAATTGAACTTTATCCCAATCAGTAGCTGATACCCCCTTTTACATGAGAAATCTATTCCTTTTCACAAACAGACCATCAGGGGGCGCTGTATAAATGATATTGTGGTGAAACCCCTCCCACAAGAAACCCCTCCCATGTTCCTGTCTGTGAACCTTGTTGCATTGTGGAAAATAGCTGTTTACAGCTGTTTCCAACTGCCAAAACCATGCAGCAGCTACATCACCTGCCAACAGTAAAATGTTCACTGGAGTTCCTCTTTAAGTATTGAATTTGAATGCAAACACTCCATGCATGTGTGCTCACCAAACTCCCAGAATCCTTTGCACCTACACACAAACACAGTAATTCCACTAATTTTCTCAGTGTGGCGTTTAATGGAGGCCGATTACTCCGCCAGCCAAATGGAGTCAGAAATAATCGTGTACCGGCAGCGAAAAGCGAGGCCATTATGTGCGCTCGTTATGTGTGTTCTCAGATATCGTGTTTATTTTCTCCTATGTGAGAAAGTGAAATGAGCAATGATCCAAGTTGGCTTTTTATATTAATTTATCTTTCTTTCTTTTTTTTTACATGTTTCTTTGACTTTTTGGAATTCTGAGTCATGTTCTATTAATGTCCAAACTATTGAAAATAAACAGCTCTGATTAATGGGTCTCCGGGCGTCTCGCAGCTCTAGGCTGAGTAAAAGTTGCCAGAACTCTGGCTGCGTATGGCAAGCGGTTGCAGGCTTCTATGAGCAGGGCCAGTTCTAGACTCGTGAGGATGCACCCCCCCCCCCCCCCCCCAATTTGGAATGATGGCACAGCACCCAACAACTTGCTCTGCTTCATTTTATGTTTTCAGATGGAATGCTGCAGCTCAACACAATAGCACACTGGCTGGCTGGGAGTCTGTGACAAACAAACTGCTCACCCTCAGCTTCTCCAATCCCCCTCAGTCAGGACAGCAGTGCCACCTCCTCCCTTCTGCTGTGCAAGTCAAATGAAACACTGCCTCTCCTGCCTGCCCTCCTCACTCACTGCCAGACTCCTCACACAGCACAACAAGCTGCTTTTCCCCAATGATGCTTTCCTGCACCCCCTCCCCCCTCACTCACTGTCAGACTCCTCACACAGCATAACAAGCTGCTTTTCCCCAATGCTGCTCTCCTGCCTCCCCCTTCCTCACTCACTGTCAGACTCCTCACACAGCACAACAAGCTGCTTTTCCCCAATGATGCTCTCCTGCCTCCCCCCTCCTCACTCACTGTCAGACTCCTCACACAGCACAACAAGCTGTTTTTCCCCAATGCTGCTCTCCTGTCTCCCCCTCCTCACTCACTGACAGACTCCTCACATAGCACAACAAGCTGCTTTTCCCCAATGATGACCCCATCCCTTCGCTCTCCTCTCACTTCTCCTCCTACTCTGACTGCATGCTGTTAGTGTAAACACAGTACAAACATGCCGCCCCTGTAATCTCTGCTGCCTGATGCAAGTGTTTCACCTTGCTTCATGAGAGAACCGGCCCTGTCTACAAGACACACTGTTATAGAGAGAAGGGACTACACAGGAAATCACCTTCATTATTAGAATGAGAAAAGGAAGTGGGGAAATGTCTACTTTACAGATATAATTAGAGCAAAGATCAATTCCTCTGTGCAGATTCTTATTAATGGTTTATTGTCAGGACATGCACGTGTCTCAGTGTGAGTCCAACATTCTTACCTAACAAATATAAGCGTATTCTTTTCTCAGCGTCACAGCAGCCCCCCTCTACGACATAACTAACTCCCCAAAAAGACCCTTCTCTGCTTAAAATGGTCCAAGCAAAAAATCTAATCAAAATCCACTTACCTGGGGCTTCCTCCAGCCCCTGGCAGCCGTCCTGTGCCTTCGCCGCAGCTCCGGTGGCTCCCGGTGTCCTTTGCTGCGGCTTCTTGTGTGCTCCACGGAGCGGGTCACGTGGTCTAGCCGACGTCGTCGGGTCTGTACTGCGCAGGCACAGAACTACTGCACCTGCGCAGAGCAGACCTGATGCCGTTGGCCGGACCACGTGAGCCGCTCCGTGGAGCACACAAGAAGCCGACCCGGAACCCGACCTGGCGAGGTCGGCTGCTGCAGCAAAGGACACCGGGAGCCATCGGAGCTGCGGCGAGGGCACAGGACGGCTGCCAGGGGCTGGAGGAAGCACCAGGTAAGTCGATTTTGATTTTATTTTTTGCTTGGATGTTTCCTTTAATGGCACAAAAATAATTTGAAGCAAGTGCTTTCGACATCTTGCAGGTGTTGCCTGACTTGGGCACCGCTCTAGAGCGCGCCCCGCGCATGGGGGATTCGGGGGCAGCTACGGGAATTTGAGGGCAGCAGGGTGAGCTGACATTCGGCGCATCCTCATAAGTTTGCTCTCAAAACTTGGAAGCGTTGGACCAATCAGAGAACGCAGAATTTTTCCTCGGAAATCAGATTATCCCATTCATTTTAGACTAATCACAAGACTCCAATACTATCGAGTTTTCTTGAGTCTTGTGATCGACCTAATGATTCCGTGGTATTCTGATCACTGCATTCTCTGGTCCAATACTTCTGAGTCAACTCAGAAGCAAATGGCCAATCAGAGAATGCAAAAAATTACAAAAAAAAAGAGTCCTAGAAAAATAGAAACCAGAAATTTGCAGTATCGGTGATCGGCATTGGCGTAAATCGTAATTTCCGTGGAATCAGATATCAGCATTTCATGACCATCCCTAATTCAGTAGTACTGGTCCAAGCCCTATCCTGTAGACAGTGAATAATGGCGCACAGCGCCTATGCATAAAAATGGCGCCGCATTAAAAAGATACGCTTATCGCTATTTATCGTTAGTACTGCATAATAATGGCGCACAGGGAAAAAAGAAGAAAAACGGCACACACTAACGTTGTTTATCAATAGTGGCACACACTAACGTTATTTATCAATAGCGCCCTACATAAGCCAAACTGCAGACGTTATTTAACTGCAAAACGGAGAATGGATTTAATGTAACACTGTCAAGGTTAGGGTTAGGCACCACTGGGGGGTCTTAAGGTTAGGCACCACTAGGGGGGTCTTAGGGTTAGGCACCACCAGGGGGGTGGTTAGGGTTAGGCACCACTGGGGGGTCTTAAGGTTAGGCACCACTAGGGGGGTCTCAGGGTTAGGCACCACCAGGGGGTGGTTAGGGTTAGGCACCACCAGGGGGTGGTTAGGGTTAGGCACCACCAGGGGGGTTTAGGGGTTAGGGATAGGTACAGAGAGGGTTCTGTGTGTTAACGCTAAATAACGATAAGGCTTTAACGCTAAATAACAATAAGGCTTTAACGTTAAATAGCGATAAGCGGCAAACGGATTAGCGGCAACACTGTGCGCCATTATTCACAGGCGCCATTTTCAGATGGATGCCCATATCCATCCCTGCCATGCACTGATGAGGACCAGAAAGTCGGAAATAGCGGGATTGGCGTGGTTCTGAAAAATGTATAACCTATAGGTTGACTATACACTAGCGACTCTAGATAGTTTCATATTTGGAAGTGCTGAATCATAAGGAAAAATTATATTTAGTAAAGCGTCCCATTTTATTAAGAGAGCTATTTGATCTCTATTAGAACCTTAGACTCTACAAGGCCAAATAGACAAATAACATGTATATTGAACTTTTCTGCTGGCAGGCTCAAAATGCTTCAGAGTTGCAGCTTCCTAAGCTGGCCATACACTAGGCCGATTCCCCGCCAATCGACAGCAGATTCGATCACTGAGATCGAATCTGCTGTCACATTGTTAACGCTACACGCTAAATTTCGATCTATTTCGTCCCGAAATAGATTGATCCTGTCGATCGCTCCGTGCGGGAAATTACGCCCGCGGGTAGGGAACGCGTCGCTAGTGGCGTTCGAGTGCCCGACGACAGACGCAATAGAGCGGCAATACATTACCTGTTCCGCCGGCTCGACTCCCCCTGGTCACCGCTGCTCCGTCTCCGCTCTGGTCTGGTCTCCGGCATGCTTCACTTCTTCTAGCCCGGCAGGAAGTTTAAACAGTAGAGGGCGCTCTACTGTTTAAACTTCCTGCCGGGCAGGAAGAAGTGAAGCATGCCGGACCCGGAGACCAGCGCGGAGAAGAAGCTGCGGGGACAGAGAGGGACTCGCGCCGGTGGAGCAGGTAATGTATGCGGGGGGGAGCGGCGGCACCACCACCAGATTGTGATCGGTTTCAGGCTGAAATCGATTCACAATCTGTTTGCAGTAAAGGCAGCCATACGATCCCTCTGTGATCAGATTCGATCAGAGAGGGATCTATCTGTTGGTCGAATCTGATGGCAAATCGACCAGTGTATGGCCAACTTTAGGGTTCTCTCCATGGGCGAGCATTAGAGCGCCTTGTCCATTAACGCCTTAAAGAGAACCCAAGGTGAGGGATATAAGGAGGCTACCATATTTATTTCCATTTAAACAATACCAGTTGCCTGGCTGTCCTGCTGATCCTCTGCCTCTAATACTTTTAGCCATAGATCCTGAACAAGCATGCTGCAGATCAGGTACTCTGACTCACCTTTTACTGGATTAGCTGCATGTTTGTTGGGTTTTGACTCAAACACTTCCTATGCCAGAAGATTAGCAGGGTTGCCAAGCAACTAGCATTGTTTACTAGGAAATAAATATGGCAGCCTCCATATCCCTCTCACCTCGGTTTCCCTTTAATGTTTTACTTATTCAGGATTTGAACCCTTCATCAAAGGCAACCCTCTTCCCAGTACCGTATCTAGCTGCCTTCTGTGTCATCCCTCCCTGTTGGTCCTTTGATTTGATGCAGAGCTTCACCTACCATCAGTGAAGTCCAGGAGGTCAGCTTGTATCTCCGCTTACATCTGCTCCAATCTCATTTTAAGTCACAGAAGTTCTGAAGATGTTTCTTCCCATCGGAGCAGAGCTCTGATCCTACACAGGATATTTCCATTCGTATCTGGCTGTCATCAAGGAACCTGGACTCTGCTGGGTGGGAAGATGCCCAAATGTTGGCAAATATAGCGTAGGGGTCATGCTTTGTTCAGCTGTCCAGCCTACGACTCATCATTTTACACCAGATGTTTGTCCTTCTGCCAAGAGGAACAGCCTAGATAAGGGAAGTACAAAACAATGTTCTTTTACAGGAAGCAAGATACCATTTTTTAAACTGTTTTGCAGATTTTATCTATTTTGTGTGCCTATGTACACATTGTGGTTTATCAACCATGGAAAACCCCAACATGCATGTAGGCCAACCAAATAGGTAGCTCAATGAGATTTGACCTTTTAAGGGAGTAAGGTCGGTGCTAGGCACAGAGAAGGAAGGATCATTTCTAGCAGTCAATAGGTGGGAGTCATAGGACTAAGGTTTACTCAGGTCGACTGAGGTTCAGATAACAAATTTAAAGCAAACCTGTGAAGTTTGCAATCCAAAAATGTAGATACTTAGCTTGGAAAAGGGACCCACTCAGGGTTAGACAGAAAATGCACGATTGGGCACACAAGTAGGGACCCGATCAGGCTTCGGCAAAAAGAGCCGAGCCCGAACGGGTCCGTGCTACCAGGCATGCATGAGCATTTGACAAGCTCTTGTCGATGGTCTGTTGGAGAATGCAATGCTGGAAAGGCCCGATGGAGAAGGATGAGGGAAGCCTCTGAAGGACCCAGATGGTCCCCTCTCCCAAAGTAGGTATCCCTTTGGGACACTTGTTTTCCCTACAAGGTCACCTTAAAGCTAATGGGAATCCATATTTAAATAAAAAAAGTCAGATACTCACCTAACGAGAGGGAAGGCTCAGGTCCTAATAAGCCTTCCCTCTCCTCTCCTGGTGCCCCCGGTGCTGCGCTGCCTCCCCCGGTCAAATCCCCCGCCACGGGGACTTCGGAAGTCTTCGGGAGCCGAGTCTTCCCGAAGACAGGCGGCTCCACACTGCGTATGCGCAAGTGCGTCATAGAGGGCGCTCGCGCGTGCGCAGTGTAGAGTGGCCGTCTTTGGGAGCACTCTGGCTCCTGAAGCATTTCCGAAGCCTCCCTTCGGCAGGGAAACAGCGGTATTTGACCAAAACGGTTGAATACCACTACAGGGGAGCCAACGCAACAGCGGGGACCGGGAGAGGAGAGGGAATGCTCTACGGGACCCAGAGCCTCCCTCTCCTTAGGTAAGTATCTGACTTTTTTATTTAAATTTCGGTGCCATGACTCCCCCCACCCATAACAAGTGTGGCCACCATGATTCCCCCCACCCATAACAACTGTGACCACCATGACTCCCCCCACCTATAACAAGTGTGGCCACCATGACTCCTCCCACCCATAACAAATGCAGCCACCATGACTCCCCCCACCTATAACAAGTGTGACCACCATGACTCCTCCCACCCATAACAAATGCAGCCACCATGACTCCCCCCACCCATAACAAGACTGCAGCCCTAGAAGAGTGGCCCTAGTATCAGACAGAATAAGATTGTGGCCCCCATTGTGCCTGGACCCTCAGTAGTTACACATTTGTTGGAAGAAGTGTGATTTGTTTAGAGCGATGTTGGTATGTTCTTTTGCATTGTTTTAATGTGTATTTGGCAGATTTCACGTGTCTAATATTTGTGGTTTATACCATAATGAAAAATGGAGAAAAGTTGCATGATCACGGAATTTTTGGATCCCCCTTCATACATTGCTGAGATACTTGTGCCAAAACCAATGTAACACTCCATTGTCTCTACCTCCCTCCCTCCCTCTCTCTGCCTTGATCATAACACTTAAATTAATAGGTTTAGAGGGTACCTACATTTTATGCAGAAAACGTAATCCTTTAAATGGAAAAAAAAAACCTCACACACACATTGCTGCAAGCCTGCAACCATCAGAAACATGAAAAGTACTTGCCTAATATTGTGTAGCTCCTCCTTCACACCTTCCAAATGGAAAAACTCTTCCAACCACGCAGGGACGCCACCAAGACCTCTGAATTTATCCTGCAGTATCTGGCACTAAAGGTGGCCACACCCCTAGTGGCCACCAGATCAACCATCAGATAAATCCATCACTGATCAAATCTGACCAGAGAGGGATCTATTGCTGCCTTTGAAAATCTGTGTAGCCGCCTCCGCCTGACTTGCTGCCCAGGACGCCCCCTATTTGTGCTCTCCGCGGCTGGCAGCAGAGCTCTCATCTGTCTGGCTGGTGGGTGCTCTCCCGTGTCCAGTGGTTTACTTCATGTATGCTGCTGGACCTCTAGTGTTTGAACTTCAGCTTGTGTCACATGACCAGGAAGAGATGAGGACATGGGGAGGAGGAGACCCACGGCATAAAGTAAACCACCAGACACAGGAGGACAAGTGACCAGTACTAGTGATGGGAATTCCGGCTCTTCTCAGAGAATCGGCTCTTCTGAATCGGCTCCCATTAAAGAGCCAGCTCTTACGGCTCTCAATCGGCTCTTCATTAAATATCACTAGACACCACTCAGAATCGGAGTAAAAGCCCCGCCCCGTCTCCATGACAACTCCAGACTGCTTCTCTGACTGGTGCAATCCCTCTTGCTACTGCTCTGCTCCGCCCCATACACTCCTACAAGCTGCGAGAGGAGGACTACATCTCCCAGCATGCCTCAGCGCCCTTTATTACAGACCAAAGCAGGGCTGTATGGGGCGGCTGAGGCATTGGCTCTTTTGAAACTGAGAACCGGCTCTTGTCGTTCGCAGCAAAGAGCCGGCTCTTAGAGCCGGCTCGTTCGCGAACGACCCATCACTAACCAGTACAAGTGAGTCAGTCGGTGTCGAATTGAACGCCGCTAGACGCTCTTCCAACTCAACCGATCAAGCAAAAATGATAGATCAGGCAACATTTGCATTAGTGATTTCTATCAGATTCGATCACAGTAAATGAATCTGCGGTATATCAATGGGTTAAAACACCTAGTGTATGGACAACATCAGCAGCAGATCTTTAAAGTACTGTAATTTAGGTGTGAGATTGAGCTTTCTTCGTCTGTCAGATCTACTTACGGTCGGTGCGCATACTTTTTAGCCACATAAATGAAACTGTAAAAAAAATAAAATAAACTGTTTGGATATTTCCATTCCAATCAAAAAAAGCAAGATTTGGGGGATTACTGTAATCCAAAAAGTAGACCGTTGCCATGGTTGTAAAGTAACGTAATCATAGCTAGCTGATTGTAAATGGAAAGGCAACTTAAAAAATAAAATAGCGTTAGCAAATCTTACCTGGAATAGCAATGTGGAGGCACCGAATATTCTGGTCACATTTAGGACTTCACTTTGCAAATGCCGGGGGCGACGTTGAGGACGTTTTGGCTTTGGGCTTCACATTCCTTGGTTTTATTTCTTTTTCCTTGTCTGCTTGACACCCAGGGCTGGACTTGTACTTTTTAGCACCCAAGGCTCTCTATCACTAGCTGCCCTGGACCAGCAGCATCCTAAACTCACCCCCCCCCCCTCCACCTCCCCATCACGACAGAGATTAGATTGTAGGCTTTCTGAGGACAGTTATTGAAGTGATAGCAAGGATTACATTATAAACTCCTCCTGAGGACAGCTAAAGCGAATCCGAGATGAAAAACTAGCTATAACAAGTAACTTGTGTATATATATCGTATCTAAAGTTTAGATAGTTTACACAGCAAATCTAGCTGCAAACAGCTTTAATAGAATATAATGATTTCTTCCTGTGATGCAATGACAGCAGCCATGTTGTTTGTAAACATTACACACAGGCAAGCTGATCTGCATCTTCAGCACTCAGCCTGTGAAAAAAAACCTAATCCCCCCTCCTCCTTCCCTCTGCCTTTGAAATCTCTGGCTAGTAATACCTCCCCCTCCTCCTGCCCAGACTGAGCTCCCATGAGCCCTTGCTACTGTCTGAAAATACCAAGGCTCTCTGAGAAGCTGTAAGCAAGGCTTGTTTAGTTTATAGGGAATTAGAGTATTAAAACAAAAACAAAAAAGTATTTGGCTTGAGGAACGCCCTATAAACAATAGGAAAGGAACTTAATTATGCAATGAGCAAAAGTTCATCTCGGATCGACTTTAAATGATATGATAGGATTAAATTGTAAGATCCTTGATGAGCAGCACATTTGATGAATGACAGGCAGCTCAGAAATCACTGAAAGTGCCCATTAGCTGCCCCTTAATCCGCCCGAGTGCCAGATCTGGTTGTTGGTAGCTACCCACCTCTTTGTGCATACTCTGTGCAGCAGGATTCATGTTTGGCAGGCTAACTGCTACTGCCTTGTCTGAAATCCAGCCATGTTGACACCCCTACTTGCACCATTTGATGCCTGGTGTCTTCATCAGCTGCCACCACCACCACCCAATCTTCTGGGCTAATGCCAAGTGCTCTCACATCCCATTTGCAGACCTTTTTGAACCTGAGATTTGGGCATGCAAGAGTTGGCCGCTGAGAATAACATGGCATGTGGGCAACTGTTTGCTGATAGCAATGGAGACATTGTAAAGTTGTGGAAAAAACACAGGGAGATCCTGTAGCCCAATCTGGCTCAATATCGTTAGGTCACCAGCAGGGTAATAGAGAAGATAGTAATAGATACACCCACAAAGTTTGGTTGCTATGTGTGACAATCTCTCGTTAGCGCATGTGGGGAAGTAGCGCCCCCACTCGGCCTTGATGAGTGTGGTGGTGGTCACTGCTCCAAAGAAAGGATTTTTGGTACTAGGAATTTCTCCTAGGACTAATCCCCCCTGAACTAGGGGTATGCACTAGGGGCTATATGAGACTGGAGGCGCCCGTTGTTGTATGGAAAAACATATGGGGCCTGATTCACAAAGCTTTTCTGTTAAATTATCTCATCTTATTTATTAACTCACAATTTATCTCTCCTTAACCTCCTTAGTGGTATGCCCAACACTGTGTCGGGCATACCGCTCTGTGGCCCCAGGAGTCCCCCATAATTAAAAATGTGTCCCAAATGACTGTAAAGCCTATAGATAGCACTAGGCTAGCTAGTAAAAGTGTCGGGCACCCCTGGATCCCCTGCGATTCCCCCTCCCCCCCCCCGATTCCCCCGGTTATATATTACCCCCCCCCCCCCCCCCCGTATCCAGCGATCGCTGCAGCCTCTCCACACAGCTCCAGCCTCTCTATGGGGAGGATCGGGTTTGCGCATGACGTCATGTATGATCCTTCCCATAGTGAAGACCGGAGCTGTCCGGGGAGGCTGCGCCGATCACTGGATCCAGGCTGGGTAATGTATAAAAGGGGAGCGGCGGGAATCGGAGAGTGCCGGACACTTCTACTAGCTAGCCTAGTGCTAGATATATGCTTTACAGTCATTTGGGACAAATATTTAATTATCAGGCAAAAAGTAATGTTACGCCGCTCAGGAGGTTAAATGTATTAACTCATGATTTAGCTCCCCTTATCTAACTTAACTCATGGTTTAGCTCTCCTTATTAGACATAACTCACGGTTTAGCTCTCCTTATTAGACATAACTCATGGTTTAGCTCTCCTTATTTGACACAACTCATGGTTTAGATCTCTTTATTTGACATAACTCATGGTTTAGCTCTCTTTATTTGACATAACTCATGGTTTAGCTCTCCTTATTTGACATAACTCATGGTTTAGCTCTCCTTATTAGACATAACTCACGGTTTAGCTCTCCTTATTAGACATAACTCACGGTTTAGCTCTCCTTATTAGACATAACTCATGGTTTAGCTCTCCTTATTTGACACAACTCATGGTTTAGCTCTCCTTATTTGACATAACTCATGGTTTAGCTCTCTTTATTTGACATAACTCATGGTTAAGCTCTCCTTATTTGACATAACTCATGGTTTAGCTCTCTTTATTCGACATAACTCATGGTTTAGTTCTCCTTATTAGACATAACTCCCAGTTTAGCTCTCCTTATTAGACATGACTCATGGTTTAGCTCTCCTCTATTTATCTCATGAAGTATCTCTCCTTATTTGTTTATCTCATGCATTAGCACTCTTTACAGTTAAGGTGAAAAATAAGTAACCTTTGTGAATCAACCCCATATAATGAAAAATCAGGAAAAAGGAAATTTGTGCAATAATAAAAATTATTTGAATTTTATCCTCATCTACGAATTTCCCTTTTCCTGACCAAGGCATCCACAAGGTAAGATACCTACAAGGTTTTATCTTTGGATACTGCCTTATAGATCCATATACGTTTTTCCAACTTCAGGTGCCTCCAGTCTCATATCGTACCTAGTAATGGAGAGGTGTCTTTTTTGGCACAGGTTATCATCTGCAGGAGCCTTTCTCAACCATTTTATCCTGGAGGAACCCTACAAATGCTTTTTGTATCTCAAGGAACCCTCCTGGCAAGGTCTTTAAAGGATTCCCCAACTGACATGTGACAAGATGAGATAGACATGTGTATGTACAGTGCCTAGCACACAAATAACTGTGCTGTGTTCCTTTTTTTCTTTCTCTGCCTGAAAGGGTTACATATCAAATATGTAAGTGGCTGACTCAGTCCTGACTCAGACAGGAAGTGACTACAGTGTGACCCTCACTGATAAGAAATTCCAATTATAAAACACGTTTCTAGCAGAAAATGGCTCCTGAGAGCAAGAAAGAGATAAAAAGGGGAATTTCTTATCAGTGAGGGTCACACTGTAATCACTTCCTGTCTGAGTCAGGACTGAGTCAGCCACTTACATACCTCATATTTAACTCTTTCAGGCAGAGAAAGAAAAAAAAGGAACACAGCATAGCTATTTGTGTGCTAGGCACTGTACATACACATGTCTATCTCATCATGTCACATGTCACTTTGGGTATCCTTTAAAAGCTAGTGTTGCTTTTTATGTCACTACCCCCTATTACAGTGCCCTTCATGTCTGCTTAGTTCTTTTTATTAATGTGCTCATTATTATTGTGACCCCCAATTAAGTGCTTATTTTTACAGTACCCCCTATTATAGTGTGCTTTCTATCATACCTCCCGAACCCCAACGATGGAGAAAAATGCCAAGGAACCCCTGCAGTGTACTTCAGGAACCCTGGGCTTCCAGCAAACCCTGGTTGAGAAAGCCTGATCTACAGTACTGGCAAAAAACAGTTCTGTGGATACCTAATTAAAGAAGTTCTCGGGAACTCCAAACCTTGGTTAGTCTTAACCTCTGCTCAGGGCCAGTTCTAGACTTTTTACTGACTGAAGTAAACATTGTGAGGACTTTCCTCCCCCTCCGGCTTCCATGACACTTCAGAGACCCCTAAAGGTTTTTGGCCAGTGAAAAAAAATTGTAACCCGTCTTCAGTGGTGGAATAATTAGTAGTTTAAAGGTCTGTGCAGGAGATAAATCTGAGACATAGGGCCGTATGCAATTCAATTTTTTACCTGAGTTTTCTCCTAGGAGATAATTTTTCATCTTCAATTTATAACAACTTTTTAGGATTTTGCAATGGAAAAAGTACCAAAAAGTAGGGGGGGGGGGGGGGGGGGGGGGAGTACTATAAAAATTATTTTGAGTATTTGTTTGCTTGTTGGTGGTTTAAAAGGCATTTTATTGACACATTGGAATATTTCACATAGGAGAAAACTCAGGTGAAAAAGTAAATTACATACGGACCATAATGTGTATCTATTATCTACGGGAATGTATAAGATCAGCGTTGTATTCTCGACATGACTAGAGATCGTTTGCTGTATGTTCTGCATCGCTCTCGTTCATCTCTCCTGAACATTTCGTACAACACGACCAGGCATTTTATTTGTTTGACACGTCAGCTTCCTACCTCAATACCTTTCTGAAAGCTACATGCTTGTGTGTGCCGTGACTTCTTTCAATTCCATGAATGTACCTTAGATATTCCATATGCTACATGTCATAATAAAAAACCTTGAAAATCTTGCTGCTTAGTCTTTTTTACCTTTCATTTGTTTTCCAATGAGAAGGCTTCATTGTTGCTTTTGCTCAGATAC
Source organism: Hyperolius riggenbachi (assembly GCF_040937935.1). Taxonomy (NCBI): domain Eukaryota; kingdom Metazoa; phylum Chordata; class Amphibia; order Anura; family Hyperoliidae; genus Hyperolius; species Hyperolius riggenbachi. Next base: position 18,693,801 of record NC_090650.1, read on the forward strand.
CGACATCACTGAAAACAGAGTTTTACTAGAAAAGGTTTCCAGAGCTTAAAGTGTAACTGTCGGGCATAAAATCAAAAATCTATTCTTTATTTTTATCTGGTAAACAAGTAAAAAGGATGCTAACCAAGCAATCCAAAAGGTAAAATCTCTTTTACTTTTCTTGTTGATAAATGATCATTCCCCAGTTTACCTGACTCTTATTTGGTACACACAAACATTTGGTACACAAAAAGGAAGTTGCAGGGCATGCTGGGTTGTCCTTTTTTTGCTTCTCTAGTAGAGAAGTAGAAGTAGAGAAGCAAAAGATGACAACCCAGCATGCCCTGCAACACAGCTCGGGATCCAGAGGTGCCAAGCTGTCATTGGACCCCGAGCTGTGTGATACTCCGGTTGTTTATTGCCTGCCTGATGAAGCGGGATTGTGCCCGTGAAACGCATTGCAGTTTTATCTAGGAGTATGTGAATAAACTATTACTACCTCACGCGACAGCATCGCGTCTGTTTTGGTGTGGCTGGTCCACCACTGCCACCTGAACGTTTTAAACTTTTTAGCATATTTTTATCCTTTTGGCGTCTCTGTACATCCTTATATCAAGTGGCTGGATAGTGTACTGGTTAAAGTGATAGTTATATTTAAACATTCACAAAGTAGATTGAATGTTTTACTCTCTAATCAGTAGCAGCCTATTAAGGGCTTGTTTAAATTAGAGCGCAGAGCCCTGAGGCTCTGCGCTGCGCGTCACTCTCGGCAGGGGGCGGGGCTTGCGATCTGGCTGATGGTGTAATGGTTAAGGGCTCTGCCTCTGACGCAGGAGACCAGGGTTGGAATCTTGGCTCTGCCTGTTCAGTAAGCCAGCACTAATTCAGTAGGAGACCTTTGGCAAGTCTCCCTTACACTGCTACTGCCAATAGAGCGCGCCCTAGTGGCTGCTGCTCTGCTCTGGCGCTTTGAGTCCGCAAGGAGAAAAGCGCAATATAAATGTTATTTGTCTTGTCTTCTCTTGTCTTGCGATCCCATTCATTATACTGAATGGGATCGCGGGGTGAAGCGCCCCGAAATTCAGCAAACCATGTGTGTCAATACAGCGGAGAATCGCAGCGCATGAATGGATACAGCAGACAGTGCAGTCTATGTACTGTCTGCTGTCCTTGCGATCGCGTTTCCATACCCGCTATATGGAGAAGAGTCTTAAGTGTCCTAGAGTGAAAATACATGAACTACTGACCTTGTCCTACCTCTGCCCTGCCCTCAGAACTTTCAGTATTCTGCCCAACGTGTAATTACTGTCATTTGCTTATCACTGATGTGTACTCTATTCCCCACAAGGTACCGACAAGACCGAAGCTGTCACTTCCATGCCTCGAAATTAACTCTTTCAGGCAGCAAAATAAAACAAGTAAAAAAACAGCCTGGTTATTAATATGTTTGGCACTGTAGTACATACAAATGTATATCTTATCATGTCACATGTCACCTCGGGTACACTATAAGGGTCCTGCCGAACAGGGTTCCAATCTCGGCTCTTCCTGTTCAGTAAGCCAGCACCTATTCAGTAAAGAGACCTCGGGCAAGACTCCCTTACACTGGCACTGCCTACTGAGTGCACCCTAGTGTCTGCAGCTCTAGCGCTTTGAGTCTGCCAGGAGAAAAGCAGGTTATAAATGTTATTTTCTTCTTCTTTCTCTTCTCTAAAGTGAAATAAAAGTTTCCCAGTTAAACTGGGGCTTCTTCCAGCCGCCAGCAGTCCTTCTGCTCCCTTTCAGTCATTCCGCTCTGCTCTGTCCAGCAGCAGCGCCCTCCTGAAAGCTGGCGGACTGAGCCAGGGCTACTGTTGCAATTTTTTTTGAACTGTGCAGGCTGAGAATGCTCCAGTCAGTGGGAGGATGATCAGGAGATGTGCATGCAGCTTCCAGAGGGGCACTGGGAGGCGTACATGGCTGTATGGCGCTGGGGCATTTTTGACGCAGGGTTGAATAACCAGTGATGCTCGGATACCCCCAATCCCAAATTCAAGTAAATCCGGCCACGGCTGAATCATAATCCGGATACGCCATGATCGTGATTCAGATTTGAATCGGAGCTCCGAATTCGACTCGGATTTTAGCCATGATTACATGTAGAATCCGTGATCATGCCTGTGATCACGGATTTGACTTTAACGTTAATAGCAAAGCCCCCATACATGCTACAATCAGTAAAATTGCGTGGATTATAAAGGTGAGAAGTGGCTACAACTTAAAAACATTTTTTCAAAAAGATCTTATAGTTTTTGAGAAAATTGATTTTAAAGTTTCAAATAAAAAAAGTGTTCCTGATTAAAAACCTGCCAAAACCTGTCTACTTTAGCTGTTAATAGCAAAGCCCTCTTACATGATATAAACACCAAATTTGCAGGATATGTTAAGTAGAACGGTGGGAACAAGGGGGAATTTTATTTCCAAAAAGACCTTATAGTTTTTGAGAAAATCGATTTGAAAATTTCAAAGAAAAAAAGTATACATGTAAATGCGGTAAATACATTAACTGCCATTTACCGCATTTAAATGTATACTATTATCCTTTGAAACTTTAAAATCAATTTTCTCAAAAAGTATAAAAGTCTTTTTGAAAAAATTGTTTCCCCCACTGTTCTACATAACATATCCTGCAAATTTGGTGTTGGTGTTTATATCAAGGGGGCTTTACTATTAATTGCTAAAGTCGGCGGGTTTTCAGGTATAATAATCAAGTCATCATGAGCCGGATTTGGACCACGATCACGAGTGCATTTGGAACTGAATCCGTGAATGAGAGGCAATCACGAATTCAGAATACGACCTCGTGATCAGGGGTTGCCCGTGATCACGAGGTGGAGAGCAACACTGGGAATAACGTCTCACCCTGCTGCCGCACAAGAATTGGGGGATGTTAACTACTATTCCACCTCCGAGTCTTCGCAACGCGGTGGGAGAAGTAATTTGGGATCTGGCAATCACCAGATCACCGAATTACCTGTGCATGGGGCGCGGACTATAGCATTGCTGCTGTAGCTATGCCAAGCTTCGGCACTACATTGTGCGAAGCAAGTGCCAAAAAGTCCCGTTTCACACTGTGAGGGAGCAGAAGGACTGCAGGGAACTGAAAGAAGCCCAAGGTAAGTAAGAGAGGTAATAAAATAAATGTATAATATTATTAAAGGAACACTATCAAACCAGGTGTTCTAAAATTACACTGTACAAATGCCTACTTTTCATGTTAAATATCAGAGGAAAAAGCTGTAATTCGTTGTGTATAGGTTGTAGCTGTATTGGAACAATGCATTGGTGAAGGGGTGGTGTCTGTGCCTCAATATGTGTAATATTGCTGTTCTTTGCATTTGAGACTAGAGAGTTATATGAATAGCCTCAGGTGTCAGGTTTCACACACAATTATGAACAAGATACATTTCCTCTACTCTCCATGCGGTCAGCTCAGAGAGACACAAAAAGATGCAGTTAAGCCAGTGAGAGCTTTCTCACACACGGGGTTAACAGATGTAGGGAGAGGGATTCCCCCCTCATCTTACCATTTACTGGCCCATCACCCTGCTCAGCTTGGCCGTCAGTGAAGTGTGAAAGGAATTTGATAACAGTAAACAAAGTGTTTACCAGTGAAATGTATACGCAAGTACTTAGAAACACTTCCCAAACTATTCCTTTCTCAATTGAAAAACATATGTTAAAAGATAGTATTTCCTTTAAAGAGAATCTGTATTGTTAAAATCGCACAAAAGTAAACATACCAGTGCGTTAGGGGACATCTCCTATTACCCTCTGTCACCATTTCGCCGCTCCTCGCCGCATTAAAAGTGGTTAAAAACGGTTTTAAAAAGTTTGTTTATAAACAAACAAAATGGCCACCAAAACAGGAAGTAGGTTGATGTACAGTATGTCCACACATAGAAAATACATCCATACACAAGCAGGCTGTATACAGCCATCCTTTTGAATCTCAAGAGATCATTTGTGTGTTTCTTTCCCCCTGCAGCTATCTTCCACTGAAGTGTCAGGCTATTTCTTCCTGCAGAGTGCAGACAGCACTGCCTGTATGTAATTCCTCAGTATGTGAAAGCCCAGCCAGCTCAGAGGAGGATTTATCCAGCTTGTAAAAGATAATAGAACAGAGAGAAGTTGCACTAATCTAAATATCACACAGGCAGTGTGCAGAGAGCGGCCTGGATGGGGTAGTTCATAGCAGAACCACAACACTGAAGAACTTGGCAGCCTTCCAGACACAGGCCTGACAAGTCTGACAAGAGAGAGATAAGTTGATTTATTACAGAGATGGTGATAGTAGAACGTGCTGCAGTAAGCCAGAACACATTAGAATAGCTTTTGGAACTTGTAGGATGATAAAAAACTGGATGCAATTTTTGTTACGGAGTCTCTTTAACCTCCTTGGCGGTAACCCCGTGTGTGACACGGGGTAAGCCGCCGGAGGGTGCCGCTCAGGCCCTGCTGGGCCGATTTACTTAATTTTTTTTTTGCTGGACGCAGCTAGCACTTTGCTAGCTGCGCCAGCACCCCGATCGCCGCCGCCGCGCGCCCGATCGCCGCTATCCGGTGCGGCGCGCGGCCCCCCCCCCCCAGACCCTGAGCGCTGCCTGGCCAATCAGTGCCAGGCAGCGCCGAGGGGTGGATCGGGTCTCCCAATGACGTCCCGACGTCGCTGACGTCGGTGACGTCATCCCGCCCCGTCGCCATGGCGACGGGGGAAGCCCTCCAGGAAATCCCGTTCTTTGAACGGGATTTCCTGATCGGTGATCGCCGAAGGCGATCGAAGCGGGCGGGGGGATGCCGCTGAGCAGCGGCTATCATGTAGCGAGCCCTCGGCTCGCTACATGATAAAAAAAAAAAATTTTTTAAAAAAACTGTTGCGCTTCCCCCTGGCGGTATTTTTCATACCGCCAAGGGGGTTAAGGAACCTGGAGGAGGGATTAAACAATAATCTTGGATTTATGTTGAATAATCAGCAAGTAGTTTTGAATCAGAATGATACTATTTATTGGCCAACTTAAAAAGAATACATCTTCTCTGTTTCCTTTTTGTTGCTCTCTAGAACAGCAATAACCAGAAGAACAAACTTTCTAAAACTTTCTAAAGAACTGGTTGAACCTCAGAGAGGGAAGCACAGGGGGGATAGAAGTGGATGAATGTAAACAAAGAGCAGATCAATATCGCTGCGCTCACAAGTCAGGGTCACCCCAATAGACACAGCCAGCATCTGAGCAGGTGGAGAAACACCATTCCCTTTCAGGTACTCGGCAGAGACGCAATCATGCTCTCACTTTTAACAACAATAATAGAGTGCAAAGAACTCAGCAAATGACTGCAACCAAAACTTTTTTCTATGCCATTTTTAGCAATAAAGAGAAGACAAATTTATATTGCACTTTCTGCTGGTGGACTCAAAGCACCACAGCTGCAGCCACTGAGACGTGTCTCTGTAGGCAGTAGCAGTGTCAAAGTTCGAACCCTGGTTGTCTGCGTTGGAGGCAGAGCCATTGGGAATCTATAAAAAAAAAGCCAGATACTTACCTAAGGACAGGGAAGGCTCTGGGTCATATAGAACAGTCATTCTCAACATTTTATTGGTATGTACCCCTTTTAAAACCCTGTACTCACCAAGTACCCCCTAGCATAGTAAACATTATCACAAGTACCCCTTGACAAATATATAAACATATATTTAGTAGTACATGATATTTGGTTCTAAACAATTTCAAAGCATTTTCGATTGCTTTTAATGAGCTAAAACACTAATTTGGTGTTGTTTAAATATGACTTATCATTTTCTAAAACTCTCAATTTGTTATTCTTGGTTAAATATATCAAGTCTGAATACCCCCTGGAACCATCAGAAGTACCTCCTGGGGTAAGGGTACCACACATTGAAAACCTAGGCTATAGAGCCTTCCCCCTCCTCTCTCGGTCCCTATCCAGCGCTGGCTCCCTCAAAGCAGTATCTGACCAATTTAGTCAAATACTGTTCTCTCTGCCGATGAGGGAGGCTTCAGAAGTCTTCGGGGAGCCCAAGTGCTCCAGAAGACGGGCTGCTCCATTCCGTGCATGCAAGAGCGCCCTCTCTCACACATTTGCATGCACGCGGTATGGAGTCGCCCGTCTTCGGGAGGTATCGGCTCCTGAAGACTGCCAGAAGTCCCCCGCAGTGTGGGATTCAAACGGGAGCCAGCGCTCCACCGAGGTCACCGGAAGAGGAGAGGGGAGGCTCTCCTTAGGTAAGTATCTGGCTTTTCATTACTTCTGTCTCCTCTCAGGTGAGGTCCCTAGAGCACTTCCTGTTCTCCACCAGCTTGTTACTAATTTTAAGAAATGAGAAGAAATATCTCCAACCAGAACTTTGTATTTGACCATACGTCAAACAATTTTAATGATCCAATTTTGTCCAATCTTAACACATTTATTTGGTATAAAGGTCCACATACACTTGTCAATTCTTTCCATCGATATCCAGCTGATTCGATTATTTGATCAAATCTGCTAGTAATCAATACTGCAAACGATTCCCGAACGATTGAATTGGGAATTTGTAATTTGTAGACAGACAATATTACTTGTGCACAAAAGCAAATATAACTGTAGGGGTAATAAAAAGTAGGAAAACACATTTTTATTGAATGTTATGTCAGAGTTTTATCCCACTTAAAGTAGCTCCCAGGTGTGTTGTGTGGTTGAAGCTTCTCGTTGTTCTTTGGCTGCCATTTCTGGCTATAGAATGGCTGCAAAATGTTAGCTGCAGAGTTGTGGGGTTTCTAGACAGGAAGAAAAAATGTGAGTCTCAGTATTTGGCTCACACAGCAATAATGTTATCAAAGGAGTGCTTTTCTTTTGTGTATTTGTTTTGTTCATTGTTATTTGTTTTATTTGTTTATTTTTGTATATTTTGTTTTGTGTCTGCTTTTATTCCATACTAGCAAACCTAAGCCCGGTTAAAAACGGGCTCTAGGTCTGTGTTTCTCGGCGCATGCCACCTGGCGCGATCATCGCACGCACACCAGCCGCACACCCGGCTGCCCGCTGACCCTCCGCACAACCGGCCGCCTGCTGACCCTCCGCACAACCGGCCGCCTGCTCACACGCCGCACACCCGGCTGCCCGCTGACCCTCCGCACACCCGGCTGCCCGCTGACCCTCCGCACACCCGGCTGCCCGCTGACCCTCCGCACACCCGGCTGCCCGCTGACCCTCCGCACAACCGGCCGCCTGCTCACACGCCGCACACCCGGCTGCCCGCTGACCCTCCGCACACCCGGCTGCCCGCTGACCCTCCGCACACCCGGCTGCCCGCTGACCCTCCGCACACCCGGCCGCCTGCTCACACGCCGCACACCCGGCTGCCCGCTGACCCTCCGCACACCCGGCTGCCCGCTGACCCTCCGCACACCCGGCTGCCCGCTGACCCTCCGCACACCCGGCCGCCCGCTCACATGCTGCCCGCTCGGCTCCCTGGCCCCGTCCCTGTCCTCTTGTCTCTGTGAGGCTGGGTCCGTGCTGTACACATGCGTAGTACCAAAAAGCACGGGCCCAGCTACACAGAGACAGCACACGCAGGGACACAGGGGTTTTATTATAGAGGATTTTTGTTATGGGTGTGGCTGGAGATGTCCTCAGTAGAACAGTATGGGCTTCCATGTCGGGGGGAGTTGTGCGATTGTACAGAAATAACGAGGTGTTTGTCTTTGTCTTGCAGTGTGTAAGAGGACGTGGGATAACATTACCTGCTGGCCCTCCGCGTCTGAGGGGGAAGTCGTTGTGCTGCAATGCCCAGAATACTTCTATCTGTTTAACAAAAAAGGAGACTTGGGTAAGCGAAAAATTCCAATTATTACATTTCTTATTATGACTGATGTTATTGTTCAAAAAGGCAGTATGGAGCTAGTGGATGCCCCTTAGATGCGATCTGGCCCCCACAGTCTGGACTTGGCTGCTCCCGATAAAACCACTGCAGTAAAAGAAGAAAAAAGAGGGGCGCTCTGAGTCCGTTGCACCGCTAAACTGTGCTCTAATAGGACAGGTCTCACCTGTTTGCGGTGGGGCTTGCACAGCGTACACAGCCCGGATCTGCCTTGTCCCTCTTAGCCGAGCCGGGGACTGAGCTCTAACGCGGGGCGGAAGTGATGTCACTCGTTCCTGGAGCGAGTGACGTCACTTCCGCCCGCGTTAGAGCTCAGTCCCCGGCTCGGCTAAGAGGGACAAGGCAGATCCGGGCTGTGTACGCTGTGCAAGCCCCACCGCAAACAGGTGAGACCTGTCCTATTAGAGCACAGTTTAGCGGTGCAACGGACTCAGAGCGCCCCTCTTTTTTCTTCTTCTGATGTTATTGTTGTCACTGTTATTATTCCTAATTATTTAACTCCTTGCGTACCAGCAGTCTCTGGCCCCTTAAGGACCAGTGACTGCAGGTACCACAAAACGGCATCTCCCGGCGAATCGCTGCACATACCCACTGCTCTCGCTGTTCATGATACTTCTCCCATTGCCGCAGGCCCTCTCTCTGCCATCTCTATGACAGCGAATCGCTGCACATACCCACTGCTCTCGCTGTTCATGATACTTCTCCCATTGCCGCAGGCCCTCTCTCTGCCATCTCTATGACAGCAGTGCTCTGTGCGCTTGACCCTGTCCATCAATGTAAGCCAACACGATTGGCTCACAGTGATGACAGGGCCAGGAGCCAATTAAATCTGCTCCTGACCGGCTCACAGAGCACTGCTGTCATAGGGCCTGATTCACAAAGCGGTGCTAACAGTTAGCACGCTGGTGAAAAGCCCTTTATCATGCCTAAACTCAGTTTAGGCATGATAAGTTTAGGTGTGATAAGTTTAGGCATGTTAAGTTTAGGCATGATAAGTTTAAGCACCAATTGCGTTAGCACCGTAGTGCACAGCTGATCAAAAGTTTTGCGCTAGTAAAGTCTGGTGTACTTCGCATAGAGTTTAACGGCGCTGCTTTGCGTGCGGGACTTTGCACGCTATCTACACTTATCTAAACTTAGCATGCCTAAACTTATCACACCTAAACTTATCACACCTAAACTTATCACGCCTAAACTAGCTTTTCACCAGCGTGGTGCAATGTTTATCACGCCTAAAGTCTCTAACTGGGTTAGCCCTTAGAGTCGGAAGAGAGAGGGGCTTACGGCGGGTGTAACACGATCGTGGGTAGCGCCGGGAGCACGAGGCGCAGCAGTTAAAATCTACGTCCTGTCAGAGCTGCAGTACCACCTGCAGGACGTAGATTTTAAACAACGCAGTCCGCAAGTAGTTAAAGGGCTCGATTCACCAAGCGGTGCAAAGTGTTAGCACCGTGGTGAAAAGGCCCTTATCACGCCTAAAGTCACTTTAGGCATGATAAGAAGAAACTCGCGCGAAGTTGCCGCGCGCAAAGTTGCCGCGCGCAACCGCGCGCGTGCGCGCGCAGCGTCCCCGCTTCGCGCGAAGCTCCCATTTAGCCCTATGGGACTTTGCGCGCGCTCTCACGCGCGAACGCGCGTTCGCGCGGTAACTTCGCGCGAAGAGCAGGAAAAAGCGGTGATAACTCAGTGGTGAAAAGATCATCACGCCTAAAGTCTTTTAGGCGTGATAACTGGGTTATCACCGCTTTGTGAATCGAGCCCCAAGTGTGATAGAGTGTGATAATTACAGGGGCACGCTATGCTAATATAACTGCGCTATGTGCGCGCACAGTAATATTAACCCGCGCTGTGTGTGCGCGGTATATTTGGTGGAGTTGATGAATCAGGCTGAATATTTGGTGCGTGTACAACCATGATTGAATTTAATTAACTCACCTCGCTTATCTAATAATATTGTGTCTGTCTGAATTGTTAAACAGATATCTTCTTTTTTTATGTTTCAAAAAACAGAATGTTTGTTACACAAGTGGAAGGAGGCCTGGTGTTGGTTATAGAGAAGATACAAAAACATACTTTTTTGTCAAAATAAGATTAGCTAGTAGGGTTGAGCTTCCAAATTCTGACCTCGGAATTCCGATTTCCACGTCACCAATCTGAAATCAGTGTAAAGTTGTGTTTAGAAATCTGAATTTCTCATTTCCGGTGCGGTATTTAGAGTGCCAAGGCTCTGAATTTCTAAGCTAAGATTTGTAATTATTAGGCCAGTCAGAGAATTTCCTATTCAGCTTGCTGCAAGGCACTGTGTATTGACCCGAGGAAGCGGGCCAGTACCTGTGAAATGCGTTGTCTATTTTTGTGTTTTAAATAAATACTTTTCCAGTGCTACTGGTGTTTTTGTGGTCAGGAGAGGTGAGAGATTACCTCTCATTCTTATTTTAACTATTAGAAGTTTATAAAGATTTTTACACTTGGGCGCCTCTATCCTTTTCGAGTATCCAGGAAAAAACTTCTTTGGAGGTAATATTTTTCCCCCTAAAAACTGCAAACTCAATAGAGTGACTATCCAGCTTCTGTCAAGACCTGGAAAACCGAGAGGGGGTGGTTATTTTCCCGCTCGGGGAGGGATCTGCAAAACACTCTTGTGAGTATAGCTGTATAAACTTACAACTTCCCATTTAATAACAACTAGCTGATGGCCAGGCGTTGCCTGGGCATGTATTTGGATGGTGTTGGCTCCGCCCACTTTTTCTAACCCTAAAGGTACATACACACGTCTGATTTTATGCCCGATGACGTTCAAACTAGGCGTTTGAACAACTTGTCGTTCAAACAAAAAGTCATTCAGACTCCTTGTACACAGACGACAAAACATTTGAAATGCTAATTACAGCTAATTTACATGTCGTTTGACTGCTCAGTGGACTTGATAAAACAATTGACTAGATCAAATGACTGATCAAACAACTGGTTGTTTGAAAATCTATTAGTGTCAAACTAATAGACTTTCAAACAACAAGTGGTTTGTACACATGTACGGCCCTAACTGTCATTTGAACAATAGTTAGTCCACGGATCCGCCAAGCGGATCAGTCAAAACTGCTGCTATCAGTCTAACGATCGTCATTCAAACCAGTCGCTTGAACGACAATCCGGCTTAAAATCAGACGTGTGTATGCACCTTAAAGAGAACCCGAGGTGGCCTTGTATTACGTAAGTGGGGCACAGAGGCTGGTTGGGCACACTAACACCAGCCTCTGTTGCCCCATCGTGTGTGTCAAAGACCCCCCTGCTCGCCGCTATACCCCCGCAGAGCTGGCGACACGCAGCGTGTCGCCAGCACAATGTTTACTCTAGAGCTGTCTGTCAGCGCCGCTCCGCCGCCTCCTCCGCATCGCCGCTACCCGCCCTCGTCCCTTCCCTCCCGCTGATTGGAGGGAAGGGACGAGGGCGGGTAGCGGCGATGCGGAGGAGGCGTGGGAGCGGCGCTGACAGACAGCGATAGAGTAAACATTGTGCTGGCGACGCGCTGCGTGTCGCCAGCACTGCGGGGAGTTTAGCGGCGAGCAGGGGGGTCTTTGACACACACGATGGGGCAACAGAGGCTGGTGTTAGTGTGCCCAACCAGCCTCTGTGCCCCACTTACGTAATACAAGGCCACCTCGGGTTCTCTTTAACACACAATTACTCAATTACCTACTTTGTGAGCTTTGCGGTGTTTGGCATCAATCAGTTGCATTGAAATGAAACAAATCTGATTGATTGTTTGTGGCTCCATTACTGTTTTTTTTATTTGAACCCCAGTCACCCAATGACCGACTGTACCAGGTTTGAGGCTTGTGCCGTTAATAGTGCAAGAATGGCAGCAATTAAATATTCCCCTTAAAAATCAATAGCTGAATTTTGATTGGCTTCTGTAGGCCCCACCCACTTTTCTGAATATGAATCCCAGTCACCCAGTGACCAACTGTGCAAAGTTGGAGAACCCTACCATTAACAGTGTAAGAATGGCTGCAGTTTACATTTTCCCAGTGAAATTTGTATTTATCTCTGTCCACTTTTTGGTTATGGGGATAAATAGTATCCTGTATGTTATTCCAGGTAATGTACTATGTGTGTGCCAAATTTCATTCAAATCCGTTCAACCATTGTTGCGTGATTGATTAAGAAACATCCAAACATGCAAACATCCAAACTTTCACATTTATAATATTTCTGAGTTACTACACGATTGGGCCCCAGGTCTCCCGGTTTACCTGGGTATTCTTGAGTACAAGGTCAATGCAAGTATCACCGAAACCCTCCTATAATTAACTGTAAATAGTTTTCTTGCACGGTTGATACAGAACAGGATCAGAACCGTTACGTGCCCCCTTCCCATTCAGTACTGTTCTGATCCAGTTCTGCATCCAACCTGAAGAAGAGACTTGAGTTTCGACAACTTGCAAACAAACTACTTACAGTTAGTCATTATGTAAAGCAGCTTCTGTTATTTTGGCTAAGTAGCAAGTTCTCTAATGTTTTTGCGGAAGGTTTTTTTCACGCGTGGTTTCTATAAAGCGGTGTTCTGTGGAATGCGTATGAATAACTGTGCCTAAATTTAGTCTTTAAGTTGCTTCTGGTGTTGCATTTTCCTATAATTGGCTGTGATGGATGTGTTAGTGGAGAGGTGAAGTGCCACAGGCTCTCAGCTGAGGATCGTCAATGTCTCCTTTATGTGACAACAATACCAGCCGCGTAGTCGGAGCGCTGCCTGCTGAAGCACGGAGCGGGGCTGGCTGGGGATTTGGCTGCTTCTGCTTTTGTTTCCCTCTCTTGTCTGCAAGCCAAAGAACATTTCATTTCCCTGATAATCACTGACGGCTTCTAACATATGCTGAGTGCTGAGACTCTCCTCTCTCTCTCTCACGAGAAGACTTCAGAGGAGCAAGAGAACCGTTTGAGTGCTGAGACTTCTCTCCCCCCCCCTCTCTCTCTCACCAGAAGACTTCAGAGGAGCAGGAGAACTGTCTGAGCGCGGAGACTTCTCTCCTCTCTCTCTCACTGTCTCACCAGAAGACTTCAGAGGAGCAGGATAACTATCTGAGCACTGAGGCTTCTCTCCCCTCTCTCTCTGTCTCACGTGAAGACTTCAGAGGAGCAGGAGAACCATCTGAGCACTGAGACTTCTCCCCCCCCCCCTCTCTCTGTCTTACCAGAAGACTTCAGAGGAGCAGGAGAACTGTCTGAGCACTGAGACTTCTCTCCCCCCTCTATCTCTCTCTGTCTCACCATAAGATTTCAGAGAAGCAGGAGAACTGTATGAGCACTGAGACTTCTCTCCCCCCTCTCTCTCTGTCTCACGTGAAGACTTCAGAGGAGCAGGTGAACAGTCTGAGCGCTGAGACTTCTCTCCCCTCTCTCTCTCTGTCTCACCAGAAGACTTCAGAGGAACAGGAGAACCATCTGAGCACTGAGACTTCTCTCCCCTCTCTCTCTGTCTCACGTGAAGACTTCAGAGGAGCAGGAGAACCGCCTGAGCGCTGAGACTTCTCTCCTCTCTCTCTCTCTCTGTCTCACCAGAAGACTTCAGAGGAGCAGGAGAACTGTCTGAGCACTGAGACTTCTCTCCCTTCTCTCTCTCTGTCTCACCAGAAGACTTCAGAGGAGCAGGAGAACTGAGCGCTGAGACTTTTCTCCCCTCTCTCTCTGTCTCACGTGAAGACTTCAGAGGAGCAGGAGAACCGTCTGAGTGCTGAGACTTCTCTCCCCTGTCTCTTTCTGTCTCACCAGAAGACTTCAGAGGAGCAGGAGAACCGTCTGAGCGCTGAGACTTCTCTCCTCTCTCCCTCTCTCTCTCTCTCTCTCTATCTCTGTCTCACCAGAAGACTTCAGAGGAGCAGGAGAACCGTCTGAGCGCTGAGACTTCTCTCCTCTCTCCCCCTCTCTCTCTCTCTCTCTCTCTCTCTCTCTTTCTCTGTCTCACCAGAAGACTTCAGAGGAGCAGGAGAACTGTCTGAGCACTGAGACTTCTCTCTGCCCCCCTCTCTGTCTCATGAGAAGACTTCAGAGGAGCAGGAGAACTGTCTGAGTGCTGAGACTTCTCTCCCCTCTCTCTCTCTCTGTCTCACCAGAAGACTTCAGAGGAGCAGGAGAACCATCTGAGCACTGAGACTTCTCTCCCCTCTCTCTCTCTGTCTCACCAGAAGACTTCAGAGAAGCAGTAGAACCGTCAACGTGTGCTCAACGAGTTTATCCCAACAGTTACCTTCTTCTCACGCTAAAAACCTACCAGGGGCACTTCTTGTCCTAATTAATTTTTTAAGGATTCCAGACCAGTCTCTTAAAAACCCAATCTCCACTCCAGGCCCAGATGTAAAAATATAATCTAACGATTTAGTTATCAGAGCACTTAGATGTTCACTTCTTTGTTGTGCTGCTCTCAGCAGCCTAAAAATGTTCTTGTCTTGTCTCTAGGAGTTCTGAGGTAATAAAAAATCTTTCAACACAGAAATTCGCGCGGACCCTTACTGTCCTCCCGATCTCCCCTCCAGGGTCCTACTATGATTTTCGGAACGCCTCCAACCCAGGCTCAGGTCACCCACTGTGTCCATGCTGCCGGGAGCATTCTGCATGACGATGTGAGCATGATTACAAAGGTGCATGCCTGCATGTGCACAGAAGCTCATGACCTGTGCCTGAGTTGGAGGCCTTCCAAAAGCGGCAATGGGACCCTGGAGTGGGACCAGGAGGACAGTGAGGGACCACGCAGACTTCTAGAGGCTTGAAGAAGGCTCAAGGGAGTAAAGATTTTTTCTTTTACCTTGGAATTCCTTTAAGGTTTTGACCAAAAGTGGCAAAGTTGAAGGATTTTATTTTAGACTCTGTGACCCTTATTCGATTCACTTTTTCTAATACATTTTCTCCTAGGTTGTATTATCACACCTTATCAATAAAATATCTTTTAAGCCACCAGCAAGCAAGAAAATACTGAGAATAAATTTGAAAGTACTTTTTCAACTACCATATATACTCGAGCATAAGCCACGGTCACGCTACGTCACTATTGCGCGGCATTTAGAAAGATTGGCCATAACTAAAGAGCACAGGCTACGCTGCCAGGACGGCGCGTAGTCTACGCAAGCTACTTTTATCCCCAGCTGCTTACCGCACTTTGATGAATTTAACCCAGTGATCCCAGCATAGAGTATGAATACACTGTTTGTCGATATATACAGACACATTTCCATTGGCGTTGGCAGAAAATTTTTCAAGGAGAAAGCAAAAGAGGGCGGAGGGGGGGGGGGGGGGGGGGATTGTGGGTGTCCAGCCAAAGAATGGGGAGGGAATGCCCCCCAGTTTTAGGTAGTGACCAGGACGCCATGTTTGGTGACAAGGACCCCCTAGTTTAGGTAGTGACAGGGACCCCCCATGTTTAGTGACAGGTGCCCCAGTTTTAGGCTGCCCCATTTTGCCTCTAAATGCGGAAGCCCGTGCCCATTTCTCAGTTTTTTTTAATATTCTACAAACACAACAGCTAAACTTCTCTCTTCTCTGCACTGATCACTGTTGCCTTTTACTCCATGTATTTGCTTCTTCTACCTCTGTCCTTTCAGCGACCCCGACCAGCTCTCCCCACATCACTCAGCGTCCCTCCTCTTCATCAGTGACAGAAGTGAAAGTACTTTCCTTGCCCTATAATATGTCTGTAAATGGAAATATATCTTTCCAAGAGCAGAAATGAGATGAAAAGAGCCATAAAGCCTGAAGTTTCCACAAACAAAACCCACAGTCGGTCAGTTCCAGTAATGTCTAGGAGGCATAATGGGGTTCTAATTCTTTGGAGGGCATAGTGGGGTACTTGGGGTGGAGGACATCATTTGTGCACCCGTGGTGGGGAAAATAATGGGGAAACTGATGTTTCGGGGGCACCCTTGATGACATAATCAGGGCACTTGCAGTGGGGGACTTTAGGGGAAACTTGCGTTTTGGGGCCATAACGGGGAGGGGGGGGGGGAGGTACCTGTTTAGGAGACATTATAGGGGCACACATGGTGGGGGATATAATCGGGTTGTCCACAGCAGGTCACACCCACTTTTGCATAACTGATAATGTCTTATCCCCGGACCAGCAATGTCTTAAACGTTACCTGTAGGAAAAAATTCCCCATAAAGGGGTACTCACCTCAGGATAGGGAAGCCTCTGAGTCCTCTAGGTGCTTCCCACTCCTCCTCCACTGGCCCGTTCCAGCACTGTCTTTGCAACAAAACCATCATCAAGAGTTTGTTGATGGCCAGCGCATGCGCAGTAGCATGGACCCAGTTGGGCTTTGGCGAAAAAAGTGGAGCCCGATGCTATTTCGTATGCGTTAGCCATCTACACATGTGCAGGTGTATATCGAAAAAAGGCGCATGGAAATTTGAGCGCCCAGTAATCCCAGTAGTAAAATAAAACTATTTAATACCAGTATTTAACTATTAAAGTGGTTTTAAACTCATAATATTCAATAAAAATGTGTTTTGCTACTTTTTATAACCCATACAGTTATTATATTGGCTTTGTAATGTACCAAGTAATGATTTCTGAGCAACTGTCTGTGTTTCGGACACATCAGAAGGAGTTTCTGCTCAGTCAGGGAATGTTTACATTCATCACTTGCTACAATTCAGTAAACACAAGATAATGTTATCACCAGTTTCCAATGCGGATCTCCCTGCGTAGAGCTTTCTGTTGAAAGAGCAAGTCTCGTGTTTAACTGTATGAATGCTGTTCTGCTAAAAAAAAATTGTGGTAGCATATGCTGCAAATAATCTTTTAGAGCAAAGTTGTGTTGTGCTGTGCTGTGTTTTATACCACTTTAAAGTGTAGAATACCTGTATTAAATACTGATATTTTACTATGGCTAAACATAAGCCTACTCTCACACAGAACCTTCCCCAACACCTAAACCTAACCCCCCCACTGCACAAACTTCGTACTATGCCATTAACCCCCTTCCTTTCCTGCCACAAGAAGAAAATAAGTAATTTCTTGGGTGCCACAATGGGCGCTTATTTAAATATTGCCATTGAGGCACAATTTGGGCCTCCACTCTCTATTGGGTGCTGTGGGCGCCAAATTACTCCTGAATGCCAATATTTCACTAGGCGCCACAATCTTTAGTGGTCTTAGCGCTGGAACTGCCTGGCAGAGGAGCACGGGGGTGAACTCTAGAGCACCCAGAGGGTTCCCCTTCCAAGGTAAGTATCTAAATGTGGGCATTGCACACAGCACTTTCTACTACTATGCACATGAGAACGACTTAAAGAACATACTGAACTCTCGCGTGTGATATGTAATAAGCAGTCACCGCTGCCATAGATTCTCAGTAAGCTCAGCACTAATCCTGTTCAAATACTGCAGCCGACTGCGACAGGCAGTAAAGAGGCCGTTAAATAATCATGACTGTGCCGTCCCCCCGAATCAGCCCCTAAAGAACGTTTTAGCGCTTTCGGAAATGTATGTTCAAGAACTAAAAAACCCCTCCCTTCGCTGAAAGGGTCGAAGAAATGTCATTTAATATTAATCCCTGGAAACGCGGCAGGTGTGCGCGGGCTTTCATCTCGGATAAAATGACCCAGTTTACAGACAACTCCCTGATCGCTTCTCTAACTTTAGTTTGGCAAAGTCACAGGATTACAAAAAAAAAAAGGCGTATTTGTGAGCATGTATGTAAAAGCAATGCGCTCGCAGCACCGGCATCACAAGCCGCATATCAAAGGCTTGAGCTTAAACCGCTCTGACAGCTGAGATACAAAAAACACGGCACGGTTAACCTTCCGAGAGACGCAGGTAGAGAGCGGAAACTCGCAGACTCGCCGAATTCACTCGGAAATTTCACTAAAACTTTGCTGATGACTTTTACATTTTTTTTTTAAGGAAATAGCCCTTTTTTTAACCTTCCTGAACCCTTTTTAATCCATTTTCACAATCACTAAAACAATTACTTTTTCCCGATGTGCAGGGGGCATAGATGATAGCAAAAATGCTGTTGCATAGGGTCTCTACCTCCTCACTCTACAGTGAGAAAGCGACCCCGCATCGGGGGAGGGCAGTGTTCTCCCCAGAAATTATTTCCAGCCGGGTGGCATGAAAAAGTAGCCGGGTGGGGCGTAATAACAGAATGCAGGGTCTGCACTTCTCTGCTTACAGCAGAGGAGAACGTGAGCCGATGACAGCCGGGTGGTCACCAAAACTAGCCAGGTGGAGCACCCGGCTAAAAGAGCCTGGGGAGAACACTGGGAGGGGCTAGCAACAGCTTGCGTACTGTAGCGCCACGCTCCAATGCACGCGGGCCAGCGCCATAACGGTATTGAGGGTCACAACATGGTATGTGAGGTAATCAAGGTGTCAGACTAGAGTGACGTCTTGTTGAAATAGATTCGGAAACAGCGCCTCTAGCGACGAGCCCAAATGCACCCACATAATATTTATGATACATGGCACACGGGCGAAGCGGGGGGCCTGCGGCAATTAAAGGGTCAGACACATTCTGACACTTTAATTTAAAGAGAACCAGAGACGAAGTACCCTCATGTATTTTACCATACATATCAGTGGTAACATGACAGTAAACACCTACCCTGCTCTTTGTTTCATTCTTCTCTGCTGAGTCTGCCTGTTATTAGGTGTGATAAAATCCCCGACTGAGCATTCAGTCTGGCTTTGCTCAGGAATGATTATAGCTGAGTCAGTCTTCTGTGATGTCTTTTCAAGCCCAAGCCCGCCACCTCCTAGCTCTGCTTTCCTGCTAGACTGAATGTTCAGTCGGAGATTTTATCAGGGCTGATAACAAGAAGACTGAGCAGTAACAGATGAAACAAAGAGCAGAGTAGGTGTTTTCTCTAATGTTACCACTGATATACTGTATATGGTAAATACATGAGGGTGCTCCGTCTCTGGTTCTCTTTAAAGGTGCTGACATTATGGCAGGTGCATAATTCGAGGTGCGTGGCATGGCCATAAGGATACCTTAGTCCTGAAAATATTGCAAAAATGACATCCTGTGTGTGAATGGGGAGTAGTGCAGAAGCTTGCGGCACCTCCCTTGCTCCGGTGCCAGCCTCCGTTTAGCTGTAAAGTGGCCCGTACTGAAGTCCTGGTTGCGGGCTCGGAGCATGCGCAGTATGTCTACAGGAGTATGCGCGAACTCCTGCAGGAAGACGTACCTGGAGCACGCGCCTTCTGCCACAGACATACTACACTGCACATGCGCAGTATGTAGATTTGGGCACCTGGTGACCGCGCTCCCCGACGACCTTTATACCAGTGCATGTGCCGGGTACATCTTCCTGCGGGAGTGCGCGTGTACTCACAATGACATACTGTGCATGCGCCAACCCCGCAAACCAGGACTTTGGAAAAGGCCACTTAACAGCTAAATGGAGGCTGAAACCAGGTGATTTACATAGTAGGAAAGAAAGATAAAAAGTTTGGTCCCCTCAAAAGTTTGGTCCCCTCTGTGCCTGCAGGGGCAGCTCTGCAAACCTGAAGAAAAAATCAACTTCCGAGATAATGATTTGTATGTGTAGTACAGCTAAGAAACAGAACATTAGTAGCAAAGAAAATAGTCTCATATTGTTTTCCAGTACAAGAAGAGTTAAAAAACTTCAGTTGTTATCGATGCAAAAGAGCCTCTCTGAGCTATTCCACCCACTGGGTCCAATGCAGTCCTGTTCTCTGAAGCACTTAAATAGCCAAGAAACAGTGAGAGACAACTTGAGAGAAGGTTTTACTGCAGGAAGGTTCAAAGAGTCGTTAATTCTGTTTTGTTTTATAGCTTTAAACACAGAGTGTGGTTTTAAAACTGCAACTGTGACAGAATGATGCAATGTTATTAAAAAAAAAAAAAGTTATATAAGTGAAAATAAAAATATGAGACTCTTTTCTTTGCTACAAATGTTCTAGTCATTATCCACACTACACATACAATTCATTATATGGTAGGTTTTTTTCCACCTTGTTTGCTTTAAGTCTTTGGTAACTTTATTGTCTCTAACACCCACTTGCCCTCTAAATCCAGATGTGGTATTAATAAATACCTTTTTCTATAAAGTCAGTTCCATCAAGTCAAGCTATGAAAAAAAAAAAAAGTGCCTGCGATTTTATTTATGATATAGACAAGAGAAAAATATTTGGAAGTGAAATATGATGAAAGCGCAGGTCCCACGGCGATTGTAAATACTAGGTGCGAATAATTCACCGCCGCGGCTTTCGGGAGGCGGCGTAGGAAAAGCATGCAGGGGCTCCAAGTTTCTATAAATACGAGGCTCATCTGGTCGGCAATGTTTCCGTAGCGCAGTAAATCAGAACGCGGCACTGCCAAGCTAGGATCATCATCGTCTTAATGTGCTGCGCGGCGATTCGTCTCTGGCCCGCGAGTGAAAAAGGCTTTGAACTCTCTGGGGCTGGCCTGTAAAAGCGCGCAGCAGTTAATAATTCCACATACCATCACCATGTCTCAGTGCAAATGGGCTGAAAGCATCTATCATCCCACTCGGGTCATGCTGTGCAGAGCTGAGCTGCGGGGCGGGCGGGAATTCTGATAACTGCCTTGGCCCGCCACCTTGCCGTAACGCCAGCGGGCACCGATCGGTATTCACCGGCATTCGCTTTAACTCTTAAGCTGCCAATTTATTTAGAGGCTTGCAAGTGCTCCAGGCCAATTTATTTTAGCATATTTTTATTTATTCGTTATTTGTTACATTTTCTTACTTATAATTAGTACTGCTGTAATGTGTATTTATTTGATTACTTGTCACTAGGGGGCAGTGTGAAACAATAACTGAGGACTTCTGCTTTCAGTTTCTGTATTTTCTGTTAGCAGGGAGAGATCATAGCATTCCAAGAATTTATAGCACGATGAGTTCTGACAACTGAGGCTAAAAGCAGTGCACTTATCTCAAACAAGAGACCTCTATTGAAGCTGCTAATGAGTTAAAGAGTACCTGAAGTGAAGATCGTTGTTGTGCAAAGCAGAAGTTATAATGAAGTTCCCTAAAACCTTTTGTTTGCACAGCTTTATCTCTGTTTAGGAACTATTTTCTTTGTTTGCAGCGTCTCCTGGAATTCAACAGCACTGTAGAGGCAGAGATAACCCTTTAGTGTCTGCCGTCACTGTCAGGGCTGACACCCTACATGGGGGCAACTAGGCAATCTCCCAGGGCCCCAGAGCCATCTGTATGAACCCCCCCCCCCCCCCCCCAGGTCTCCCACTGAGGCTGGTTTTACACTACAAACTGGTGGTAGTGTTGCATGTGACGTGTCCACCACACCGCATCGCACCACCAAAAACAGGCCTTCAGGGAACAGCGCGTTAGTACATCACCTGTCTGGCCACCAGGCAAGCAGGAAGTGACGCACACTTGCGGTCACTTCCTGCTTCGGGTTTGCTGGAACGTTTTGTAAAAATACGCTTCTGTGCACATGCGTCCCGACGTCCCAACACCGACGTTTTGAAAAGAGTAACAGACCTGGGTTCGATTCCCGGCCAATGTATGTAAGCTGGCTTTTGAAATCCCCTAAGCAAGCTCATTTTTCTCTTGGATATATCATAATGGTACATGCTAGGCTGGCTTCAGCATGTAGTGTTGGTGGTGGTATAGTGGTGAAGAGAGCTACCTACCGAGCACTAGACCTGGGTTCAATTCCCGGCCAAGGTATGTATGCTGGCTTTTGAAATCCTACAATTCCCTGGAGGAGGGAGTGAGGGAGGAAGGAGAAAAAGGACTAAGGGAAAAGTTAATATGGGCTACTATATAGCATAAACAAGGTTCCATTTGTGATTATTTTAAATTTTTCGCCGGAATCCGGAATTCCACCGAATTTCATAAAAATCCGGCAGAATTGTCATAGCGACGGAATTTAGCTCTGGCGGAGTACGCGAATTCCGGCGGAACGGAATTTGCTCCTTCCGATCATCCCTACCTACTATAGTCATAGTGTAATGTCCTGCCATATTATTATTATGTATTTATATAGCACTGACACCTTCTGCAGCACATTACAGAGTACATAGTCATGTCACTGACTGTCCTCAGAGGAGCTCACAATCTAATCCCTACCATAGTCATAGTCATTGCTGTAAATCAGACACTTTCTACAACATGGAATCAAGTGAAATGGAATAAAATAACCACACTGATTAAATTCCAATATTACTCATATCACACAGGGGCAAAGAAAAAGGATTACGTCTCCAATTTAGATAGCAAAATAAATACTAATCAGTATCTGAGCCAGCAGCTTCAGTCTCTCACCAAATGAAAACAATAAGAATATATATTTATAGCTCTCCTAATATTGGCTAATGAGATGGCAGCAGACCGTTACAGAGAGATATGCCTAATGAAGCACTGATTAACAGCCGCGAGGGGAATGTGGGAACCCTCCCAAATATCCCGGACCGCAAAGATTAGACTTGTATAAAGAAGAGTTCAGCTGCACTCGAAGAGTCATGTTATCGCTGCGGTCTGTCTGCACCTCAGGGGGCGGAGCTGAGGATGGCGAGTCATGTTATCGCTGCGGTCTGTCTGCACCTCAGGGGGCGGAGCTGAGGATGGCGAGTCATGTTATCGCTGCGGTCTGTCTGCACCTCAGGGGGCGGAGCTGAGGATGGCGAGTCATGTTATCGCTGCGGTCTGTCTGCACCTCAGGGGGCGGAGCGGAGGATGGCGAGTCATGTTATCCCTGCAGTCTGTCTACACCTCAGGGGGCAGAGCTGAGGGTGGCGAGTCATGTTATCCCTGCAGTCTATCTGCACCTCAGGGGGCGGAGTTGAGGATGGCGAGTCTTGTTATCCCTGCAGTCTGTCTACACCTCAAGGGGCAGAGCTGAGGGTGGCGAGTCATGTTATCCCTGCAGTCTATCTGCACCTCAGGGGGCGGAGTTGAGGATGGCGAGTCTTGTTATCCCTGCAGTCTGTCTGCACCTCAGGGGGCGGAGTTGAGGATGGTGAGTCATGTTATCCCTGCTGTCTGTCTGCACCTCAGGGGGCGGAGCTAAGTATGGCGAGTCATGTTATCGCTGTGGTCTGTCTGCACCTCAGGGGGCGGAGCTGAGGATGGCGATTCATGTTATCTCTGCGGTCTGTCTGCACCTCAGGGGGCGGAGCTGAGGATGGCGATTCATGTTATCTCTGCGGTCTGTCTGCACCTCAGGGGGCAGAGCTAAGGATGGTGAGTCATGTTATCCCTGCAGTCTGTCTGCATCTCAGGGGGCGGAGCTGAGGATGGCGAGTCATGTTATCCCTGCAGTCTGTCTGCACCTCAGGGGGTGGAGCTGAGGATGGCGAGTCATGTTATCCCTTCAGTCTGTCTGCACCTCAGGGGGCGCAGCTGAGGATGGCGAGTCATGTTATCCCTGCAGTATGTCTGCACCTCAGGGGGCGCAGCTGAGGATGGCGAGTCATGTTATTGCTGCGATCTGTCTGCACCTCAGGGGGCGCAGCTGAGGATGGCGAGTCATGTTATCGCTGTGGTCTGTCTACACCTCAGGGGGCGGAGCTGAGGATGGCGAGTCATGTTATCTCTGTGGTCTGTCTGCACCTCAGGGGGCGGAGCGGAGGATGGCGAGTCATGTTATCTCTGTGGTCTGTCTACACCTCAGGGGGCGGAGCTGAGGATGGCGAGTCATGTTATCTCTGTGGTCTGTCTGCACCTCAGGGGGTGGAGCTGAGGATGGCGAGTCATGTTATCGATGCAGTCTGTCTGCACCTCAGGGGGCGGAGTCACACACCTGTCACACCAAGAAAGGCTTTTGTGGATCCTGCCGCGGGTCACATAGTGCCAAAGCTTGTCGCAGCTATAGCAATAAGATCAGACCCCAAATTACTTCTCCTTCAAAGTTGCGTCGACTTGAATAGTATTCAACACCCCCAACTCCCCTCCCCCCTTCCTGAAATTGTGCAGCAGCAGGGGGTCCATCATTTGGCTCACGCAGCGCCAAAATGCCCCACCCCTGAAATACCATGTACGCCCTGCCACACTCCTAATTACGCCCCCATCACACCCCTAGTCACACATACCATAAAGATTTCATAAGAAAATATGTTGTTTTAGAATTCAAACCACACTGGCCCTTTCTATCCTGATTCATTTTACTTCATATTAACTTTTGAAAATAAGAAATAATAAAGGATGGGAATAAAGTTTAGAGTGAAACACATTTTTCAATAGACAATTACATATATTTACAAAGATCTGTGCATCAGTCCTGAAAGAGGGACAAATGAGGAAGAAAGAGGGATAGAGGGACAGGGCTACTGAAAGAGGGGCACAAGCTGTAATGACAGTGATGGCAACATCAGTCTTTAGAAGACAAACATTCCCTAATTGTTCTCTTTGTTAAAGGGGACCCCCGACCCCACACAGTCTGAGCTCCAAATTCTGGCTATACCGGCCTGCATGGGTGACAAGGGGTTAAAGAGGCGGTCTGTCTGAACTGCACATTATTATTATTTTTTTTAATGCAGATTATTTAAAAATCGTCCTTATATGGATTCTTAAAGGACTACTGAAGAGAGAGGTAATGGAGGCTGCCTTTTAAGCAATACCAGTTGCCTGGCAGACCTGCTGACCCTCTGCCTCAGCCACAGACCCTGAACAAGCATGCAACAGATCAGGTGTTTCTGGTGTTGTTCAGACAGTTCTGCAGCCAAACAGACCAGCAGGGCTGCCAGGCAACTGGTGTTGTTTAAAAGGAAATAAACAACTTCAGTTGCCCTTAAACTACTAGCCTACCGCGTCACGCCGATGGGCATGACCGGGCCGGCAGCCCTAGGACCGCCTACCGCCGATTGGTGTAAAGTCATGGGGCTCTGTTTTGCAGGAGATGCGTGCGCAGGCTGCGCGCGCATCTCCTGCTTGGTGGGCAGAGCGGAGCTCCGCCTTCAGTCTCCGAGCGGCAATCGCCATCTAATTACCGGTACAGCGCTGCGATCTGCAGCAGCGCTGTACTGGGGACAGCCGTGTGACACAGCTGTCCCCTCCTGAGGCACAGAGGTGATCGGCTGTCATAGGCTGAAGCCTATGACAGCTGATAACAGAAATTGGCTGACAGGGGGAGTATAACAGTAAAAAAACAACAAAAAAAAACATTTTTTAATAAAATACACACACATAAACAAGAAAAAATAAACAAACAAACATTGGGGTTGGGGGGGGGGCGATCAGACCCCACCAACCACCAACAGAGAGCTCTGTTGGTGGGGAGAAAAGGGGGGGGGGGAATCACTTGTGTGCTGTGTCGTGTGGCCCTGCAGCTTGGCCTTAAAGCTGCAGTGGCCAATTTATTGAAAAATCGCCTGGTCTTTAGGGGGGTTTAACACTGCGGTCCTCAAAGGGTTAAGGAATTCTTATACAGCAATCCCCAGCAAAAGAGTTGCAGCTTGCCCTGGGGTCTCCTGTTGGTCAGTAGAAAGTAACTGCATACTGACCAACAGGAAACCCCAGCAGGAAATTTCTGTGGATATATGTAAATGTTCTATGGCTGATGGGTAGATACATTGAATGGATGCCGTCGTTATAGAACAATACTGGGTCTGAAGTTGATAAATGAGAATTTAATTTCTTTGGGATAGTTACAAACACAGAATCTATTTGTTTTTGTTTTGTTTCTTTTTCTCAGCATATTCTTCAGCATGGCACAACTTCAGTAGATATTTCAGGCAAGGAATTCTGGGAATCTTCCCACACATCCCTCTTGGGTGGCTAACGAACGTCTCATTATCTCTGTAACAGTCTGCTGGCACGCTACTGGCTACATTTAGGGGGGATATGTAGAAACCTTCTGTTTGCATCTGATGCGTTTGGCACAGATGCTGTGTTTAGCTTCTGTGGCATCCAAATGTCGCAGCGGTGACATCACTTCCGGGCTCTGTTCAGGTTCCCATTGGCTCGTAGCTTCCTTCAGCGAGAACCGGGAGGGTGTGGCTGCTTGCGCTACATGTGCCTTTCGTGCAGTGGCGTAGCTAAGGAGCTGTGGGCCCCAATCCAAGTTTTACATTGGGGCCCCCCAAGCACTCTATACATAACAATTGATACGGTGCATCAAAATCTGCCAATGGCAACTACAGTGTCAGAGGTACAAGAAGGGGATGGGGAACAGTGTGTTAAGGATTACCACTATTATAAGCATCTATAGAAGTGCTCATTACCAACACAGGACCAATAGAGAGCTAATAATGCAAGTGAGTGAGGGCCCCCCGGGGTCCCTCTGGCCCAAGGGCCCTGATGCGGTTGCAACCTCTGCACCCTCTATTGCTACGCCCCTGAGTCCTGCTTTCGTGGTAAATAGGGTGGGGGGTTGTCTGTCACACCTACTGGTCTCCCATTCTGCCAGTACATTAACCAACGGAGCCATGGTTTCAGCGGTGTGACGTGGTATTGGCGCAGCAACGTGAGAGTGATGCAGGAGTGTGGCAATTTTGGAAATTGTAGGGAGGAGTCAGGGCAGCCACTGTTCTTAAAGAAACATTGAAGCGAAAAAAATTATGATATAATGAATTGGTTGTGAAGTACGATTAATTAGTAGAATATTAGTAGCAAAGAAAATATTCTCATTTTTATTTTCAGTTATATCGTTTTTTTTTATAACTTTGCATCATTCTCTAATATTTGCAGTTTACATACTACTCAGCATTCTAAATGATTTTACAGAGCAGGCCAGTAAAGTTTTGAACTGTTCTCTGCAGAAAAAAAAAATACGACTGACAGTTGAGATAACAAGCTTCAGAAGACAGAGCTCTCTGCGACTGAAAGTCGTGGAGCACAATGGCTCTGTTGCATAGATAACAACTGGTCTGGGGATCTATTTTGGGGGGAAAGACTTACATTTTGGCGGCACTAACTATTTTTGGACAGTTTCTTTTTTTTCGGGGGGGGGGGGGGGGGGGTATTACAATCCCCTGTAACACAATGGCATTCAACAGACAAGGTAATAAGCAGAGGAGGTCAGAGAAGTTTGCGGAAGTATTACAGACAGTCCTCGATAAATCTTTTGAAATATGTCAGTCAGTGAACAGCAGGGCGGAAAAGCTCCTGTGACATTTTGGAATAAACCTCTCTCAGCCGCGCGCAGAGTTTTTCCTTCCTTCTGCGCCGGTCGGATTTGTTTCTGCCGCACGCGGAAGTCTGACATTTGTATCGTGGCCTGAACGCAAATCCCCCCAAAAAGCTTGATTAAATAGATCGTTTGCTTTGGCCTCGTCTCAAAGATTTCAAATCCCATCCTGGATATTTTGGTTCCTGACCAATAATGATTTTAAACATTGCGACACGACCGGAACTAAACAAACGTGAAAAGTCTCGAGTTTCCCAGCGTGGCAAGCGACGGACGGAGGCTTCTGTCTCCCAGATATGACCTTGGCAGCGGGTTCCAGCCGGTTGTATAAACCACAACAAACACCTGAGCGCTAAACGCCGGTGTCTGTCACTTTTACAAGACTATTAAATCTGAGGTGGGCAGTAAAACGCTGTCATGTCATGAAAAATCGTCTGCCGATCATGTGACCAGCCTTGCGCAATCCCTGCCGCCAAATAGCTCAGTTTTCATATTTTCCAGGAGATGTGAACTTCTCCTTTAAACCTTTTTAGGGCTCGTTTCCACTATAGCGAATCTGCATGCAGGCACCGCATGCGGATTTACATAGGCAATACAAGTGGATGAGATTGTTTCCACTTGTGCGTCGTGCGGGTGCGTTTTGGTTTTTCGTGCGGCTGGAATGCTTTTAATAGGGAAATCGCATGCGGCTTTGTCATGCGGTTTTCCCGCGATTTCGCGTGCAATTTCACATGTAATGTTATGGAAATTTACACAGGCAGTGACATGGTTAAAGTCGCCTGCTTCTTAGCCATGCGAAATCGCAGGGAAAACAGCATGCGGAAACGCATCCGCATGCGATTTCGTACGCGGTGGAATCCAGGCGATTCCGCACCGCAACAATGGAAACGAGCCCTAAAGTCTTTTATAGATTTTGATTTTTTTAATCAGGAAAATAGGAATCATGACACATTAAATAATCGATATATAGATATCTGGTTTGAGCTACAACATCTTAGGGCCTGTACACACTGCTGCGCTTACGCTGCGTTTTTAAAAACGCATGCGTTTTCAAAATCGCAAGGTCTTTTGAAAAATTATGAAAATCGTGATGACTTGTACACACTGGTGCGATGCGTTTTTAGAAAAACGCAATCGCAGTGCCTGCTGCGCTTTTTTAAGCGCAGCGCTTGAAAAACGCATTAAAACGTATGCGCTTGTGTTTTTTGCCTGCGTTTTTCAGAAGTCAGTATCCCAGAAGACTGCAATTTCCTGATTCCTGTTGAAATGTAAACTAGAAAAAAAAACAAAGGATTCTTTAGCCAATCAGCAATTACAAGAAAAACGCAAACGCATAAAAAATGCAGGCAATTGATGCGTTTTTAAAACTACATGCACTTGCGATTTTAAAAACGCATGCGCTTGCGATTTTGCTTGCGCTTTTCAGTGTGTACAGGCCTTTAGGCCTCGTTCACATCAGGGCCGTTTCTGTGCGCTTTCCACAGCGCACTGCCCTGTGCGTTCAGCAAGGTATTGATTTTTCCATGTAACTAAATGTAGCTGGTTCACATCTATGCGCTGCGCTGAGCAGCGTTACAGAAACGTAGTGTTGCAGGCATTTCTGTGCGTTGAGCTGTAAAGCGCACAGCAATGCAAGTGAATGGGTCCGCTTTTTTAGCGCATAGAAGCGCGTACAAGCGCATAGAAGCGCATGCGTTTTTTTACCCCTAAAATTGGAGAAAAAAATTCATTTACATACAAAAACAAAGTTTTATTGACAACTGCTGCTGCTACAGTAAGCAAAACGTGCTTTAAAGAAGCGCAGCGCAACGCACAGAAACGCGGACTAAAGCGCGCACAAGCGCATGCGTTTTTTACCATGCGCTTTAACACGTTTTTTAGCGCAGCAGATGTGAATGAGGCCTTAAGGAGGAACCGTTGTGAAAATAATGTAATGAGTTTTTTTTTTTCAATTTTTTACATTTTTTTAATAAATTATTTAGTCAGTGTTTGTCCATTGTAAAATCTTTAGCCGTCCTGCTTTAGATTCTGAAATTTATAACAGGAGACAACATCTTTAGGGCTCATTTCCATGGGCAGTTGAACAGTGTGCTCAGCAACCAGTTACCAGGCAGCAGTGAGCAGTTAGCAGGCAGCAGTGAGCAGTTACTCACTTGCGATCTTACCAATGTGATTGCCTCACATGTAATGTATTTCAGCGGCATTGTTTTGGTGTTCGGATCTGAATTTGAGTTCATGATTTTTCTGTGTTTAAAATTCGGATGGAAGGTCTTTTTTTTTTTTTTTGTATGTGTGTGATATGAGATTTGTGTTTCAATGCAAGTCAATGAGAATGCAGAGAAAAAAAAACACATTTTGCATGAGAAATCGCATGTCATTTGTAAGTTAATTAGATGTACTTTTAAAGTGAACCGAGCACCATATTTAGCACCCAGCGCATCTCAATAACACATGAAAAATGCATGCCAACAATATGTCTCATTAAAATAAACTTCCATTTTACCATCTGTTTTACATTCAAAGTTTAGCAATTACGTTTTATTAGCCTACTTCAGCAAGCCTGCCCTTCCATAGGCCACAGAGATTTCAGGCAGCTAATGATTTTATTGGAGTCATGACCAAAAAGTAAAGAACACCTTTTCATCAACAGAGGGGGCTGGGTAATTAGGACAGTTTCTTCAAAGAGATTATCCAGAGTGAAAGTGTCAAGATAGCATCTCTGACTTGTGTAAATAAGGACTGTGAGAAGGGGAGAGGGGAAGATGGCAGCTTCTATTCCTGGAGAAATTCCAGTGAAAGAAAGGATGCTTAGTTCCCTTTAAAGCAAATTAGCTTCATTGGTGTTCATGAAAAAAAAATCGCAATGCGAACTTTCACAAAAAACGCAAATAAAATGGCAAAATCCTGCACAAATATGGGTTCTGCATTTGTGTCTGTTTAAATCACACATTTAGCTAAGAAGTGCAGAAAAGTCTTGGAGTGAGAACCTTTGGAATGTCCTTCCATTAAGACACAATAAAAGCACATAGCAACACACACACCTATACATAGCAACACCTACAGAAGCAGCATGCCAACACATATCAATTATTATTATTATTATTACAAAGCACCATGCACCAACATATTCTGTGGCGCTGTACAAAGTAAGAAACAAACATGGGGTACATAAAATGCAGGCAATGGTATACACCAATATACAAAATACAAAATTGGCACAAAATACAGAATTGATCATTACAGTGACTCAAGTAACATGACAAATAAAATA
Organism: Hyperolius riggenbachi; assembly: GCF_040937935.1. Lineage (NCBI taxonomy): Eukaryota > Metazoa > Chordata > Amphibia > Anura > Hyperoliidae > Hyperolius > Hyperolius riggenbachi. The sequence continues at coordinate 18,724,041 of NC_090650.1, forward strand.
TATAACAATTACAATACACAAAAGGGTTAGAGAGCCCTGCCATTGTGAGCTTACAATCTAAAGGAATGGGGGGAACAAGAGGTGGGGTAGTATACAGTATTTATACCTAGAGGCAGTGTGTATTAGGTTATCTACAACTTGGCCTTAGGTCAAAGTGGGAATGCCCTAAGGCAGAGTGATGCTTCTCAGAAAAAGCGAGTGAGGGGATGTTTAAAGCTATAAAAGGTTTGAGAGTGACGGATGTGTTGTGGCAGAGGATTCCAGAGGAGGGGTGAAGCACGTGAGAAATCTTGTATATGTTAATGCAAGGAGGTGATTCTTGAGGAGGACAGAAGATCCTCCTCAATGTGCAGTTGTGAGATTGCTGTTGGGTTGGTATCTGGAAACTAGTGAGCAGATGTACATGGGAGAGAGATTTTGGAGAGCTTTGTAGGTTAGGGTTAGGAGTTTGAACTGGATCCTCTGGTTAATTGGCAGCCAATGAAGAACTTGGCAGAGAGCAGCAGCAGAGGAAGATCAAGAAGAAAGATGAATGAGACAAGTTCAGTGCAGATTGGAGCAGTGCCAGTCTGTTAAAAGGTAGTCCACAAAGCAGTATGTTACAATAGTCTAGGCAAGATATTATGAGAGCATGTATTAACATTTTAGTTGTGTCCTGAGTGAGAAAAAGTCAGATGTGAAACACAGTATATGTTGTTGATTTGGAGATGACAGGAGCTGGTTAGGGAGTGAATGTGAGGAATAAAGGAGCGTATAAACATTACCACAAAGCACCGTGTTTTGGGAATTGAAGTTATAGGGGTGTTATTAACATTTAATTGTTATTTCAGGCAGAGAGGCGGACAGAGATGGTAGAAAAATGATTAGTTCTGTTTTATGCCTCGTTCACATTATATCAAATGCAACAAAATGCATATCGAATGCAACGCGTACAAACGAACGCCATCTGCGTTTGCATGTGCTGCGCGGCTGATCCCATTCACTGAAAGTGGATGGGTCAGCTACGCATTTTGGGAAAAATTGCGTGCAACATGCGTTCGTGCACCACACTGGTACGGAACGCAGTGCAGACTATGATGACAGATCAGACAGACTTCTGATGTCTGGAAGTGTCTGCCTCCCGCACGGACGGCAACGCGTGTAATGGGAACGAGGCCTAACTCATACTAAGTTTCCATGCAATGCATATCTATGTATGAGGAACACCTGTTAAACCCATAAATGATGCCAAATGCTAATCTGTGTCATTGTGTATGGGAATGTCCCGTAGTGGTTGTTTTCTGGAACAAGGTGTGTAGAATAATAAAACGAATGTGTAAAAGAGATATACAGAGAGATCCATGGATGTTGCTGTTTAATTATTGGAATCCCGATAAAAAAGGAACTGAAGTATTTAAACCAACTAATTTAGTCCATATTATATTGATAGCAGCTAGAAAGGTCCAGGGGCGTAACAATAGGCCCTGCAAGGGATGCAGCTGCATGGGGGCCCCTAGGGGGAAAAGCCTGAGAGGGGGAACTTGGCTCTGGGGCCCTCCAGGTCCATTTTTAAGTGCAGGAGGGGGCACAGTGCAGGAAGGGGGAGACGCAGGTACAAACAGCAGCAGGGAGGGGGGTCCAACTCCTCACCCCTCTCACCTCAGTCTACCATCAGCACTCCCCCTTCCAGCAATGACACCTGGGGGGGCCATCTAAATTTTCGCAGGGGGGCCCAGTGATTTCTAGTTACGCCCCTGAAAGGTGCTATATAACAGGTGGATATATTTATCCACTCCGTCTTTGGGGGAACTCAAGAAGGAACTAAAATTGTTATTTGATAGAGAACAAATTTTGACGTTAGCACATAAAGAAAAGCAAACAAAAAAACTGTTGTCTACTTGGAAAAAATGTATTGAATTTTATTACAACCCAGAGGAAATAGCGACACTCATGGAACTTTTCAAATACACTTCGTGGTATTGTAAACAGCAACTCTCTGGTACTTTAGGCAAATTAGAGATAAGAGTGACACATAGTTAGTTTAAGCCCATGAAGAACAGCCGAGTACAATAAGAAGAAAAAGTTTGCTATGCCATTAAAAGGTACATCACAAAATGGATATATGCTGTGGTAACAAGAAATTTCAACATTAAAGGGATAATGTAGGGGGGTCGGGGGAAAATGAGTTGAACTTACCCGGGGCTTCTAATGGTCCCCCGCAGACATCCTGTGCCCGCGCAGCAGCCACTCACCGATGCTCCGGCCCGGCCTTCGGTTCACTTCTGAAATCTCAGACTTTAAAGTCAGAAAACAACTGTGCCTGCGTTGCCGTTTCCTCGCCCCTGCTGATGTCACCAGAAGTGTATTTCTCAGGCCCAGTATGGTCTGTGCCTGCACAGTACGCTCCTGGTGACATTAGCGGGAGCGAGGATGCAACAAAGCAGGCGCAGTGGTTTTCCTACTTTAAAGTCGGAAATTCCAGAAGTGAAGCGGAGGCCGGGCCGGAGCATCGGTGAGTGGCTGCGCGGGCACAGGATGTCTGCGGGGGACCATTAGAAGCCCCGGGTAGATTCAATTGATTTCCCCCCGACCCCCTACAGTAGTCCTTTAAAGTATTATCTATTCCTGTGGTAGGGATGAAGGGGGAATGGGTGGGGGAGGGAACAGAGGGAGGGTTATATATAATAAAAAAAATCATTTTGCACTAAGAAATTTTAAGACACGATTTGATGTATAGACAAGTCATGGATATATCTGTATTTTTCTGTTTATTTGAAAAAGTTTGTGCATTGTCTATCTATTCGGTGCAATAAAAATTTTATTTTAAACCCATGAATGTCCTCCAACCTACATAGGTGAAAAGACCCTAACTGAGGCTGAAAAAAATCACAGGCTTTATAATTTGCCAGGTTCCCACGGTTTGTTTGCTACACTTTTCACGCCCGGCCCTGCAGCGATTCGAGATCTTCCGTGGAGACGGTGTCCGGATCTGTGCATGAAAAATCTGTCACCTGTAAACATTTACATCTGGCTTCACAAGGGGCGGGGCTGATCAGAGAGCACCTCAGTGATTTTGGGCGTCGCGGAGAGTTTGAGTCTGCGGATTCCTGACACACATCGCGCCGCTGCGTGTTAATCTTTTAGAAGTCACATTAAAGCAGGAACAGATGGCTAGAGAAATGGGATTTATCGACCTGTAAGTTGTGGCCTTTAAGGGCTGCCAAACATCGCTGCAAATCCTGAGTTTCCTCATCCAGCACTTCTACGGAGAATTAAAGAGACAATGATGTTTTTCTGCTATGTCTGTCAGTGTGTCTTTCCTGTCCAACCATCTCTTTCTCTCTCTCTTTCCCCTGTATTGTCTGAAAGCCAAGTTACTTGCTGGAGATTTCAAATGTATGTGCAGCCCCCTCTTCCATGTGTAACATCCATGTACAGCAGCCCCCTCCCATTCCATGTGCAGCCCCCTCTTCCACGTGTGTTATCCATATACAGCAGCACCCTCCCATTCTATGTGCAGCCCCCTCTTCCATGTGTAACACCCATGTACAGCAGCCCCTCTCATTCCATATGCAGACCCTTCTTCCATGTGTATCATCCATGTACAGCAGCTCCCTCCCATTCTATGTGCAGCCTCCTTTTCCATGTGTGTCATCCATATACAGCAGCCCCCTCCCATTCCATGTGCAGCCTCCTCTTCCACGTGTGTTATCCATATACAGCAGCCCCCTCCCATTCCATGTGCAGCCCCCTCTTCCATGTGTAACATCCATGTACTGTAGCCCCTCCCATTCCATGTGCAGCCCCCTCTTCCATGTGTATCATCCATGTACTGTAGCCCCTCCCATTCCATGTGCAGCCCCCTTTTCCATGGGTATCATCCATGTTCATACCTCCCAACTTTTTGAGATGAGAAAGAGGGACACTTAAAGAGGAGCTGTTAGGTATAGAGTCTCAGAGAAAAAAAACACATATATCAGTAGCTAAATATTGGCTCTACTTACATTACATATGCATTTCACTGTCCACGTTTGGATTTCACAGAATTTTTATATAGTATTTGCAGAGAATGATGCTCCTGACAGCTCATGGCAGGTCCCATGTTTGTCTGTCTCATATGAAGCCAATTGTGATGTCATATCCTCCCTGCTTCCTGATGATTAGACTCACAAAAAAGATCGTAATGGACAACACTACTGTGCAGTGAATATTAATTAGCCATGTGGCTAGGAACAATAGCGGACTCATGCAGTATGTCTCTAACATGTGCCCTGTGATTTTTCAGTGCTGTGAGTTAGGCTTCTGTTAGAAGCTGCTGTAACATGAGCCTGTAACTTCTCACTGTGAAAGCAGCCTTAGGGCGTGATAGGGAAATGAAGGGGATGACCCAAAGTAGTGCAGTGGGGAGAAGAAGCAACCCCAGAATGCTTTGCAGTATCTGTTATGCGTCCTGCCGGCCTCCTTCAGAGCTTGGGAATAACAGCCTTGCTGTTCAGCACACATCACAGTAAGAGAGATTTTTAACTTCAGTATTGCCTTTTTGGCTTCCTTCTTAACCAGCGGTGGCGAACCTATGGTAGCCTAATCTGCTGGCACGCCACCGCTGCTTATGAACTGGCCGCAGCGTCTACTAGATGCCGCCGCACCAGTTCATATCCCGCAGCCCCGCAGTCTCCCGGGAGGCAGACCAGGGCTACGGCAAGATGGCTGCCGAAGCCCTGTACTGGAGACTATTTGTGTCTCCAGTACAGGGCTTCGGGCGCCATCTTCCCGTAGCCCTGTACTCTTCCTGTCAGCGGCAGCGCGGGAGACTGCAGGAGGAACATCCGGGGGAGATGCGCGCCAGAGCCCAGCCGAGAGAGAAGACTTCTGTCAGGTGAGTACATTACTTTTTTTTTTTCAGGTAAAATGCGGCCCACTGTGTTATTTTCTGGTAAAATGTTTTGTCACATTGTGTTTATGTCCTGTGACATGCTGCCCACTGTGTTTGTTTTCTTGTGAAATGTGGCCCACTGCGTTTGTTTTCTGGTGAAATGTGGCCCCCTGTTTGTTTTCTAGTGAAATGCTGCCTGCTGTTTGTTTTCTGGTGAAATGCTGCCCGCTGTTTGTTTTCTGGTGAAATGCTGCCCACTGCATTTATTTTCTGGTGCAATGTGGCCCACTGCGTTTGTTTTCTGGTGCAATGTGGCCCACATTGCATTATTTTCTGCTGAAATGTTGCACACATTGCGTTTATTTTCTGGTGTCTGGGGTAACTGTTGCTGCATTATTAAGGGCTCATTCACACTACAGAACGTATGCACGAATGCGATTTCGTGAATGTGCTGCCAACGCACAGGGATCGCACAGAATGCACGTTGTGGTGCGCAAAAGCGTGGACGTCGGCAGCTGTACCCATCGGGGAAACGTATGCGTTGTGCGTTAAAATGTTCCCAGATGCGTTACAACGTAACGCATGGGAACGCACACCTGTAGTGTGAATGGTAACATGGAAGTCTATTGACTTTCATGTTACCATATGAATCTTACATTATGTGCGTTGCGTCAAAACTGACAGTGCAGCAAATAGTGTGAATGAGCCCTTAATGGTCATAGTTTTGGGGTTACGGCGGGTATAAATAGCATCATACAGTTTCTGCACACCCATGATGCGAATCCTCGTTTCACCACATCATGGCGGAAAACACTGCTTTCTTATGCCTCGCTGTTACATCATTATGTTAGCTCCACCCATACAATATCATGGCCATGCCCATTTTTTGGCGACCCCCCCAGTGGCACTCGGAGATAAAAAAGTCGATGTTAGGTCGCAGTTTGGGCACTCGGCCTCTGAAAGATTAGCCATCACTGTTCTAAACTGTTTAACACAGAAGAATAGAGGTTTAAATTAGCTTTTGCAGCCTGACAGTTACTCTTTAAGCCATGCTCTGCCACACCCCTGACCATGCCCCCGTCACACCCTTAGTCACGCATACCATAAAGATTTCATAAGAAAAATATGGTGTTTTATAATTGAACCCAAACTGGTCCTTTCTATCCTGGTCATAGTAACATTTTAAAATTAGTAATATATCAATTTAAAGGATGGGAATACATTTTAGAGTCAGTCAAACACATTTTTCAGTAGAGAAATACAAATATTTACATAGAAAGAGGGACAAAGTCCTGAAAGAGGGACAAATGAGGAGGAAGGAGGGACAGAGGGACAGGGCTCCAAGAGAGGGACAGTTGGGAGCTATGATGTACAGCAGCCCCTCCCATTCCATATGCAGCCCCTCCCATTCCATGTGTATTATCCATGTACAGCAGCTATTCTCATACATGGGCAGCATCTCTGCTCTTTCATGTGTTGCTCCACATTGCAGCTTTCATTTTTTTTAATTTGTACCCCCCCCCCCCCTCCTTCTTGTCCAGCCACCCCACTGGGCAGCAGCCGTGCTAAGCCTGGGCCTCTGTGGCCTTCCATAAAATCCATTCATGTACAATTGGCAGCCCTGGCATAGCTTTATAAGTCAACACTTTTACATTAGGTTTGTTTGTTGTTAGCATGGCCCTCAATGCTAGTGTTGGGCGAACATCTAGATGTTCGGGTTCGGGCCGAACAGGCCGAACATGGCCGCGATGTTCGGGTGTTCGACCCGAACTCCGAACATAATGGAAGTCAATGGGGACCCGAACTTTTGTGGTTTGTAAAGCCTCCTTACATGCTACATACCCCAAATTTACAGGGTATGTGCACCTTGGGAGTGGGTACAAGAGGAAAAAAAAATTTAGCAAAAAGAGCTTATAGTTTTTGAGAAAATCGATTTTAAAGTTTCAAAGGGAAAACTGTCTTTTAAATGCGGGAAATGTCTGTTTTCTTTGCACAGGTAACATGCTTTTTGTCGGCATGCAGTCATAAATGTAATACATATAAGAGGTTCCAGGAAAAGGGACCGGTAATGCTAACCCAGCAGCAGCACACGTGATGGAACAGGAGGAGGGTGGCGCAGGAGGAGAAGGCCACGCTTTGAGACACAACAACCCAGGCCTTGCATGAGGACAAGAAGCGTGCGGATAGCATGCTTTGTACCACCATGCAGTCATAAATGTAATAAAGATAAGTGGTTCAATAAACAGGGACCACGCGGCAACGCTAACCCAGCAGCAGCACACGTGATGGAACAGGAGGAGGCGCAGGAGGAGAAGGCCACGCTTTGTGAGACACAACAACCCAGGCCTTGCATGAGGACAAAAAGCGTGCGGATAGCATGCTTTGTACCGCCATGTAGTCATAAATGTAATAAAGATAAGAGGTTCAATAAACAGGGACCACGCGGCAACGCTAACCCAGCAGCAGCAGCAGCAGCAGCACACGTGATGGAACAGGAGGAGGCGCAGGAGGAGAAGGCCACGCTTTGTGAGACACAACAACCCAGGCCTTGCATGAGGACAAAAAGCGTGCGGATAGCATGCTTTGTACCGCCATGTAGTCATAAATGTAATAAAGATAAGAGGTTCAATAAACAGGGACCACGCGGCAACGGTAACCCAGCAGCAGCAGCAGCAGCAGCAGCACACGTGATGGAACAGGAGGAGGCGCAGGAGGAGAAGGCCACGCTTTGTGAGACACAACAATCCAGGCCTTGCATGAGGACAAAAAGCGTGCGGATAGCATGCTTTGTACCGCCATGTAGTCATAAATGTAATAAAGATAAGAGGTTCCATAAACAGGGACCACGCGGCAACGGTAACCCAGCAGCAGCAGCAGCAGCAGCAGCACACGTGATGGAACAGGAGGAGGCGCAGGAGGAGAAGGCCACGCTTTGTGAGACACAACAACCCAGGCCTTGCATGAGGACAAAAAGCGTGCGGATAGCATGCTTTGTACCGCCATGTAGTCATAAATGTAATAAAGATAAGAGGTTCCATAAACAGGGACCGGCAACGGTAACCCAGCAGCAGCAGCAGCAGCAGCAGCAGCAGCACACGTGATGGAACAGGAGGAGGCGCAGGAGGAGAAGGCCACGCTTTGTGAGACACAACAACCCAGGCCTTGCATGAGGACAAAAAGCGTGCGGATATAGCAGCAATGCTTTTTGCCGCCATGCAGTCATAAATGTAATACAGATGAGAGGTTCAATAAACAGGGACCGGAAACGCTAAACCATCCCAGATGTTCATCGGTCATGTTACTTGGTTGGGGTCCAGGAGTGTTGCGTAGTCGTTTCCAATCCAGGATTGATTCATTTTAATTTGAGTCAGACGGTCTGCATTTTCTGTGGAGAGGCGGATACGCCGATCTGTGATGATGCCTCCGGCAGCACTGAAACAGCGTTCCGACATAACGCTGGCTGCCGGGCAAGCCAGCACCTCTATTGCGTACATTGCCAGTTCGTGCCAGGTGTCTAGCTTCATGCCCGGTTTCAGGTCCAGCGGTGCCAGCCACAAATCTGTCTGTTCCTTTATTCCCCTCCAAATTTCCTCCCCTGTGTGCTGCTTATCCCCAAGGCAGATCAGCTTCAGCAACGCTTGCTGACGCATGCCAACAGCTGTGCTGCACTGCTTCCACGATCCTACTGCTGCTGGTGCTGGGTTAGCATTTCCGGATGAGGTACAGCTTTGAGATGCGTTGGAGGAGAAGGAGTCAGAGAGGTAGGTGCTGCTGTTGTTATCCAGCTGTTTGCGGCGTGGGCAACACCCGCGCCGTAGCAGGTGAGGAATCGCTGCCAGGCTCCACAAGGTTCACCCAGTGCGCGGTAAGGGAGATGTATCGACCCTGGCCGAACGCACTCGTCCAGGTGTCAGTGGTGAGGTGAACCTTGCAGGCAACGGCATTCTTCAAGCTTCGGGTTATTTAGCTGACCACGTGCTCATGCAACTCAGGCACTGCAGAGCGCGCAAAGTGGTAGCGGCTGGGAACAACGTAACGTGGGATGGCCACTGACATCATGCCCTTGAAGCTGTTTGTCTCCACCACTCGATATGGCAGCATTTCGCAGGCCAGAAGCTTGGCTATGCTGGCTGGCTGTTACTGCCACGGCCCGGGGGTCATTTGCTGGCAATTTCCTCTTGTGCTCAAACATCTCAGAGACAGACAACTCAACCGTAGCGCTGCACACCGAAGGGCTGTTGGTTGTTGTGTTTGATGAACACTGGGAGACCTCAAGAGCACTAGTCCGGAAAGTGACAGTGTCAGCATCGTCTGATGTTTGTGAATGTTGTGAACCACGCAATGGCTGGGCTACTGCTGCTGCTGAGGCGGGTCTGGTGGTGAGTCTGGTGAACCCAAGGGAGGCAGTGTTGCTGGTGGTACCCTGTCCTGCCGCGTTTGCCCACAGAGTGGGATGTTTGGATAGAATGTGGCGGCTCATGCTGGTGGTGGAGAGGTTGTTAATACTTTTCCCCCTGCTCAGGCGGGTCTTGCACACCTTGCAAATCGCCATGGTAACATCCTCAGTGCAGTCTTCAAAGAAAGCCCAGACTTTAACTGGCTGAGGACTCGGACCTCGTGCGTGATGTGCTGGTGCTGCTTAACCCACTGCTGGACGCTTGAGAGGTCATCCAAGTAATTATCTGGTCCTGTTCTTTTGGATCTGTGAGGGTTGTTGTCCTGGACAACATGGGCAGTATTGAGTGGGTTTTCTTGGGTGCTCCCCTGTGGCCTGTACGTGAACCGTCAGGGGAAACACCTCTTCCCTTGCCCCTCCCTCTTTCACCGGATTTCTTCCTCATTTCACTTATCCTTAAAGTACACGCTGACTGGCAGCAGTACAGTGGCAGTACAGAAATGCTATACAGTGGTGGGTGAGCGGTGTACCACTATTGTCAGCAGTGACACAGAGCACAATGCTATACAGTGGCGGGTGAGCGGTGTACTACTGTTCCCAGCAGACACAGAGTGGAAGTAAACACAATGCTATATAGTGTGGCTGAGCGGTGTACACAGAGTGTCAGTAAACAATGGTATATAGTCTGGCTGAGCGAGCGGTGTACTACTGTTCCCAGCAGAATCAGAGTGGCAGTAAACAATGGTATATAGTCTGGCTGAGCGGTGTACACAGAGTGTCAGTAAACAATGGTATATAGTCTGGCTGAGCGGTGTACACACAATGCTATATAGTCTGCTATATAGTGTCAGTAAACAATGGTATATAGTCTGGCTGAGCGAGCGGTGTACTACTGTTCCCAGCAGAATCAGAGTGGCAGTAAACAATGGTATATAGTCTGGCTGAGCGGTGTACACAGAGTTTCAGTAAACAATGGAATATAGTCTGGCTGAGCGGTGTACACAGAGTGTCAGTAAACAATGGTATATAGTCTGGCTGAGCGGTGTACACAGAGTGGCAGTAAACACAATGCTATATAGTCTGGCTGAGCGAGCGGTGTACTACTGTTCCCAGCAGAATCAGAGTGGCAGTAAACAATGGTATATAGTCTGGCTGAGCGGTGTACACAGAGTGTCAGTAAACAATGGTATATAGTCTGGCTGAGCGGTGTACACAGAGTGTCAGTAAACAATGGTATATAGTCTGGCTGAGCGGTGTACACAGAGTGGCAGTAAACACAATGCTATATACTCTGGCTGAGCGAGCGGTGTACTACTGTTCCCAGCAGACACAGAACAGTGAACAGAATGCTATATAGTGTGGCTGAGCGAGCGGTGTACCACTATTCCCAGCAGACACAGAACAGTGAACAGAATGCTATATAGTGTGGCTGAGCGGGCGGTGTACCACTATTCCCAGCAGACACAGAACAGTGAACAGAATGCTATATAGTGTGGATGAGCGAGCGGTGTACCACTATTCCCAGCAGACACAGAACAGTAAACAGAATGCTATATAGTGTGGCTGAGCGAGCGGTGTACCACTATTCCCAGCAGACACAGAACAGTGAACAGAATGCTATATAGTGTGGCTGAGCGAGCGGTGTACCACTATTCCCAGCAGACACAGAACAGTGCACAGAATGCTATATAGTGTGGCTGAGCGAGCGGTGTACCACTATTCCCAGCAGACACAGAACAGTAAACAGAATGCTATATAGTGTGGCTGAGCGAGCGGTGTACCACTATTCCCAGCAGACACAGAACAGTAAACAGAATGCTATATAGTGTGGCTGAGCGAGCGGTGTACCACTATTCCAAGCAGACACAGAACAGTGAACAGAATGCTATATAGTGTGGCTGAGCGAGCGGTGTACCACTATTCCCAGCAGACACAGAGTGGCAGTAAACAGAATGCTATATAGTGTGGCTGAGCGAGGTACACAGAGTGGCAGTAAACAGAATGCTATATAGTGTGGCTGAGCAAGCGGTGTACTACTATTCCCAGCAGACACAGAGTGGCAGTAAACAGAATGCTATATAGTGTGGCTGAGCGAGGTACACAGAGTGGCAGTAAACAGAATGCTATATAGTGTGGCTGAGCAAGCGGTGTACTACTGTTCCCAGCAGTGACACAATGACAGGGGGGACCCTGGCTAGCGTGGCTGGAGCGCGAACTACCCTGCCTGCCTACCCAAAGCTAAACCCACAGACAAATGGCGGAGATATGACGTGGTTCGGGTATTTATTTACCCGAACCACGTGACCGTTCGGCCAATCAGAGCGCGTTCGGGTCCGAACCACGTGACCCGTTCGGCCAATCACAGCGCTAGCCGAACGTTCGGGGAACGTTCGGCCATGCGCTCTTAGTTCGGCCATATGGCCGAACGGTTTGGCCGAGCACCGTCAGGTGTTCGGCCGAACTCGAACATCACCCGAACAGGGTGATGTTCTGCAGAACCCGAACAGTGGCGAACACTGTTCGCCCAACACTACTCAATGCTTCCCCAGCTCCCCCTCCCTTCAAGCTGATACCTAGTCTGTGATAGACACATTAGACTATAAATATCGTAGGGACGTTAGATTGTGAGCACCGCCGAGGGACTGTCAGTGACATAAAGCTGCTCAATGTCCTCGCTAAAGCAATGCAGTGAAATGCCAGCACTATATAAAAGATACACAATAACAGTAACTGCTGACAAGACAAGGTTAAAAGTTGTCTCACCTGAACTCTGTGTAGAGAAAGGCCTGGAATATAAATGCCATAACAGGTGTTGCTGAATGACAGCCACGATCCAGGCAAATAGGATGAACCTGTTCTTACCACAAACATGGCAAACTGAGAGATCACGACCTGGGTGCCCCCTGAAACATCTCATCAAATGTGGACTCCAGTCCAGGGGGGTGTCCTGGGGCATTGCTAGCCCCAAAGATTAGTGGAACGTGCACCGGATCTACTCTGTGGTGCCCCTGATGTCCCCCAGGCAGAGTAGAGGCACCACGGCACTAAGCATGGCACCACACAATACCCAGTATGCACCACAGAGGCACCCCACGGCCCCCAGCATGGCACCACACAGCACCTAGCATGGCACCACAGCACCCAGCATGGCACCACAGCACCCAGCATGGCACCACACAGCACCTAGCATGGCACCACAGCACCCAGCATGGCACCACACAGCACCTAGCATGGCACCACAGCACCCAGCATGGCATTAGAGCATCCAGCATGGCCCACAGACGCACCATAGCACCCAGCATGGCACCACAGCACCCAACATGGCATTAGAGCACCCAGCATGGCCCACAGACGCACCATAGCACCCAGCATGGCACCACAGCACCCAGCATGGCATTAGAGCATCCAGCATGGCCCACAGATGCACCATAGCACCCAGCATGGCACCACAGCACCCAGCATGGCATTAGAGCATCCAGCATGGCCCACAGATGCACCATAGCACCCAGCATGGCACCACAGCACCCAGCATGGCATTAGAGCACCCAGCATGGCCCACAGACGCACCATAGCACCCAGCATGGCACCACAGCACCCAGCATGGCATTAGAGCACCCAGCATGGCCCACAGACGCACCATAGCACCCAGCATGGCACCACAGCACCCAACATGGCATTAGAGCACCCAGCATGGCCCACAAACGCACCATAGCACCCAGCATGGCACCACAGCACCCAGCATGGCATTAGAGCATCCAGCATGGCCCACAGATGCACCATAGCACCCAGCATGGCACCACAGCACCCAGCATGGCATTAGAGCATCCAGCATGGCCCACAGATGCACCATAGCACCCAGCATGGCACCACAGCACCCAGCATGGCATTAGAGCACCCAGCATGGCCCACAGACGCACCATAGCACCCAGCATGGCACCACAGCACCCAGCATGGCATTAGAGCACCCAGCATGGCACCACTGCACCCAACATGGCATTAGAGCACCCAGCATGGCCCACAGACGCACCATAGCACCCAGCATGGCACCACAGCACCCAGCATGGCATTAGAGCACCCAGCATGGCCCACAGACGCACCATAGCACCCAGCATGGCACCACAGCACCCAGCATGGCATTAGAGCACCCAGCATGGCCCACAGACGCACCATAGCACCCAGCATGGCACCACAGCACCCAGCATGGCATTAGAGCATCCAGCATGCCCCACAGATGCACCAAAGCACCCAGCATGGCACCACAGCAATGAAGGGTATGCTGGGTGCTATGGTGCTTCTTTATGGGCATATTGGGTGCTGTGATGCCATGCTAGATGCCAGTTGTGTAGCTAAGGAGCTATGGGCCCCGGTGGAAGGTTTACATTGGGCTCCCCCAAGCACTCTATACATAACAATTGATACGGCGCACCAAAACCTGCCAATGGCAACTACAGTGTCAGAAGTGCAAGAAGGGGATGGGGAGCAGTTTGTTAATGATTACTACTAATAAAAGCACCTATAGAAGTGATTATTACCAGCAGAGGACCAATAGCAACCTAAAGGGGCCCCTCTGGCCCAAGGGCCCAGATGCGGTCGCTACCTCTGAAACCCTTATTGCTACGCCACTGCTTGATGCTGTGTTGCCTTTATGGAGGCATGCAGGGAACTGTGGTTCTTTTATGTGAGCGTGCCGGGAGAGGTGGTGCCTCCATGGAAGTTCAGTTAATGCTGTGGGGGGGGGGGGGGGGTACTGGCATAATTGTGTTCCTTTCCTATAGTTTATAGGGCATTCCTCAAGCCAAATACCTTTTTTTGTTTTGTTTTAATACTCTTAATTTCCTATAAACTAAAGAGGCCTCGCCCACAGCTTTTCAGAGAGCCTTGGCACTCAGTCCCAGGTAGCAGGGGCTTATGGGAGCTCAGTCTGGGCAGGAGGAGGTTACTAGCCAGAGATTTCAGAGGCAGAGGGGAGGGGACTGAATTTTCACACAGGCAAGCTGATAGCATCTCCAGCCCTCAGTCTGTGACTATGTGACAAACAGAACATGGCTGCCCTTATTGTATCACATGAATAAATAATCATAAACTTTTGAAGCTGTTTGCAGCTAGATATGCTGTGCAAACTATCTAAACTTTAGATAAGATATATAGACAAGTTACTTGTTATAGTTACTTTTTCAGTTCGCATCCGCTTTAAGGCCCGTTTTATAGAGTTAAAGCTGGAGGAGGGGCTCATGGGGGAGGGAGGGGGTTCCATAGAGTCACATAACAGTTAGGTGGCGGAAGGGTGTCGTTAAAAACAAAAAAAGAAAGCTTAAAAATGGTCTCAACACATTGAAAATGGTTTTTATTTGTGAATTTCGCTGTGTGCCCCTTTATCACGGTTCATTGCTGATTTTCGCAATCGGGTCACGTTCTCTGCCTTCTAAGCGAGCTTCTCATTTACGGCAGACCGAACTCGTTCATCTTAAAAAACACATGATCCCAATTATGCGACGGCTGTAAAAACGGTTTACATGGAAAGGCCCCCCGGAATAAACTTATAAACACAAATACAAAATAACAAGTGTCTTCAGGGAAAAAGCACTACCACGTCGAGCCATGTAAGATGTAAAACAGATCTCCTTATCTGAGATCTGAAAATCCAAGAGAATTAAGTATCCTGCGAGTGGATGCTTTCCAGGCCGCGATTTTTCCTGTCAGAAAGTATAGCGGACGGGATTCAGCGCTCGCAGTAATCGGTTCTGATCCTTATGCAGCTGAATTATACAAGTGCAAATGAATCGGAATCTATTATCAAAGCTCCGACACTCAGCTATAATCAGTGTGACGCTCCAACGTATTTCGCTGTGCAGCACAGAGACAGGTTCTCTTATCTGGTACAGAAATACTCAGTCTGCACATTAGGAGACACCTGCAACAAACAAGTTCACCTCCCCTTAAAGTCTAACTGTCGGACATAAAATAAAAAATCAATTCTTTATTTTTATCTGGTAAACAAGTAATAGGGATTCTAACCAGGCAATTCAAAAGTTAAAATCTCTATTACTTTTCTTGTTGATAAATGATCATTCCCAAGTTTACCTGATTCTTATTTGGTACATCTGCCGCAGAAAAGGAAGTTGCAGGGAATGCTGGGTTGTCCTTTTTTTTTTTTTTGCTTCTTTACTTTACTCTCTTGCAGCCTGATTGGCTGAAGCCTGTTTCCTTCCTGTTTTCCCCTCCTACACCTCTGTTCCTCACTGATTGGCCAATATTTCTCATGCTGAGACAATGCACTTGCTATTGCAGAGCTGGGTGGGAGTGCCTGAATACGCGCTCCCCTGTTTGGCTTCCCCATATATAACGCGCTCCCCTGTTTGGCTTCTCCTGTCGCCATGGCGACGATACGAATGACGGCACGGACGTCAGCCGACGTCCTGACGTCAGACGCCTCCGATCCAGCCCATAGCACTGCCCGGAACTCATTGGTCCGGGCAGCGCAGGGCTCTGCCGGGGGGGGGGGGCCCTCTTGCGCCGCTGTGTGCGGGCAATCGCAGCAGAGCGGCGGCGATCAAGCTGTACGCGCGGCTAGCAAAGTGCTAGCTGAGCGTACAGCATTTTAAATGGAGCAAATCGCCCCACCAGGGGCTGAGATATCCTCCTGCGCGGCATAGCCCGAGCTCAGCTCGGGCTTACCGCCAGGAAAGTTAAGGGGAGGTGAACTTGTTTATTTGTTAGCTAAATGGAATAATACATTTTTATTGCTTGGTGTTAATGTTTTAGCGTATGGTGCTAACGTTTTAGGCACTTGTGGGGGGAAAAATGAAGAAAAAAACGGGCTCCTGGGACAGGTGAGACATTACTCTGTCGAAGGATCTGCAGGGGCCCCAGAGAGCAACAGTTAAGTCGGGGGGAGACCAGGAGGCGAGCTGGCTTGGGTGCCCTGGGGGTGAATTTGGCATCAACCCATAATGCTGCTTTAGGGAAAAGGGGTTCAGGGCTGCCTGGGGGGAGGCGTCTGGCCAGGGGGGTCCCCAGATTAGTATTGCCGGGGGCCCCCATTGTAGTTACAACTCGACAGATGGATGGAGGGATAATTGGGAGGAGGGTGGGATTAACAGATAGACAGTGGCGTATCTATAGGGGTGCAGGCATGACGTGTGCCAGGGGTGCCAGCCTGCCCCCTCATCCTGCCTGTATTAGGAGTCTCGCAGCCTCCCCTGGACCCTCGGCACTATTGCTCATCTGATGATGATCACTGGAGGTGGGCCTGACTTCTCTCCTCCCTCCCTCTCCTAGGGCCCCCCTCCAGTGCTGTCGTTCCATGCAGAGTATCGCACTGACGGAAGAGACTCACCATCCAGTCGGCCTGGGTCTCCCATCCGATCTGCTTCCAAAGCTGCTGCATGCTCTGTACAGGAAGAACAGGAAGTACAGAGTGTGCAGATCGGATAAGAGACCTGGGCCGACTGGATGGTGAGAGATTCCTTCATCATCGCATTACATTCAGTGCATTCAGGACACCTTTGACCATGGGTGGTCAGGGTGGCAGTTGGACATTACATTTGGCACAGCAAAGGGGGGGTTTGAACTACATATACAGGGACACCTATGACGGGGGGGATATACCTATACAGGTGCAGCTTTGGCACAGGGAGGGGACTACCTATGCAAGGGCAACTTTGGCAGATAGGCAAACGGACAGATGGACGGATGCCTAAACACCCCTCTGTGGTTGCAAGTTGCAGTTCAAATATATTTTTAAAAACTATTGCACCTTTTTTTTTTTTTTAATTTTCTTCCTTCTTTGAAGAGCAAAAATGTGTGCTAGTTTTTTCTTAAGCAAAGCCCCTCATTGGAAATCATTCTTTCAACGTTTTAATCAGTCTTCAAAGACGGGCTGCTTAACATTCCGCCGCAGAGCCGCGCTCTTTGAGAACGCCCATAGGTCAAGTCGTTTCTCTGATTCCGCTCTTCGGCTCTGCAGACGGCAATTAACGAGAGCCCCTTCTTTAAAAATAATCAGTACTTTGTGTGCCTCTTCTGAAAAGCCTTTCCAGAGGGGGGAATGATATTGGGCGGCACAGCGACGCTTCTTTGGGCCACAAAGCAAGATGGAGCTTTTTAATCTTCGTATAAATGCGATGGAACATTTCACATAATTTCGTGCTAAATAATAAAACGATTTTACTGCAGAAGCGCTACAAGCGGCATAAAAACTGTCAGGAAAAACACTTCAAAGTGTCAAATCTCATCAGATGGTGAAGATTTATAATTCTGTTCACATGGTGGTACATAGCCCAGCCAGACAGCACAGCCAGTACTCTGTCATAAAAATCTTAAAATTTTAAATATATGTAAACATATACAAATAAGAAGTACATTTCTTCCAAAGTAAAATGAGCCATAAATTACTTTTCTCCTATGTTGCGGTCACTTACACTAGGGAGTACAATTCTGACAGAACCGACAGGTTTTGGACTAGCCCATCTCCTCATGGGTGATTCTCAGGGTTTTCTTTATTTTCAAAAGCACTTAGTGAATGGCAGTTGCTCCGTCCAACTGCCAATAAAGTGTATGGTGAGCAGGGAGGCTGGTCAGCATCTTTGTATAAATCTTTACCAGTGGAGTGTCTTTATAAAGAATAAAGGCCATGCTGAGAATCCCCTATGGAGAGATGGACTAGCCCAGTGATGGCTAACCTTGGCACTCCAGCTGTGGTGGAACTACAAGTCCCATGAGGCATTGCAATACTCTGACAGCTCTAAGCATAACTCGGGGAGGCAGAGGCATGATGGGATTTGTAGTTTTGTCACAGCTGGAGTGCCAAGGTTAGCCATCACTGGACTAGCCCAAAGCCTGTCGGTAATGTCAGATTTCTACTACTTACTGTAAGTGACAGCAGCATAGGAGAAAAGTAATGTAAGGCTCATTTTACTCAGGAAGAAACTTACTTCTTATTTGTATATGTTTTAAATTTTAAGATTTTCGCGACAGTTCCTCTTTAAAGGGAGCCCAAGGCGAGAAACATGGAGGCTGACATCTATACTTCCTTTTAAGTAATGCACATTGCCTGGCTGCCCTGCTGATCTTTTGCCTCTAATATGAGTGCAATAAAATGCACATAAGATCCTATTTTAGGGCCCGTTCACACTAGGGCGATTAGCAGGCGATTCCCACTAATCGCCAAAGCGCTAGTGCATTTTAAAAGCGCAAGTGCTATTTTACCCTATGGCAGTGTTCTCACTGCCGCAATTGTAGCTGATCGCGGGCGTTTTGCAATTAGCACCAATCGCAAACGCATTACTTGCAACATTTTTGGAGCGATTCTGGAGCGATCACGGTACAATGCTTATAAAGCTCTGGCTGTGATTGCTATGAAATCGCCGAAGTGTCCATTGATTTTTACTGCGCTAATCGCTGTAAAAACACTCCAGCAAAACGCTAGCGCTAAGTGCGACTGATTTGCGATTTCTAGTGTATATGGGCCCTTAAAGGAGAACTGTAGTGAGAGGTATGTGGAGGCTGCCATATTGATTTCCTTTTGATAACAATACTAGTTACCTGGCTATCCTGCAGATCCTCTGCCTCTAATACTTTCAGCCATAGACCCTGAACAAGCATGCAGCAGATCAGGTGTTTCTGACATTTTTGACAGATTTGACAAGATTGGCTGCATGCGTGTTTCTAGTGTGATTCTGCAGGCAAATAGCTCAGCAGGGCTGCCAGGCAACTGGTATTGCTTAAAAGTAAATCAATATGGCAGCCTTCATATACCTCTCAGTACAGTTCTCCTTTAAGGCAATTTGATTAAAAAAAAAAAAAAAGCAGTGATACAGAAAAAGTTTTATTTTATCAGAGCGAGAAATCTGATTAAATTTCCAATTTTTTTCAGACAAAACTCAATTGGATGTAGTGAAAATTTCTGTACAACTTTTGAGAAGATTTAACCACTTCCCCTCCCCGGGACTACGTTCCTGCAAAATCCCATATCTCATTGCAGGGATACAGCTACTACATCCCTCCCCACCACGCGCTCCCATTTGCCCCCTCCCCCCCGCGCTTGTTTCCACCCCTGATTGTTAGCCGAGAGATCAGTTCCTATTTGTTGATCTAAGTCCCCATGTGAGTGACCGCCGCCATCCATGAGACAGCGCTGTCATTCACAAAAGCTGACACTTACACGTCCACGTATAACTTCCTGATTGAAGTTATGCGTGAGGACATCTTGTGGCCAAATAGTAAAACTACATCTAAAACCTTTATTTATTTTTTTTACTTACAGACTTTTTTTTACATTTAAAATCAACCCCTTACCTCCCCAATAGTTCCCCCAAAAATATTTTGTAAAAAAAAAAATATTTATATGCAATAAAAAAAATACATAAATAGTTACCTTAGGGATTGACCTTTTTTAATATGTATGTCAAGAGGGTATATTACTGTTACTTAATAAATTATGGGCTGGTAATTAGTGATAGACACAAAACTAAAAAAATGCACCTTTATTTCAAAATAAAATATACATACATTGTACTAGGGAAAATTTTTAAATGTTGCAATAACCAGGACAAATGGGCAAATACAATATGTGGGTTGTAATTATGGTAGCATTTCTTATTTTAAAACTATAATGGCTGAAAACTGAGAAATAATGATTTTTTCCATTCTTTTTTCTTATTTTTCCTGTTAAAACACCTTTAGAATAAAATAATTCTTAGCAAAAAGTACCCCCTGAAGAAAGCCTAATTGGTGGTGAAAATAAACAAGATATAGATTGTTTTGTTGTAATAAGTAGTAATAAAGTTATAGGCGAATGAATGGAAGGAGCAATGACAAGTGAAAATTGCTCTTTTTTTAATGGGAAAAACCCTTGGAGGTGAAGTGGTTAAAGGGAATCTGAAGTAATTAAAAAAATATATGATATAATGATCTGTATGTGTAGTACAGCTAAGAAATAGAACATTAGTAGCGCAGATATGAGTTTCATATTGATTCCAGTACAGGAAGAGTTAAGAAACGTCAGTTATTATCTATGCAAAAGAGCTTCTCTGAGCTCTCCAACCAAACTTGAGTTGGCTACAGTGCTGCTTTCTGAAGCACTGATCTCAAGCGGTCTCTCACTGTTTCTTAAGAATTTACTACAAGAAAGTTCAAAGGGTTATTTGTTCTGCTCTGTTTCATATTTCAAAACACAGAGTGAAGTGTGCAAACTGCAAATGTTAGAGAATGATGCAATGTTATAAAAAAGAGGCTATATAACTGGAAATAAAAATATGACACTATTTTCTTTGCTATTAATGAACACTTTACTATGAATGATAATAATTATCCATGAATACTATGAAGTATCCGTACTACACAAACAATTCATTATATCATAAGTGGGCTTTTTTTTTCACTTCAGTGTCACTTTAATGCTGTAGCATAGATTAATTTATAGACCAAGAATATTTTTCATTTGAATGATTTGTTTTTGATTTTTTTTTCATAATTGGGGAATAATTGAGCAGAATTGGTCAGATTTTTTAAATGTTAAAATCCATCAGAAAAAAAAATGATTGTACTTCTAAAATTGAGAAGAAATGTGACAGATTTGAATCATGCATGGCCACCTATAGTCTGACATCAGTTGATGTCCCTGGTGTACAAGTGAATGAGAGAAACTGGACTCAAACTGAAGACAAAGGTCCATGGACACTAGCAACTGTAGCTGACTTGCAGCTGACCCCATGTTTATAGGGTGAGATTCAGGTCTGACTCATAATTTATGGCTGCACCTTCCTTCCCCACAGAGCGTCTGCCATTGGACGTCTGTCTCTTTAGTCATGTGATACTAGCTTCATCCATTAGCCTACTGCCTCTGTAGTCATGTGATACTAGCTTCTTCCATTGGCCTGCGGCCTCTCTAGTCATGTGATACTAGCGTCTTCCATTGGCCTGCGGCCTCTCTAGTCATGTGATACTAGCTTCTTCCATTGGCCTGCTGCCTCTCTAGTCATGTGATACTAGCGTCTTCCATTGGCCTACTGTCTCTCTAGTCATGTGATACTAGCGTCTTCCATTGGCCTACTGTCTCTCTAGTCATGTGATACTAGCGTCTTCCATTGACCTACTGTCTCTCTAGTCATGTGATACTAGCGTCTTCCATTGGCCTACTGTCTCTCTAGTCATGTGATACTAGCTTCTTCCATTGGCCTGCGGCCTCTCTAGTCATGTGATACTAGCGTCTTCCATTGGCCTGCGGCCTCTCTAGTCATGTGATACTAGCGTCTTCCATTGGCCTACTGTCTCTAGTCATGTGATACTAGCTTCTTCCATTGGTCTACTGTCTCTAGTCATGTGATACTAGCTTCTTCCATTGGTCTACTGTCTCTGTAGTCATGTGATACTAGCTTCTTCCATTGGCCTACTGTCTCTCTAGTCATGTGATACTATCTTCTTCTATTGGCCTACCATTTTTTTTATGGATTTTAATTTAGCAAAACAATTTTTATGTTTCAACACAGGGATTATCAAGGCCAGATTTAAACTTTTCCTGCCCCTAGGCCAAGTGTGTTAAGACGACCCTTCCTTGTACAGCAATACCCCTCCCATTCCATGGTCAGCCCCCTCTTCCATGTGTATTATTCATGTACTGTAGCCCTATCCCATTTCATGTGCGGCAGTGCCCCTCCCATTCCATGTATGGCAGTGCCCCTCCCATTCCATGTACGGCAGTGCCCCTCCCATTCCATGTGCAGCCCCCTCTTCCATGTGTATTGTTCATGTACTGTAGCCCCCTCCCATTCCATGTGTGTCAGTGCCCCTCCCATTCCATGTGCAGCCCCTTCTTCCATGTGTATTATCTATGTACTGTAGCCCCTCCCCCCGGCTGCAGCCGCCCAAGGCCCAGGCCTTTTCAGAAAACCGGGCATGGGAGTTATTTTAAATCTCCGGGGCCATATGGAATTCACTTTTACTCCTGAGTTTTCTCCTAGGAGATAATTTTTCATTTTCGATTTAAATTAGCTTTTTAGAACTTTACAATAGAAAAAGTATCAAAAAGCAGGTGGAAAAGTACTGTCAACATTATTTTGAGTATTTTTTTGCTTGCTGGTGGTTAAAAAGGCATTTTATTTACAAGTTGTGAAAATATAACCTAGGAGAATTGCGTATGGCCCCCGGGAGTCTATTTCTGGTTTGCCTCAAATGTACGTGATGAGTACTACAAATTTCTGAATTACTGTATATTAGTCCACCAACCATCTCCCCCCTTCCCATCAAGCTGCACGTTTCCATGGCTTCGGGATGGAAATAACCGTAAATCAGAGATCGCGGCTCCATTCATCACTGAGTCAGCCTGTGGACTGCCGCAGATGGTTATGGCGATACGTTGGTCACCGGAGGGAGCGGGGTCGTCTGTCAGGCCTTACACACGACAGGATAGGTCTTGTTGTGACAAATTAAACCGGTTATGAAGAAAGAGGTCTACTTCTGTCCAGACAGGACAAATGTTATCTCAAATGCACAACAAAGCACTCTCTGTATGAGGGGACTGTTAATAAAACTTAACTTTTAATGATAATTATAAAATATACTACCTAACTGCTTTCATGGCAAATAAATTCTCTGTAAACATGACTGATTTATTATTACCTTGTATTTTACACCCTAGTACTATTGCACTTTAGCACATTATGTTTTCCCTTGAAAAAGCTTCATGTTAGAAGTGAAACATGTTGCGCTTATTTCTGGTGGGGGGTATTGTGTAATATACGTTATTAGACTAGGGGTCTGATTTTGATCACATTGTATACTTACTGTATATACTCGCGTATAAGCCTAATTTTTCAGCACAAAAAATGTGCTGAAAAGTTACCCCCTCGGCTTATATGTGAGTCAGTGGAGCAGAACGGATGGTGGAACAGGTTTTGTTACTGGCATTAGAGCATAAGGACCATGCACTAGTGATCCTGCTCTTGCCATCTGGCTCGCTGCGGTTTCAGTGCCCTCCATCCCCTGCAACATGGTGTGTAGAGTGCTCTGCTCAAGACTACATGTAGAGCAGAGAAGGCCAGCAATGTTTCAGCAGTGCAATGATCCGGAATTCTACCTGTGTGGCGTCTTGAGACACAGCTGTATCCTCCTTGGAGCACATCTGGGTATGGGGAGGGGGGCTGACTTGTACTGGGGGCACATCTGGCTTCTGTGGAGGGAGCTATACCGGGGAGGGGGCTTATACACGAGTCAATCACTTTTTCCTGTTTTCTTAGGGAAAAGTGGGTACCTCGGCTTATACACGGGTTGGCTTATATGCGAGTGTATACGGTATAATGTACCCCTAGCTCAGTCATGTTTACAGGGAATGTATTTGTCATTAAAAGCAGTTAGTGTATTTTATAATCATCATTAAAAGTTAAGTTTTATTAACAGTCCCCTCATACAGAGGGTACTTTGTTGTACATTTAGGATTTCAGGTGGTGTGAAGGACAAATGTTATCGCCTCGTAAAATTAGTAAACAAAAAAAAACACAGGGAAAATGGGAGCCTAATCAGGTGTAGTATTTAAAGCAAAATTGAAGTGAAAATAAACTTATGATATAAAGAATTGCATGTGTAGTACAACTAAGAAATACAACATTGATAGCAAAGGAAAGAGTCTCATATTGTTTCCAGTACAGGAAGAGTTAAGAAACTTCACTTGTTATCTATGCAAAAGAGCTTCTCTGAGCTATTGACCAAACTTACAATCCTGTTTTCTAAAGCACTTATACATCAAAAACAGTGAGAGACAGCTTCAGATAAGGTTTTACCACAGGGAAGTTCAAAGGATCATTAGCTCTGCTCTGTTTTATAGTTTAAAATACAGTGTAGTTTGTAAACTGCAAATATGACAGACTGGTGCAACGTTGTAAAAAAAAAAAAAATTCAAAAAGACCTTGTAGTTTTTGAGAAAAATATTTTCTAAACTCAGAAAAATGACAGCTTAACCTCCCTAGCGGTATGGACAGAAATGTCCGTTCAAAAAAACATGCTGTGAACAGTGTAAACATGCATACACATCAATACTCTCCTGCACTGTATACTAGACCCTTGCTTGACACATTTTGGCAAGTTACAGGAAAAAAAAAGTTTTAAAAATAAATTTTATCACTGTTTGCACAGAAATCCTGGGGAAATTGAACGCTGGGGAGGTTAAAGTACACATCCCTTGCCGCAGTTCCAGTGTACCGGGGTCTGCAACGGAAATGATCCGGGGGCAACGGAGCTGCGGCGAGGGACAGTGGCTGGAGGAAGCCCCAGGTAAGTAGATCTCGTTTTTTTATGCTTGGACATGTCCTTTAAAAAACAATTTTTCCTTTGCATTGTTAAAATTAATTTCCCGAAAAACTAAAGGTCTTTCTGAAAAATGTGTTCCCACTATTTTTGCCTTGTTCCCTCTATTCCCCTTAAAGCGGAGTGAAACCCAGCAATTCTTCTTTGCTCTAAAACATTATTTACAGCATATTATACACTACCACCTTTTTTTTTTTTTTTTTTTTTTACTAGAACAACATTCAAAGGGTTAAACACAGGAGGAAAAGCTCAATGCCAGGAAAGCTGGAGGCATCCGAACTGGAGATATTGTTATCTTGTGTTTAATTGTATCAAGTGAGAAATGTAAACAAACACTTCTCTGACACTGCAGAGTCTCCTGAACAAAGACAGACAGTCAGGCCTAGTGCAGACCAGAGCGATTCAGCTGTGTTTTGCGATCCGCTTGCGGCTGCGGATCTGCTTAGGTAATGTATTTCAATGGGCTAGTGCACACCAGAGCGGGAGGCGTTTTGCAGAAACGCATACTCCCGGGCTGCTGCAGATTTTGGATTGCGGAGGCATTTTTGTCTCAATGTTAATTATAGGAAAAACGCAAACCGCTCTGAAAAACGCCTGTTCAGAGCGGTTTTGCCGGCGTTTTTGTTACAGAAGCTGTTCAGTAACAGCTTTACTGTAACAATATATGAAATCTACTACACCAAAAATGCTTCACAAAACCGCAAAATGCTAGGTGAAACGCTACAGAAAAAGAAGAAAAAGCGTTTCAAAATCTGCTAGCATTTTGCGGATCTGCTAGCGGGTTTTGGTGTGCACCGGGCCTCAGAAAGTATTTCTGCTTATATTTCAACATGAAAAAAACAGTTATGACTAAAATGCAAAGTCAGCTCTCAAAACAAAAAAAGTGTACTTTGGAAACTTGTAATTTCTGAATGATTAAAAATACTTATGCACAAAAGCAAAATATGATAACCGTATGGCATATAAAAAGTAGGAAAACCTGTTTTTATTGAATACTAGCTGATTGCCCGGCGTTGCCCGGGAATATATTTGGCTGGTGTCGGCTCCACCCACTTTTTCTAACCCTAACAATTAATCAATGACCAAGTTTGTGAGCTTTGTGGTCTTTGGCATCAATAATTTGTATTGAAATGAAAAAATCTGATGGGTTGTTTGTGGCTCCACCCCCTTTTCTGAATTTGAACCCCAGTCACCCAATGACCAACTGTACCAGGTTTGAGGCCTGTGCCATTAACAGTGCAAGAATGGTAGCAATTAAATATTCCACTTGAAAAGCAATAGGTGAAGCTTTATACACTATTGTAGGCTCCACCCACTTTTCTGAATATTAATCCCATTCACTGAGTGAGCAACAGTGCAAAGTTTAAGAACCCTCCAAATAACAGCTCCAAATAACAGTGTAGGAATGGCTGCAGTTTACATTTTCCCAGTGAAATTTGTATTTGTCTCCACCCACTGATGACCCGGCATTGCCCGGGTATGTATTTGACAGGTGTTGGTTCCGCCCACTTCTTCTAACCCTAACGCACAAACACTCAATGACCAAGTTTGTGAGCTTTGGGGTCTTTATCATCAATAATTTGTATATTCCCATAGAAATTAAACAAATCAGATTGGCTGCTTGTGGCTCTGCTCCTCTCCAGCATTTGGACCCCAGTCACCCAATGACCAACTGTAGCAGGTTTGAGGCATCTGCTATTACCAGTGTAAAAATGGCAGCAATTTAAATATTCCCCCAGAAAATCTACAGGTGAATTTTGATTGGCTATTATATGCTCCACCCACTTCCCTGAATATTAATTTCAGTCACCCAGTGACCATCTGGGCAAAGCTTGGGAACCCTGCCATTAACAGTGTAAGAAGGCCTGCAGTCTACATTTTCCCAGTGAAATGTGGTTTTGGCTCTGCATTCTTTTTGTCACCTGGACATACAGTCACTCAATGACCAAGTTTATGAGCTTTGGGGTCCTTGGCATTAATAATTTGTATTTTCCAAGAAATGAAACTGTTTGTGGCTCTGTCCCCTTTTCTGAAATTGAACCCCAATGAATAATTGTACCAGGTTTGAGGCTTGTGCCATTAACAGTGCAAGAATGGCAGAAATTTTAATATTCCCCTTGAAAATCAACAGGTGATTTTGATTGGCTTTTTAGGCTCCACCGACTGTTATGAATCTTAATCCCAGTCACCCAGTAACCAATTGTGCAAAGTTTGAGAACCCTGCCATTAACAGAGAAGAAGGGCTGCAGTTTACAATTTCCCAGAAAATCTGTTTTTGACTCCACCTACTTTTTTGTAACCTTGACACACAGTCGACCAAGTTTGTGAGCTTTTGGGTTCCAGGCATCAAAATTGTGTGAATGGAAGCAGTTTATCCAAAAAAAGCAAATCTGATTGGATTTTTGTGGCTCCTCCCCTTTAGTGAATTTGAACCACAGTCACTTGATGATCGACTGTAGCAGGTTTGAGGCCTCTGCCATTAACAGTGTAAGAATGACAGCAGTTTCAATATTCCCCTTGAAAATCAATAGGTGAATTTTGATTGGCTCTTGTAGGCTCCACCTACTTTTCCGTATATTAATCCTAGTCCCCCAGTGACCAACTGCGTCAAGTTTGAGATCCCTGCCAGTAACAGTGTAAGAATAGCTGCAATTTATATTTTCCCATGTAAAAAAGTTGTTTTTGGCTCTGCCCACTAACCTTGACATACAGTCACTCACTGACCAAGTTTATGAGCTTTGTGGTCTTTGGCATCACTAAGTTGCTTGTTACCATTGAAATTCAACAAATCTGATTGGCTGTTTTTGGCCCACTCCCTTTTCAGAATTTAAACCCCAGTCTCCCAGTGACTGACTGTACCAGATTTGAGGCCTCTGCCATTAAGAGTGTATGAATAGCAGCAATGTAATTATTCCCCTTGAAAATCAAAAGGTGAATTTTGATTGGCTGTTGTAGGCTACACCCACTTTCCTGAATATTAGTCCCAGTCACCCAGTGGCAAACTGTGTCAAGTTTGAGAACCCTGCCAATAACAGAATGGCTGAAATCAATTTAAAAAATCTGATTGGCTGTTTGTGGCTCCACCCACTTTAGTGAATTTGGACCCCAGTCACCCAATAACTGACTGTATCAGGTTTGAGACCTCTGCCATTAAAGGATACCACAGCTGAATAAACAGATAACTCCAGTGTGTGGGGGGTCAAAAGTACATACTGTGACCACCTCCTGCCCCCTCCGTCTGCCGCTGTTCGTGCACTATTCATGCCGGTGTCCCGGCGACTTGCTTGACCCTTGACCTGAACATATTTCTTCCCTCTTCACTTCTGGCTGGCGCATAGCTTTCGGCTCAGAAGCACACTGTCCTCTCCGTCTAATCTGGGCTGCGTGTGCGCTCCATTACACCAAGCGTCACATGATTAGCATGTGACGCTTGGTGTATTGGAACACACACGCAGCCCAGATTAGACGGAGTAAAATGTAATGTAAATGTTCCCCCTTGAAAATCAATAGGTACATTTTGATTGGCTGTTTTTAGGCTCCACCCACATTTTTGAATATTAATCCCAGTCACCCAGTGGCCAGTTGTGTCAAGTTTGGGAACCCTGCCATGTAAAAAATTAAGTTGTTGGCGCCGCACAATTTTTCTAACCTTGACATACAGTCACTCTATCAAGTTTATCAGCTTTGGGGTCCTTGGTATCAATACTTTGTATATTCCCATTGAAAAATAAACAAATCTGATTGGCTGTTCGTGGCTCCCCCCCCTTTCTGAATTTGAACCCTAATCACCCAGTGACCGACTGTACCAGGTTTGAGGCATCTGCTATTAACAGTATAAGAATGGTAGCAGCGTAAACATTCCCTTTGAAAATCGAAAGGTGAATTTCTATTGGCTGTTGTAGGCTCCACCTACCTTCCAAATTCTTAATCTCATTCACCCAGTGACCAACTGTGCAAAGTTTGAGAACCCTGGCATTAACGGTGTAAGAATGCCTACAGTTTATATTTTCCTAGTCAAATTTGTTTTTCGCTCCGCCCACTTTTTGTAACCTGGACACACAGTCACTCAATGACCAAGTTTGTAAGCTTTCAGGTTCCTGGCATCAAAAATGTGTGAATGGAAGCAGTTTAACCAGTTCGGCCTATCTGGACGAGCTTCCTCGTCCAGATAGGCACTGCTGCTGCCGCCGCCTCGTGCGCGCGATCGGGCGCGCCCCCGCGCGCGCTCCCGCTGCCCGCCGCTAGCCCCCCGATCAGTGAATGGGAATATAATTCCCATTCACCGATCTATCTTCCCCGCAGAAATACCGACGCTTTCTCTCCAGAGAGCGTGGTATTTCTGCCCCCAGGAAACATTTCCCCTACTTTTAAGTTCCTAGATGCGAAATTGTTCGCATCTAGGACTTTTTTCACTGTGGCCATCTTGTGGCCGAATAGTAAACTGCACCACAATTTATTTTTAATTAAAAAAAAAATATATTTTACATTTAAAATTAACAGTTTCCCTCCCACACCAAAAATTACCCACATACACTTTTTTTATTAAAAATAAAAATAAAAAATACAATTAAAAAAAAACAAAAACAACATAAATAGTTACCCAAGGGTCTGAACTTTTTAAATATGCATGTCAAGAGAATATTTTATTATATTATTTAAAATTATAAGCTTATAAACAGTGATGGACACAAATTGAAAAAATGCACCTTTATTTCTAAATGAAATATTGGCACCATAAATTGTGATAGGGACATCGTTTAAATGGTGTAATAAGCGGGACAGATGGGCAAATAAAATACATGAGTTTTAATTACGCTAGCGTATATTAATTTCAAACTATAATGGCCAAAAACTGAGAAATAATGATTTTTTTTCATTTCTTTCTTAATCTTCCTGTTAAAATAGATTTAGAAAAGAATAATTCTTAGCAAAATGTAGCACCCAAAGAAAGCCTAATTAGTGGCGAAAAAAACAAGATATAGATCAATTCATTGTGATGAGTAGCAATAAAGTTATAGGCGAATGAATGGGAGGTGAACGTTGCTCGGATGCATGAGATTTTCGGACTGCGGTGCTGAACCGGTTATCCACCAAGGAAATCTGATTGGCTGTTTGTGGCCCCGCCCCTTTAGTGAATTTGGACCCCAGTTACCCAAAGACCAACTGTAGGAAGTTTGAAGCCTCTGCCATTAACAGTGTAAGAATGACAGCAGTTTAAATATTCCCCTTGAAAATCAATAGGTGAATTTTGATTGGCTTTTTTAGGCTCCACCCACTTTCTTAAATCTTAATCGCATTCACCCAGTGACCAACTGTGGCAAGTTTGAGAACCCTGCGATTAACAGTGTAAGAATGGTTGCAGTTTACATTTTCCCATTGAAAATGAACGGCTGAAATTTGATTGGCTGTTTTATGCTCCGCCCACTTTTCCTAGATTTGTAACCTCGGTCACCAAGTGACCAACTGTGCAAAGTGTGGGGACTGTGGCTCGATTACTGTGAGAATGGCAGCCTTTTACATTTTTTCCATTGACTTGAATGGGTGAAATCTGATTAGCTGTTTGTAGCTCCGCCCACGTGTGCAGGGGGGCCGCGAGACCCCCAGAAGATATCATCCCATGTAGTAAGGGATCTGTATACCAAGTTTCGTTCAAATCGGTCAAGCCGTTTTCGCGTGATCGCGGCACATACACACATACACACATACATACATACATACATACATCCGATTTTATATACAGGATCTTCTCAAAAAATTAGCATATTGTGATAAAGTTCATTATTTTCTGTAATGTACTGATAAACATTAGACTTTCATATATTTTAGATTCAAATACAAACAACTGAAGTAGTTCAAGCCTTTTATTGTTTTAATATTGATGATTTTGGCATACAGCTCATGAAAACCCAAATTTCCTATCTCAAAAAATTAGCATATTTCATCCGACCAATAAAAGAAAAGTGTTTTTAAAACAAAAAAAGTCAACCTTCAAATAATTATGTTCAGTTATGCACTCAATACTTGGTCGGGAATCCTTTTGCAGAAATGACTGCTTCAATGCGGCGTGGCATGGAGGAAATCAGCCCGTGGCACTGCTAAGGTGTTATGGAGGCCCAGGATGCTTCGATAGCGGCCTTAAGCTCATCCAGAGTGTTGGGTCTTGCGTCTCTCAACTTTCTCTTCACAATATCCCACAGATTCTCTATGGGGTTCAGGTCAGGAGAGTTGGCAGGCCAATTGAGCACAGTAATACCATGGTCAGTAAACCATTTACCAGGGGTTTTGGCACTGTGAGCAGGTGCCAGGTCGTGCTGAAAAATGAAATGTTCATCTCCATAAAGCTTTTCAGCAGATGGAAGCATGAACCCACTTTTGAACCAGAAACAGCGGCAGAAGCGCCTGACCTGGGCTACAGAGAAGCAGCACTGGACTGTTGCTAAGTGGTCCAAAGTACTTTTTTCGGATGAAAGCAACTTTTACATGTCATTCGGAAATCAAGGTGCCAGAGTCTGGAGGAAGACTGGGGAGAGGAAAATGCCAAAATGCCTGAAGTCCAGTGTCAAGTACCCACAGTCAGTCATGGTCTGGGGTGCCATGTCAGCTGCTGGTTTTGGTCCACTGTGTTTTATCAAGGGCAGGGTCAATGCAGCTAGCTATCAGGAGATTTTGGAGCACTTCATGCTTCCACCTGCTGAAAAGCTTTATGGAGGTGAAGATTTCATTTTTCAGCACGACCTGGCACCTGCTCACAGTGCCAAAACCACTGGTAAATGGTTTACTGACCATGGTATTACTGTGCTCAATTGGCCTGCCAACTCTCCTGACCTGAACCCCATAGAGAATCTGTGGGATATTGTGAAGAAAAAGTTGAGAGACGCAAGACCCAACACTCTGGATGAGCTTAAGGCCGATATGTAAGCATCCTGGGCCTCCATAACACTTGAGCAGTGCCACAGGCTGATTGCCTCCATGCCACGCCACATTGAAGCAGTCATTTCTGCATAATGATTCCCGACCAAGTATTGAGTGCATAACTGAACATAATTATTTGAAGGTTGACTTTTTTGTTTTAAAAACACTTTTTTCTTTTATTGGTCGGATGAAATATGCTAAATTTTTGAGATAGGAAATTTGGGTTTTCGTGAGCTGTAAGCCAAAATCATCATTATTAAAACAATAAAAGGCTTGAACTACTTCAGTTGTGTGTATTTGAATCTAAAATATATGAAAGTCTAATGTTTATCAGTACATTACAGAAAATAATGAACTTTATCACAATATGCAAATTTTTTGAGAAGATCCTGTATATAGATTATGCCAGAGTTTTATACCGCTTTAACATACAAAGCAATTTTGGTCATAATAGCATGTAAGGGGGGGCTTTGCTATGAACCGCTAAAGTCGGCACAAAATTACTCAAAAATTATCCGAAATTACAGTTTCTGATTACAGCTACAAGCAAAATTAATTATGATTTGTCACTAAATTTCACATTATGATTTTGCACCGTAATTGCAAATCATGATGCAAAATTACGACTGTCCGCAATTCATGTTCATCAATATTCACTAACATTGTAATTTGTTCATGGTTGTGTGCAACATTCGCTACAAACGTCTATCCATTACGTCTATACATACTTGTAAAAGGCCAAGTGGGCGACAGTTCTTCCCCATATGCAATTACACTGGTTGCATGTTGGGCAACCAGAAAAGTGTCAGTACCAATTTCTCTGTTTACTTACACTGATTTAAAGTGACAATGAAGTGGGAAAAAACTTATGATATAATGAATTGTGCACGTAGTACAGATAATAAATATAACATTAGTAGCAAAGAAAAGCGTTTCATATTTTTATTTTGTTATATAGCTTTTTTTTTTTACTTATTCCCACAAATCCCCCACCCTGGCGTTCTATTAAAATCACCAGGGTGGCGGCGCAGCAGTTTTTTTTTTTTTTAAATCATGCTGCGCAAGGGGTCTCGGAGGGGGGGCCTGTAACGCGTCGGGCAGCGGCGCATCAGCGATCAAAACACGCAGCTAGCAAAGTGAGCTGAGCTCGTCATTAACGCCGAGGTGGTGAACTACTTGCCGACTGCTCCACGCCAATTGGCGTGAGCAGTGCGGCAGCCCGTCTAATTACTTTGTACAGCGCTGCGATCTGGAGATGCAGAAGTGAACCGCTGTCATAGGCTGAAGCCTATGACAGCCGATCATGCTGATTGGCTGGCGGGGGGAGGGAGGGAGGGAACGGGATAAAAATCAAAGCAAAAATAAAGAAAGGTATTAGAAAAATAATAAAATAAATATTTATGAAAAAAAAAAACACTGGGGGAGCGATCAGACCCTAGCAGCAGAGAGCTCTGATGGTGGGGAGAAAGGGGTGGGGGGAGGAATCACTTGTGTGCTGTGTTGTGTGGCCCTGCAGCTTGGGCTTGAAGCTGCAG
Source organism: Hyperolius riggenbachi (assembly GCF_040937935.1). Taxonomy (NCBI): domain Eukaryota; kingdom Metazoa; phylum Chordata; class Amphibia; order Anura; family Hyperoliidae; genus Hyperolius; species Hyperolius riggenbachi. The sequence continues at coordinate 18,757,033 of NC_090650.1, forward strand.
TGGCCAATTTCAAGTAAAAGGGCCCGGTCTTTAGGGGGGGTTAACACTGCGGTCCTCAAGTGGTTAATAGTAGCAATTTTGGAGAGGACAGCATGTATGGGGGCTTTGGTGTGAACCGCTAAATTTGGCACAAAATTAGGAATGGATTACTCATAATAATCAATTACCTTACCAAATCTTAATTGCGTTTGGCTGTAATTGCAAAAACTTGTAAAGTTTGTGCGTAACCATAATTAGATTGCAATCATCACTATTGGTGAATCTCTCTTTTAAAGGCAATGGGAACTTAAAAAGAAATATCAGGCAGATACTTAAAGTGAACCTCCAGACTAAAATTTGACTCAACAGCACTGAAAAGGCTTGGTGTTTCTTTAACAGTTTCACAGCATCAGAACTTTTTGTTTCTCTTATACAAGCCTCATTTTTAGCTGCACAGAAGAAAACTGCCCGGGCTTTTTTCCCCTGATGCTGTGCAAAGCATGATGTTGTTCTCGTTCTGCTGTTTTGGTGCAATTTTTTTTCTTACATTTTGAGATTGACATTTGAAGCCTAGCGTGTGCAGCTGGGAGGGGCAATCAGGACACAGGACAGTTGGAACTGTGTCTCCTGCTCTTTGTCACCTCCTTTCAACCAAAAAGATGGCAGCCCCCATGAATCACAAACATTTGCCTGTTCTCGGGCTCCTGAAGACGTCCAAAGCCTCTTTCGGCGGCAAAAAGCAGTATTTTACCAATTTGGTAGAATACTGCTACCGGGGGATCCAGCGCTAAAACAGGCACTGGGAGAGGAGAGGGAACGCTCTATAGGACCCAGAGCCTTCCCTCTCCTTAGGTAAGTATCTGGCTATTTTTTTTTTGGACAGTTCCCATTGACTTTAAAAACCAGAATGGGGCAAATACTTTGCAAACCCAGCCATTGATTGGTGGATGTACGGTTCTTTCTGGCTGAACTTGAGATTTAGGTTTGGGGCCCCCGCTAAAGCATTTTCAGTAGCGATTTGCCAATGTAACTCTATGGCAGTGATTTCACAAGAGCAGTAGTGATTTGCCAAATTTGCCATTTCAATTGCTGCAGCATTTCTTCTAAACGATTTCTTTCAGGGGATGCTGGGGCCAAAACTGTATTCCCTGAAACCGCTCCACTGCGTGTCAGAAGCAAACAGCCTGAGGGTGGGGCTTAACGGCAGTAGCTAGGCCCACCGGGAAATCCCCCGACTTCCCAAAATCGTTATCAAAAACGCTACTATTTTTTAGAGTGATTTGCGATCCCTAGTGGGCCCCAGGCCTAAATTTTTTATAAATACAGCCCATAGTGACAAGTTTCCTTTACTGAACTCCACATCCACCACCCACGTGAAAGCAGAGCACAAATGTAAGCTTAGAAAGCGACAGAGATCCTTTCCAGTAATATAAAGCACACAGTGCTGCAGAAATGCCCGCTAGTTGACCTTGTGCCGTTCTTTTAAGAGTCCCGTGGGGGCTCCAAGGACAAATGCACATTAACACGCTGTCATCATAGATGTTCTCCCTGGGGGGCGCCGAAGACAGAATGTTCAATGGTTTCTCCAAGCCACAAATTACCAACTGCATTGTGGTTTATCCGTGTCTTCTTCTAACTCTTTCCTCTATCTGATGAGGACAAGTTGTGATCAAAGCCAATGTCTACATTAATACTTGGAAGTAATTTTTTTAGCTTTTAAAGACAGTCTCAACCCTGTACTGCCCCCAGGAACACAGGGACTATAATTATTAAAAGACAAATTGTTTGCAAACTTTTAAAATCTCTTGTTGTGTTCATTTGATCACTACAGAACTCTTCCACTTCCAGTCCTCTTGCATCACTTATCATTCTGCAGTGCATTATGGGAACTCTCTTAAAGAGAAGCTGTTAGGTATAAGGTCTCAGAGAAAATAAACACATATATCAGTAGCTAAAGATTGGCTGTACTTACATTACATATGCATTTCACTGTCCACGTTTGGATTTCACAGAATTTGTATATAGTATATGCAGAGATAGATGCTCCTGACAGCTCATGGCAGGCTCCATGTTTTTCTGTCAAATGTGTCGTCATGTCCTGCCTGCTTCCTGATCACAGATAAGCTCCTACTTGAACAACACAGTGTGCAGTGAATATTAATGAGCCATGTGGCTAGGAACAATAGCTGACTCCTGCAGTGTACTCTGCCCGAGATTTATCAGTGCTACGCAATTACAAGCTGCTGTAACGTCTCATTAGCAGCCGAGGGGAGAGCCCCAGAATGCTTTGCAGTATGGTATGCGGCTTGCGTCTTCTTAAGAATAACAGCCTTGCTGATAAGCACACATCAAAGGTAACTGAGATTTTTATCTTCACTAATTGCTTTTGGGCTTCCTTCTAAACTGTTTAACACAGGAGAATAGAGGTTTAAATTAGCTTCTGCAGCCTGACAGTTACTCTTTAAGCACAGTTCTAGGAAAAGGGTGTGGCCCGGGCTGCCAGACTCCAAGAGAGTGCAGAATCTTGCCTGGCAGTCCTTGCTGAATCCTACTAATATAATAAATGGGAAAGTTCGGATGTTTGGATGTTTGGATATTTGGATGTTTGGATGTTTGTTACTCGATCACGCAAAAATGGCTGAACGGATTTGAATGAAATTTGGCACACACATAGTACATTACCTGGAATAAAGTATAGGATACTTTTTATTTGCATAACCAAAAAGGGGGCGGAGACAAATACAAATTTCACTGGAAAATGTAAACTGCAGCCATTCTTACACTGTTAATGGCAGAGTTCTCAAACTTTGCACAGTTGGTCGTTGGGTGACTGGAATTAATATTCAGAAAGGTGGGTGGAGTCTATAAAAGCCAATCAAAATGAAATTGATTTTCAAGGGGAATATTTACATTGCTGCCATTCTTGCACTGTTAATGGCACAAGCCTCGAACCTGGTACAGTTGATCATTGGGTGACTGGGGTTCAATTTCAGAAAGGGGGTGGAGCCACAAACAGCCAATTAGATTTGTTTCATTTCAATGCAAATTATTGATGCGAAACACCACAAAGATCACAAACTTGGTAATTGATTGTGTGTTAGGGTTAGAAAAGTAGGCACAGCCAACACCAGCCAAATACATAAGCGGGCAACGCCGGGTCATAAGTGGGCGGAGACAAATACAAATTTTACTGGGAAAATGTAAACAGCAGCTATTCTTACACTGTTAATGGTAGGGTTCTCAAACTTTGCACAGTTGGTTACTGGGTGACTGGGATTAATATTCAGAAAATTGGGTGGAGTCTATAAAAGCCAATCAAAATTAACCTATTGATTTTCAAGGGGAATATTTACATTGCTGCCATTCTTGCACTGTTAATGACACAAGCCTCAAACCTGGTACAGTTGATCATTAGGTGACTGGGTTTCATTCCAATGCAAATTATTGATGCCAAACACAGCAAAGCTCACAAACTTGGTAATTGAGTAATTGATTAATTGTGCTTTAGGGTTAGAAAAGTGGGCACAGCCAACACCAGCCAAATACATAAGCGGGCAACGCCGGATCATAAGTGGGCGGAGACAAATACAAATTTTACTGGGAAAATGTAAACAGCCATTCTTACACTGTTAATGGCAGGGTTCTCAAACTTTGCACCGTTGATTACTGGGTGACTGGGGTTAATATTCAGATAAGTGGGTGGAGCCTACAAAAGGCAATCAAAAATTACCTATTGATTTTTCAGGGGAATATTTCATTGCTGCCATTCTTGCACTGTTAATGGCACAAGCCTCAAACCTGGTACACTTGATCATTGCGTGACTGGGGTTTACATTCATAAAACAGGGTGGAGCCACACACAGCCAATATGATTTGTTTCATTTTAATGCAGGTTATTGATGCCAAAGACCACAAAGCTCACAAACTTGGTCATTGGGTAATTGATTAATTGTGTGTTAGGGTTAGGAAAAGTGGGCGCAGCCAGCACCTGCAAAATACATAATCGGGCAATGCCGGGTCATCAGTAGGCGGAGACAAATGCAAATTTCACTGAGAAAGTGTAAACTGCAGCAATTCTTACAGTTTCAATGGTAGGGTTCTCAAACTTTGCACAATTGGTCACTGGGTGACTGGGATGAATATTCAGAGAAGTGGGTGGAGCCTACAAAAGCCAATCAAAATTCACCTATTGATTTTCAAGGGGAATATGTAATTGCTACCATTCTTGCACTGTTAATGGCACAAGCCTTAAACCTGATACAGTCAGTCATTGGGTGACTGGGTTCAAATTCAGACAAAGGGGTGGAGCCACAAACAGCCTTGAGATTTGTTTAATCTCAATGGAAATTATGGATGCCAAAGACAGCAAATCTCACAAACTTGGTAATTGAGTAATTGTGTGTTAGGGTTAGAAACAGTAGGCGGAGCCAACATCAGTCAAATACATACCTGAACAATGTTAGGAAATAGGTGGGTGGAGAAAAATACAAATTTTCAAAGTCACTAGGTGACTGTGATTAATATTCAGAATAGTGGGTGGAGCCTATAAAATCCAATCAAAATCCACCTATTGATTTTAAGGGGAATATGTAATTGCTGCCATTCTTGCACTGTTAATCACCTGTACCTGGTACAGTTGGCCATTTGGTGATTGGGGTTCAAATTCAGAAAAGGTGTGGAGCCACATCCAATCAGATTTATTTTATTGCAAATTATTGATGCCAAAGACTGCAAAGCTCACATAATTGGTCATTAAGTAATTGTGTGTTTGGGTTAGGAAGAGCCAACACCAGCCAAATACATACCCGGGCAACGCCTATGCGGGCTCCTTCCAAATAACGTCCCCTCCACTTATCCCGTCCTGAGCCCCGTTAGGTCCAGGGGCTTTATAGGACGTGATCCCCACACTTTGATTGGCCCAATAGGCTGCCCTCCCTCCTCCTCCATAGCAGCAGAAAGTGTAGGTAGCCCTAAAGCCCTAAAGGTGGGTACACACATCACACACCTTGTTTAACGACAATCATCTGCAGATCAGATCCACCAGGTTGGATTTTCAGATCTCCAGATAATTGTCAGATCTGCAGATGAATGTCTGTTAAACCAGGTGTGTATGATGATCTGCAGATATCATAGACTATGAATGCATTTTGCAGGAATGGATCTTTGGCAGGAACAGATCTTTTGCAGATACTGATCTGTTGCATGTGTACAGCATCTTTGTGTGCAGCATCTTGCAAAGATTTTTATCTGATGTGGAGTTCAGCTCCATAGAATAGGCTGTGTAGGCATGGCTCTCATACTACATGGAAGGGGTAAGATTGGTCTGTGATCTTTCATTTTCCAAAGACTTTTATCTGATGTGTGTACCTAGCTTTAGGCTAGCGATGCTTCTGTACAGCATTGGGCCCAGAACTTTCAGCCAAGGGATCACAAGTCCCCAGACCTGTGGGCAACAGATATTTTTATAGGTGTTTGTACCTTTAGACTTAAGGCTCATACATACATCAGACTATAGTCTTTGGAAACTGAAAGATCACAGACCAATCTTACCACCCTTCATGTAGTATGAGAGCCATACTCTACACAGTCTTTTCTATGGAGCTGAACTCCACATCAGGTAAAAATCTTTGCAAGATGCTGCACACACAGATGCTGTACAGACACAAAAGATCAGTACCTGCAAAAGATCTGTTCCTGCCAAAAATCCATTCCTGCAAATTGCAATGATAGTCTATGAGATCTGCAGATCATCATACACACATGATTTAACTGACATTCATCTGCAGATCAGATCCACCAGGATGGATTTTCAGATCTGCAGATGATTGCTTGATCTGCAGATGAATGTCAGTTAAATCATGTGTGTATGATGATTTGCAGATCTGTGTGTGCAGCATCTTGCAAAGAGTTTTTTTCTGATGGGGAGTTCAGCTCCATAGAAAAGACTGTGTAGAGTATGGCTCTCACACTACATGAAGGGTGGTAAGATTGGTCTGTGATCTTTCAGTTTCCAAAGACTATAGTCTGATGTGTGTATGAGCCTTAAGGCAGGAACTGTAGGGAAAATAACACAATTAATACAATTACTTTTTTTTCTACAATATTCATTTATACATGATTTAGTCAGTGTTTGGCCATTATAAAATCTTACCTCACCCTGATATACATTATAAAATGTATCACAGGTGGTGACATCTTAAGGGCGGGTTAACACGGACGTCTGCCCGGCTTTCGGAGGCGTTGCGGTTCGGCGGCGTTGCGGCAGCGTCACGTTCGAGCTTTCAGTGGCTTTCCGTGGCGTTCAGTTGCAGTCAGTGGTTTTCTCCCCCATAGAGGGACATTAGCCACAGCGGTCAACCGTTACATGTAACGTCCAGGGTCGCCTTGAACGCCAGGGAAAATCGGGATCTGAACGCCGTATTTGCACAAAGGCAGGTAAAAGCCCAGTACAAACGCTCCCATTCACTGGAATGGGAGCGTTTAACGCTGAGTCCCGAACGCCGGTGGTAAACACGGGGCAGACGCCCGTGTGAACCAGCCTTTAGTCCTGTCAGGTGATCTCACTGGAATGTTGCTTTATTGAGAGTTCTAGAGCCAGTAGAAATAAAACCTGATTTCCCAGAATGCTCTGGGAGGAGAATTCCTCATAGGTAAACAGCCTAGGCTAAGCAACGGAGGGCGGAGCTAACTACCATCCTGCAGCAATACATAGATCTAGGAAGTGCTTCTGATGTTAAAACCAGGAATTTTCCAGTAAAATTGGGTATACTGAATCATTTTCTGCATTCTACTATATGTCACTACAGTTCATCTTTAAAGTGTACCTGAGGCGAATTACTGTAAAACATTTATACTTACATGGGGCTTCCTCCAGCTCCCTTCCGTCCGCGTGCTCCCTCGCCGTCTCTTCGTCCCAGTAAATCTGTCAGTCCCTCCAGTCGTCCACAAGCCATCCGGTACATCTGTCAGTCGCGCTCCGTTGTGCATGAGCAGCCCAGAGCGGCATGTGCGACAGAGCGAGACTGACAGACGTACCAGGATGGCTAGCAGATGACCGGAGTGGCCCGGAGAGACGGCGAGGGAGCCTGTGGCCTGAACGGAGCTGGAGGAAGCCCCAGGTAAGTATATACGTTTTACATTCATTCATCTCAGGTTTTCTTTATACTGTGAGCCCTGCTAAGGGACAGATAGCGATGTGACTTGTTAGATGTTATCAGCAAAAAAAATATCTGTTCTGTAAAATAATTACAATAATGGGAAAATAAAGAGAAAAAATAAATGCAAGTCAGAGAAAGCGATCCAACTACATGATTAGCTCATATTGTTTTTAAATTGTAACCTATATAAAGCCTGGTTCACATTAACGTTAAAAAACGGTCCGTTCATGGATCCTAACGGAAGCGAACGGATCCAATGTAAACCTATGGCTCCGTTGGCATTGGTCTATTAGAACGGATCCGTTCCACACAGTCCGTTGAAGGGACCACAAATTTCCTGCTGCAGCAATTTTTCCAGACCGCTGATCCCAGCAGAAGGGAAACGGAAGCTGAAACGCTGCATTGGGGGCAATGAGAAAATGGAAGATTTCTTCACACTAGTGAAGAAATGGACCATTCTAATGGCCCGTACTCACGGGCTGCAAATGTTGCCTGTCGCCAGCACACGTGAGCGTGTGGGCGACAGGCCGGCGACAGCTCCTCGCCAGGTCCCTCCGCGTACACACGCGGAAGAGGGACCAGCGGCGAGGCGGAAGCTGTCGCCGACGTTCCTCCTCCCTCCGCCGGAAGCTCCATATACTTTAATGGAGGTTGCTGTCGCTAGTCCGCGTTGTCGCTAGTCCGCGTACTCACGCGGACTAGCGACAGTTGCGGCGGAGGTGCGGCGGCGACTGTCGCCATGCGATTGAAACTTTCAATCGCATGGCGACATGAGCGACGGGCGACAGTTCGGGGTGCGCGCGCGTGCAACGGCCCATACTCACGGGCGACCTGTCGCCGCAACACGCGCGCGCCGCGTGTTGAGGCGACAAAAGTCCCTCGTGAGTATGGGCCATTAGGGGCAAAATCCACTTTGGGGCTGAGGGTCTGGGGGGATATATGGGGAAATGGAACAGATGCAGCTGAACGGCAAACAGAATGAAAACCGATCCAATCGACCGGTAATCAGATCCGTTTTCACAGATCCGTTTGCCACTTATTTTTTTTTTTTTTTTGCTGTTTTGCATGTTTATCTGCAATGATTTGAATATATTTTATTCCCTCCCCATTTCTGTTTTACCATAATCGCTATAAATTGTGTTTTTCAGGGAATGTTACCAAAAACTGCACCAGCGAGGGGTGGTCGGAAATGTTCCCGGCCCGCTACGGAGATGCCTGTGGGTATTTCGCCAATTATACCCCAGAGGACCAGGTATTTATTTATGTCTGTTATACCTGGCATTTTCAACACAGGTTTTTTTTTGCTTTTTACAGGAGAAATTATAACATAACTTTTGATATAATCATTTAAAAGCAGTGCTGTTTTACTCTAAATATATAACAAAGACTAAATTCGGGGGGTGAGTGGGTGCCCATTTAAAGTAGCCCCTGTATTGGCCGTTAGGTCTATTGTAAATCACAGCGCTATTCCCTCTGTATCCCCCCTCTGTGAATACACATAATCACCCCACACCTAAACTAACGTGTTTCGCCCTTATATACTTAGGGTGCTTTGTCAGGGGACATATCAATTGCTAATAGTGCATAAACAATACATAAAAACATTTATAATGTCATTTGCAGCATAACACAGCCTCACGGCTGTCCCCTGATGAAGCCCCCTAAGTATATGGAGTGAAACATGTTGGTTTAGGTGTGGCGTGATTGTATTTTGTAGACAACTATTCATAGAGAGGGGGATACAGAGCGAATAGCCCTGTGATTTACAATAGACCTAATGGTCAATACAGGGGCTACTTTAAACGGGTACCACTAACCCCCGAATTTAGTCTTTGTTATATATTTAGAGTACAAACTGCACCGTTTTTAAATATTTCTATTAAAAGTTATATTTTAAAATCTCTTGTAAAAAGCAAAAAAATTGTGTTGGATTCAACTATCAGTATCGAGTTTAGTATACAGGTAGTCCCCGACTTACGAATGCCAGACTTATGAAAGAACCGCCGATGGATTCAGCGTTTCCATGGGAACAAGCCAGAAATTTTTTTCAAATTGGAGTTTTTGAGAAAATCGATTTTAAAAAATTCAAAGAAAAAATGGCTTTTAACCACTTGCCGACCAGGGGTGATTTGCCTGATCTGTGCTGCGTGGGCTCTCCAGCCCGCAGCACAGATCAGTATTATGGCAGGGCGATCAGACTTCCCCCCTTTTTTCCCCACTAGGGGGATGTCCTGCCGGCTGGGGTCTGATCGCCGCCGGCCATCTGCGTTTTGCGGGGGGGGGGGCTCCTCAAAGCCCCCCTCCACAGCCATTTCCGCCCTCTGCCACCTTACCTCCCTCCCTCCCTCCGTAATGCGCAGGACGGAGTTCCGTCCTGCGCATTGAAGGATAGGCTTCCGCCTATCAGATGCCGGCGATCCCCGGCCAATCAGAGGCCGGGGATCGCCGATCTGCCCTACGGCGCTGCTGCGCAGCAGCGCCGTATGATGTAAACAGCGGGGATTTCTTCCCCGCGTGTTTACATTTTGCCGGCGAGCTGCGATCGGCGACTCTCCGGCTGTTCACGGAGCGGCCGTTTCCATGGTAACCCGCAGACGACCAGTTTACGCCAATCGGCGTTAGCTGGTCGTCAAGAGGTTAAACTTGTATAAGCAGGTACAGAGGGCAGAGGTGACACAGAGGGGGGCACTGTAGGCACAGGGGGGGGGGGGGGGGCACAGGGGAGGTACAGGGAACAGAGATGGCACAGTGTGTGTGCCGACTTAAGAACAGATTCAGGTTAAGAACGAACCCACAGTCCCTATCTCGTTCGTTAACCGGGGACTTCCTGTACTTGGCATTTTATTTGAGTTCATGGAAGTACAATAAGCTTGTATTATGTTCTTCTCCTTTCTCTAGTTTAGCAAAACACCCCCTCCCCCCCCCCCCTTACCCCTCGCAGTCATTACACCAGCAGACTTCCTGGTGGTCCGGCCAATCATCCGCTCTTCTTCCATAATTCATAGAATTTTAAAACAGAATGACTTCACCGATCATCGTCATTTCTCTTACATGGAAATAAAACAATATTAGGGCCAAGAACATAGACACCATTCAGCGTGGGCGGCGGCTTAAAGTGTACCCGACCTGACATGTGACATGGTGAGATAAACATGTGTATATACAGTGCTAAACATAGCAATAACCAGGCTGTTTTACTTGTTTAATTTTGCTGCCTAAAAGAGTTAATTTCTAGGCCTGTAAGTGACAGCTTCTGTCTTGTTGGTAGCTTGTCGGGAATATAGTAAACATCACTGATAAGCAAATTACAGCCATAAATGTTTTCCTGGCAGAATACAACTTGTGAGGGCAGGGAGATAAAATATATGAACTATTGACCTTTTTCTAACTCTGGGACACTTAATAGGCTGCCACTGATTAGAGGCAACAAAACATTCAATCTTGTATGTAAATGCTTAAATATAAAATAAAACCAACGAGATATCTAAAAAAAAGTCATTTTGAGTAGTAGGAGGATAAATACAATTGTTTATCTCATCCGTTTTTTTTTACTTTAACTACAATTCACGGGGCTCCCAGCAAAACTTTGATGTCCCCCCAATGGTCACACCCCTTCCCTTGCCTCCCCCTGGTGACCCTCACAGCCTGGGGACCCGTCTCACAAGGGACATAAGACAAGTGTGGTCATCCTGATCTACACACCCATAACAAGTGTAGCCACAAAACAACTGATCTTAAAGAGACAATGAAGCGAAAAACAAAAAATTATGATATAATGAATTGGTTGTGTAGTACGGATAATTACTAGAACATTAGTAGCAAAGAAAATATTCTCAAATTTTTATTTTCAGTCATATAGGTTTTTTTTTTATAACATTGCATCATTCTCTAATATGTGTAGTTTACATACTACTCAGCATTCTAAATGGTTTTACAGAGCAGGCTAATGAACTTCTGACCTGTCCTCTGGAGAGAAAAAGAAAATATGACTGACAGTTGAGATAACAAGCTTCAGAAGACAGAACTCTCTGCGACTTTGAAAGTTGTGGAGCTCAATGGCTCTTTTGCATAGATAACAACTGGAGTTTCTTAACTCTTCTTGTACTGGAAACAATATTAGTCTTGCGTCTCTCCTAATGTTTTATTTCTTAGCTGCACTACACATACAAATCATATCATAATTTTTTTTTTCGCTTCACCGTCTCTTTAAGTATAGTCCCCTGTATCGGAGGTATGGAAGGTTAGTAGCTGGGGACCCCACCCCCCCTTTCACAGCTCGGGGCGCCTCCCCTCTAGTCAACGCCACCCCCCCCCCCCCCCCGCAGCGGGGGGATGGACGTGGATTTGTTGGTAGTGATCCAAAGTGGGTGGAGCTTAATTTAATTACATTCATGTTCTCAGTGTCCCCAGCGGTGCATCACAGAGGGCTTTCTACTGCCCATCATACCTACTTACTAACCCTCTGGTGACCCTATAGTCCAATATCCCGGTGCCCCTGTACTCGTCCGAGCTATTGGTGCCCCTAAATTGTGCCTCAGCTATCTAGGCCCCGCTTTTCTTTTTGTACCCCTTTTCTTTTTACAAACCTATCAGACAAGCCGACCAAGAGCCCAACTTTAATGTACAGGCTTCATGGATACAGACCAAATCTACAACAATTAAAGCTTGATTTGAATATAAACAGCACCTGCCTGGGTAGCATATGTGTAAAAACAGCCTTGCCCTTGCCTACCACTCTGACACTATTGGATTTTTCCACCCTAATTTTCTGAAATAAGTTTCTTCATTGTCAAGGTGGAGGTATAGCCTTATTCAATCAGTCTGCCACCTGACCAAATAGATCAAACTAAAATGGGACCACAGCCTCATTAATGGTTATGCTAGGTCCCATTTTTCACCACCCCACCAGTGCCCTCCGTTCTTAGCTTTGTCCTACATTCTGCCTGCACTTCCCTGACCTCCAGGCTCCTCCCTCTCCAGTCATCCCAGGACATGGCCTGTCACCTCCTGCACTCTACATACACTGCCCTGACCTCCAGGCTCCTCCCTCTCCAGAAATCCCAGGGCATGGCTTGTCACCTCCCTGCACTCTGCCTGCACTGCCCTGACCTCCAGGCTCCTCCCCCTCCTGTCATCCCAGGACAGATCCTGTTACCTCCTGTGCTCTCCCTGCACTGCCCTGACCTCTAGGCTTCTCTTCCTTCTATCCATCCCAGTACATGACCTGTCACCTCCTTCCCTCTCCCTGCACTGCCCTGATCTCTAGGCTCCTCCTCCCTCTCCTGTCATCCCAGGACATGGCCTGTCACCTCCCTGCACTCTCCCTGCACTGCCCTGACCTCTAGGCTCCTCCTCCTTCTCCTGTCATCCCAGCACATGGCCTGTCACCTCCTACACAGCACTGCCATGACCTCCAGGCTCCTCCCTCTCCTGTCATCCCAGGACATGGCCTGTCATCTCTCTGCACTGCCCTGACCTCCAGGCTCCTCCTCCCTCTCCTGCCATCCCAGGACATGGCCTGTCACCTCCTGCACTCTGCCTGCACTGCCAAGACCTCCAGGCTCCTCCCTCTCCTGTCATCCCAGGACATGGCCTGTCATCTCCCTGCACTGCCCTGACCTCCAGGCTCCTCCTCCCTCTCCTGCCATCCCAGGACATGGCCTGTCACCTCCCTGCACTCTGCCTGCACTGCCATGACCTCCAGGCTCCTACCTCTCCTGTCATCCCAGGTCATGGCCTGTCACCTCCTGCACTATCCCTGTACTGCCCTGACCTCCAGGCTCCTCCTTCACCTGTCATCCCAGGTCATGGCCTGTCACCTCTTGCGCTTTACCTGCACTGCCCTGACCCCCAGGTGGCATCTCCCCTCCTCAAGGGCAATGCATACAGAAAAAAAAGGCTAAAAATGTCCTTTCATTATTAAAACAGATCTCATGAATGATTTTTTTTTCCCTTTGTTCTCCACTGTTCTACTATTCACGTGTGACTCTGCCCTCTCTCAGCAGACGGTGTTCTTTGGAATGATAAAGACAGGATACACGATCGGACACAGTTTATCGCTGATCTCCCTCACTGCAGCCATGATCATCCTCTGTCTCTTCAGGTAGGAACTTCTGTCTTTTCAGATTTTGCATTGTTGGCTTGGCAACGACCTTGTGGATTAAACAGAAATGGCAGTGCTGTGTACATAACTAGATGCCTTGCTGGTCCATACACCTAATCTGGCTTCTGCTGGATGATTGGCTGGCTCTTGCCTATACCCCAGCTACTAGCCCACATCCATATACTTACCTTCTGCCCCATACCCCTATACCTACTGATATTGCCTGGCTGGTCTATACACATAGACCTGCTGCTACTGCCTGCCTGACTGGCCTATACTCCCACACCTGCTGCTACTGACTGCCTTCCTGGCCTATACCACTACACCTGCTGCTACTGCCTGCCTTCCTGGCCTATACTCCAACATCTGCTGCTACTGCCTGCATGACTGGCCTATACTCCCACACCTGCTGCTACTGCCTGCCTTCCTGGCCTATACTCCCACATCTGCTGCTACTGCCTGCCTGACTGGCCTACACTCCCACACCTGCTGCTACTGACTGCCTTCCTGGCCTATACCACTACACCTGCTGCTACTCCCTTCCTGGCCTATACCACCACACCTGCTGCTACTGCCTGCCTTCCTGGCCTATACTCCCACACCTGCTGCTACTGCCTGCCTTCCTGGCCTATACTCCCACACCTGCTGCTACTGCCTGCCTTCCTGGCCTATACTCCCACACCTGCTGCTACTGCCTGCCTGACTAGCCTATACCACTACACCTGCTGCTACTCCCTTCCTGGCCTATACCACCACACCTGCTGCTTCTGCCTCCCTTACTGGCCTATTCCCATATACCTGCTACTGCCTGTCTTCCTGGCCTATACTTATACACCTGCTGCTACTGTCTGCCTGACTGGTCTATACCCATATACCTGCTGCTGCCTGTCTGACTGGCTGACACCCATACACTTGCTGCTACTGCCTGCCTTACTGTCCTATACTCCTACACCTGCTGCTACTGACTGGTCTTTACCCCTACACCTGCTGCCTGACTGGCCTATACTCCCACACTTACTGCTGCTACTGCACGCCTGACTGTCACGTAACTATACACCTGCTGCTATTGCATTCCTTTCTGGGCCATACCCTGGTTATGTAGATGCTGCACTGCTGCTGCCCTGCTCTTTGGTTATGTAGAATGGGATGCTGCACTGCTGCTGCCCTGCTTTCTGGTTATGTAAATGCTGCCCTGCTGCTGCCCTGCTCTCTGGTTAGGTAAACGCTGCAATGCTTCTGCCCTGCTCTCTGGTTATGTAAACACTGCGCTGCTGCTGTCCTGCTCTCTGGTTATGTAAACGCTGCAATGCTGCTGCCCTGCTCTCTGGTTATGTAAACGCTGCAATGCTTCTGCCCTGCTCTCTGTTTATGTAAACGCAGCAATGCTTCTGCCCTGCTCTCTGGTTATGTAAACACTGCATTGCTGCTGTCCTGCTCTCTGGTTATGTAAACGTTGCCCTGCTCTCTGTTTATGTAAATGCTGCACTGCTGCTGCCCTGTTCTCTGGGTATGTAAACATTGCATTGTTGCTGCCCTGATCTCTGGTTATGTAAATGCTGCACTGCTGCTGCCCTGCTCTCTGGTTATGTAAACGCTGTACTGTTGCTGCCTTATGCTGGGAATACACGAGTCGATCCGGTTGGCTCGATTAGCTGCCGGATTGACTCCCGCGGCGTCCCCGCCACTGTCTGGATCGATTCCCGCTCGTCCCGCCGCCGTCCGGACCGATTCCCGCTCATCCCCGCGGGCACTTCCATATCTTCTGCTCGATTCCCCGCTATTGTCCGCCCGCGGTGATCGAGCGGGGAATCGATCCGGCAGGTCATCGGACCTGTCGGAAATTATCAATCGAGCCATCAGTGGCTCGATTGATAAGGGCGCATCGACCCGTGTATGCCCAGCATTACTCTCTGGTTATGTAAACACTGCACTGCTGCTGCCCTGCTCTCTGGTTATGTAAACACTGCCCTGCTGCTGCCCTGCTCTCTGGTTATGTAAACCCTGCACTGCTGCTGCCGGAATGGTTATGTAAACACTGCACTCCTGCTGCCCTGCTCTCTGGTTATGTAAACACTGCATTGCTGCTGTCCTGCTCTCTGGTTATGTAAACGTTGCCCTGCTCTCTGTTTATGTAAATGCTGCACTGCTGCTGCCCTGTTCTCTGGGTATGGAAATGCTGCCCTGCTCTCTGGTTATGGAAATGCTGCACTGCTGCTGCCCTGCTTTCTGGTTATGTAAACACTGCCCTGCTGCTGCCCTGCACTCTGGTTATGTAAACGCTGCCCTGCTTTCTGGTTATGTAAACACTGCACTGCTGCTGCACTGCTCTCTGGTTATGTCAATACTGCCCTGCTGCTGCACTGCACTCTGGTTATGTAAACGCTGCACCGCTGCTGCCTTCCTCTCTGGTTATGTAAACGCTGTACTGCTGCTGCCCTGCTCACTGAGTCCAGGGAGTCCAGATGAAAAGCTGTACTGAGGATTGCATCCATTTACCAGCAGCATAATGAGCAGTTTTGTTATATGAAAGGTTCAATTTAATTAAAATATTATCCAAACGTCGGTCTCTTTTCCAGCGCTCCTTAAAACAATTCATCAGCGTCCTACCGTGATAATTCACCCCTCTACACATTCTAACGTGTCATTAATTCCAGCAGTGGAAATCTGTTTAAATAGCAACCTTTCTTTTATTGCTATTAAATTGCCCAAAATGTAATTGAGCGACGAGGAGGGAGACGGCGCCTGAGACGCCACCGACGTTTAATTAACTTTCTGCGAGTAGAGGTCATCTCACGCAATGCGACGCTTCTACGACTTCATCGAGACAGCGGGATTTATATCTGAGCCGACCGTCAGCTCCCAAGTCCCAGCGGCCCCACGTGGCCAGTCTGAGCCTCCAGATACCGCACGCCATTTATCATTCTGCTAATGGGAAAGTGATTTCATATTGATCTTCATGTCACACATTATCTTCATGTCAGACATTTAAAGGGTACCGGAATTAAAAAAAACCAAAAAAACCTCAATACTGGGAAGTGGAAAGCCACCGCAGGCATGAATGGTTTTGGGATATTTCTGAAAAATGTGCTTTCAAGGTTTTGCTTCCTTTCGCCTTTGCAGGGCTGTATCCATATTAGACTTAAAGGGGCACTATGGCGAAACATTGTAAAATGTAAAATATGTGCAAACAGACAAATAAGAAGTATGTTTCTTCCAGAGTAAAATGAGCCATAAATTACTTTTCTCCTATGTTGCTGTCACTTACAGTAGATAGTAGAAATCTGACAGAAGTGACAGATTTTGGACTAGTCCATCTCTTCATAGGAGATTCTCAGCAAGGCTTTTATCCTTTATAAAGATATTCGCTTAAAAGGCTTTAAACAATTATGCTGGACAGCTTCCCTGCTCACTACACAGTTTTTTAGCAATTGGACAGAGCAGCTGCCATTCACTAAGTGCTTTTGAAAATAAATAAATCCCTGAGAATCCCCCATGAAAAAATGGACTAGTCCAAAACCTGTCACTTCTGTCAAATTTCTACTACCTTCTGTAAGTGACAGCAACATAGGAGAAAAGTAATTTATGGCTCATTTTACTCTGGAAAAAAACATATGTCTTATTTGTTTAAGAGGAACTTCAGCCTAAACAAACATACTGTCATCAAGTTACATTAGTTATGTTAATTAGAATAGATAGGTAATATAATCTCTTACCCACCCTGTTTTAAAAGAACAGGCAAATGTTTGTGATTCATGGGGGCTGCCATCTTTGTCATGGGGGCAGCCAACTTTTTGGTTGAAAGGAGGTGACAGGGAGCAGGAGACACAGTTCCAACTGTCCTGTGTCCTGATTACCCCTCCCAGCTGCACACGCTAGGCTTCAAATGTCAAATTCAAAATGTCAAAACAAAAAAAAAATTACACCAAAACAGCAGAATGAGAACAACAAAATCAGAAATCCCATCATGCTTTGCACAGCATCAGGGGAAAAAAGCCCGGGCAGTTTTCTTCTGTGCAGCTAAAAATGAGGCTTGAGTAAGAAAAACAAAGTTCTGTTGCTGTGAAACTGTTAAAGAAACACAAAGCCTTTTCAGTGCTGCTGTGTCGATTTTTAGTCCGGAGGTTCACTTTTATGTTTGCACGTATTTTAAATTTTACAATTTTTCGCCATAGTGCCTCTTTAAAGCGACCTTTCTGGCCATCCCACTCATGGCATTCACAATATGTTTAATGCACATAATGTTTTCATTGTGGAGTCTACTCATGGATCCTCTTCCTATCTTATCTGTGGCCCCAACTGGAGATAGGGATGAGATAGGAATGACCAGTTGTTGAATTGCCCCTCATGAGATAAGAGATACAGTGGGGACAGGTGTTGGAGAGATGCCCATGTTTAATCACCTTGAAAACACTCAATAGCCATTCTATAGGTTGGACCACGGCAGTGATGACTGATTTCTCCATCGTAGCAATCAGCCAATCCAGGAGTTGAAGGTTTTACATCACCATCTTCTGTGACCTTTCACAGCTAGGATTGTCAGACCATCCAGCCAGGCAGAGGAGAAGCTCTTAGCATTTCCAGGAAGTCCAGCACAATCCTTTGCCCTAACTTGCCAACCTAAAATAGCCACACCCGGCCCAGGAACTATGGGATTGGCCAAGCTACTTACTGATGAGGAGGGGAAAGTTCTGCAACACTCAGGCCCGGATTTACCTAACAGACGCCTATAGGCACAGATGTACTGGCACATTAGACTTCACCCTCCATGAACCTACAACCCCCCGCTGAACCACACACCAAGTGTGCTGGCTGTCCCAGTTGTCACTACTCCATTATATCCCTTGTCTGTCATAGATAGCTACAGGTGCACCTTAGTACTAGTTAGCCAGAGTACCGGACGTACCCTCAATATTAAAGAGAAACTCCGACCAAGAATTTAACTTTATCCCAATCAGTAGCTGATACCCCCTTTTACATGAGAAATATAATGATTTTCACAAACAGACCATCAGGGGGCGCTGTATGACTGATTTTGTGCTGAAACCCCTCCCACAAGAGGCTTTGGTACCGTACGGTACTCTGGGCAAACTGCCACAATGTAACAATGTTCACAGACAGGAAATGTCTGTTTACAGCTGTCTGTAACAGCCAGAAAAGCTAGGAGCAGCTACATAACCTGCCCACAGTAAAAATGTCACCATGTAATACATGTCAGAATGTGAATCTGGGAGAGGAAAGATTTTACAATGAGCAAACACTGACTAAATCATTTATACATAATTATGGTAAAAATGAAGCACTTTTTTTATTACATTATTTTCACTGGAGTTCCTCTTTAATTAAGTAGTTAGAGGTGCCATGCCCCCAACAATTAAGTAGCTAGAGGTGCCCCTGACTGAAGGGAGATCTGGTCAGTAGAATGCCAAGATCAGGGTAAGTAACCTCTCATTTACACTCTCATCAGGACTCTATATAGGGAAGGAGGGAGGCACTCCGGGAGGTGAGTGAGCTGCCTTTTAATCTTTAGGTGCCTGTAGGCTTGTGCCTACAGTGCCGTATGGTAAATCCGGCCCTGGCAAAACATATTCATTCTGCCGGTACACCGACTAGTGAGGAGTAAGAATGTAAAGGAGGATTTTTGTTTCTGGTGTTTTGCGGCAACACTTGCTGCACCAGTTCCCCCCTCACCAATACCCTGACCACCAAAAACGCCCCTCTTCCCACCCTGACCACCAAAAACGCCACGCTGACTACCATAAACCCATCCCCCCACCCTGACCATCACAAATGACAGAAGCCAGGTCAGAGATTTTACCTCATATAAATAGTTTTGTGTTAAAGCGGACCCAAACCAAACATTGTTTTAATTCAAAATATTCAATAACACCACTCTGAGGCAGGGAACACACTTGGTGTGCAGAAAAAGTATGCAGCGAAAAACTGAAAGTCAAGTGTGTTCCCTGCCTGACACATACAAGGATAAATAAACACTCCTTCATGCCTATGCGCATTTCAGTGCATGCTTTTCACCCTTCTCTTTTCATAACTAGGGTTATACAGGTGGCATCCATTACTTCTGATCTTAGTAGGAGGTTTTAGCTCATGGGTGTGTTTGTCATCAGCTACTCTCCCTCACAGGGGCGTCGCCTATGTGAAATCTCACACAAGCTGAGTTCACCTCCCCTGTGACATCATCAGTAGCAGCCTGTGTTTTGTTTTTGTTTTTATCTCCTCCACCAGTCTGCCGGATTCTGTCCCGGCAATATGAAAGGAAGGAAGGGGTTCCTCCAATAAATGTAAAATATTTTATATTTGTCTTCATGCAGCTGAAAAAAGTCCGCTATTTATTATTATAATTTAGAAAATAGATTTTATTTCTGAAATCTTGTATTTTGAATTTGGGTCCACTTTAAAGAGAATCTGTACTCTAATATTTTTACACTAAAAAGCATACCATTCTATTCCTTATTTTCTCCTGTGCCCCTCTGTGCTGTTTCTGCCACTCTCTGCTGCAATCCTGGCTTGTAATTAACAGTTTTAGGCAGTGTTTACAAACAAACTAACCAGCTTGTGATAGGCTCACATAAACAGAGTGTGTGAGTCATACAGAGTGTGCAGGGGGCCTGCAGAGGGTGTCTATCGCTTCTATCCAATCACAAGCAGCCCTGCACATTCCACACATTCAAGCCTTAGCCCGACAGACACGACAGAGGAAAGGAGATAAGATTTATTACAGAGACAGTGCAATTAGGAAAGGCTGCAGTAAGACAGAGCACATTAGAACAGGCATAGGAACTTATAGGATAGAAGAACTAAGGCTGAAAAAATTGTTACAGAGTCTCTTTAAGCACTCATGAAATTGGTATTTTTTCTTCAAAACTTAGCTGAGGTAAAAGTTCCTGCTTATCTCTGATAGAGATACTTTTGGCTTTGAAATCAGTCATTTTGTTAGGCAAGTTTTGTCTGTGAAGTGTTGTCATTTCAGGCTGTCCTCAGTTTACCTTCTGTGGTGGGGACTATATGGTACGTTTTGCATTGTCTTGCAGTTTGTAGTTTTTGTTTTAAAAAACCCTGAAATGTGTGTCCCAGTCTCTGCTGTTGTGTTCTGCGGTCCTGCTATGTGTCAGAGAGCGAACTAAACATTATTATCAGCAGATATGAGGACTTCCTGACAATGATATGAGGCACAGAGCCAAAAGTGTGACACAGAATTATGTGCAGCAAGCTTAGAAAGATCTGATAGACTTCTTATTCCTTGTATGGCGTCAATGCGTTAAAGGATACATTATTTGATCTGCCTCCAAATCGACCATTTGGTAGATCCCTCTGTAATCGAATCTGATCAGAGGGATACTGATTTGCAGGCCCGTTTCTAGGGGCTGTGCAGCCGTGCGGCCGCCCTGAGCGCTATTGGGAGGGGGGCACTGTAATGGAGGGGGGAGCTGCAGCTGTTATCTAACCTCTATTGGGGGCACCTACCTACCTAGATAGCCTATACAGGTGGCAACTACACTAGCTACCTATGTTGGAGGCACCTACCTAACCTATACTGGAGGCGCCTACCTATCTAACCTATGCTGGGAGCAACTATTCTGGCTACCTATATTAGAGGCACCCACCTAGCTAACCTGTACTGGGGGTACCTATCTAACTTATACCGGGGGCGCCTGCCTATCTAACCTATAGTTATATAGAAACTGCACTGCTGCTGCTGTTGCCCCACCCCCGAGGGCTATGGAGTTAGAATCGAGGAATCAGGAGGATCAAAGCAATTTTTGGGTACCTGGAGTCGGTGGTTTCATAGACCCAGGAGTCGGAGTTGGAGTCAAATGATTTTTGTACCCACTCCATAGCCTTGGTAGGGCTGTGGAGTGGTAGTTGCGTAATTGAGATTACGATACGTACAACATACTACGTTTCTGAATTGTAATTATGCCTGTATTTACACAATTACACGTAATTCATTGCGTACAAATATTCACAATTTTTTTCCAGTGTACTGCACATGCATGGCTAATAGTTAATTATTCAATGCGAAAAATGCATTAGTGTGCGAAAAAAAAATCACATTGATCAGCCAGTATATAATACTGCACATGTGTGGCTATTCTTTAAATATTCAATGCGAAAAATGCTTTCATATGTGAAAAAATGGTTGCGTCCGACTGGATAGGCGTAATTCCTGCCCACCACTTCAGCAGACACATTTATGATTATATTGGAGTGCTGGCAAGGCAGGGTCAGGATGTGGACTATATAATAAACACACAGCAGTGGGTAAATGGAATTTGATTTTATGGCTGACAATCCTGCTTGAACGTTTCGAAAGCTTGTTGTTGGTTTGATGTCAGCGTATCAATGTAGAAGGCCATTTGTGGTGAATGGTGATTGACGCATTGGGTAACGGTGAGTATTTTATAAAGAGCATGAACTGCGCGAGCAGTGCTGCTCTCCGTGGCCTCGTGATCACGGGTAACAAATGATCACAAGCTGTTTTTCCTGATCAGGTCGGATTCCGAATTCGTGATTGCCTCTCGATCACGGATTCAGTTCCAAATGCACCCGTGCTAGTGGTCCAAATCCGGCTCGTGATCACGGCCGTGATTATTACCTGAAAACCCGCCGACTTTAGCAGTTAATAGCAAAGGCCCCTTAGCGGAAGCAGGAGATTTGGGCGCATGAGACAAGTGGACAAAAAGGGCGCCCCATTCACTCCCATTATAGATATCGTTTAATGGGCGGCGAAAAGAGAAAAAAAGGCGCCGGTGATTATTAACGTTTTACAAACGGCGCCCGGAGATTTTTAAGGTTTTATAACTGTGCTTGTGATGATTTAACTTTACAAAATGAGCCTGTGACGAGTAACGTTTATAAAGATACTAAATCACTATTTGTAAAACATTAATAAAACATTATTATTCACCCCAAAAAATTATTTACATTTTTTATTTACATTTTTTATTTATTAATGTTTGTAAAACATTATTATCCATAGGAGGTCTTAGGTTTAGGCACCACCAGGGGGTTCTTAGGTTTAGGCACCCCCAGGGGGGTCTTAGGTTTAGGCACCATCAGGGGGGTCTTAGGTTTAGGCACCACCAGGGGGGTCTTAGGTTTAGGCACCACCAGGGGGGTCTTAGGTTTAGGCACCAGCAGGGGGTCTTAGGTTTAGGCACCACCAGGGGGTTCTTAGGTTTAGGCACCACCAGGGGGGTCTTAGGTTTAGGCACCACCAGGGGGGTCTTAGGTTTAGGAACCACCAGGGGGGTCTTAGGGTTAGGCACCACCAGGGGGGTCTTAGGGTTAGGCACCACCAGGGGGGTCTTAGGTTTAGGCACCACCAGGGGGGTCTTAGGGTTAGGCACCACCAGGGGTCTAGGGGTTAGGGATAGGTACAGGGACGGTTTTTAACAAACGTAATTATAAGTTTCAGGGAAGATTAAAGTTTTAAGAATTGCAGATTTCATACACATTATTTAATGATTTATAAATTCTTAAAACACTAATTGTAAACGAAATTCTACACAATATTTTTATAAACGATAATACTGCTTATCGTTTACACCACGCGCCCTTTTTTCCCGAGGCCCTTTTTTGATGTACGCCCCTTAGCAGTGGGAACAAGAGGACATTTTTTTTTTTTTTCAAAAAAACCTTATACTTTTTGAGAAAATCGATTTTAAAGTTTCAAAGGAAAAAGTATACATGTAAATGCATTTACCGCATTTAATGTGTATTTTTTTCCATTGAAACGTTAAAATCAATTTTCTCAAAAACTATAAGGTCTTTTTTTTGCAATTTTGCATGCAATTTTAGTGATTGTATCATGTATGGGGGCTTTCTTATTAACGTTAAAGGGAACCTAAACTGAGAAGGACATGGATTTTTCCTTTTAAAATAATACCAGTTGCCCGACTCTCCTGCTGATCCTGTGTCTCTAATACTTTAAAGGCTCATACATACATCAGACCATAGTCTTTGGAAACTGAAAGATCACAGACCAATTTTACCCCCTTCCATGTAGTATGAGAGCCATACCTACACAGTCTATTCTATGGAGCTGAACTCCACATCAGAAAAAAATCTTTGCAAGATGCTGTACACATTCAACAGATCAGTATCTGCAAAAGATCTGTTCCTGCAAAAGATCCGTTCCTGCAAAATGCATTCATAGTCTATGAGATCTGCAGATCCTCATACACACCTTGTTTAACGGACAATCATCTGCAGATCAGATCTACCAGGTTGGATTTTCAGATCTGCAGATCATCATACACACCTTGTTTAACTGACATTCATCTGCAGATCAGACAATCATCTGCAGATCTGAAAATCCATCCTGGTGGATCTGATCTGCAGATGAATGTCAGTTAAACAAGGCAGGGCCGGGCCGAGGCAGAGGCAAGAGAGGCTCCAGCCTCAGGGCGCAGTGTAGGAGGGGGCGCACAATTCATTCAGCTGTCATTCCTAATTGTGTTTGAAGCACAAAGAAATAAGAAAAGGGTATACATGGCAGTGACTGCAAGTCAGATAACTAGAGATTAAGGTGTTGGGGAGGTTGGGGGCCCTGTGACCCTCTTAGTCTAATAGTAATCAGTGTGTGACGGCTGTGGTGGGAGGGATGGGGGGGCGCACTTTGGTGTCTCAGCCTTGGGTACTGAAGGACCTTGTCCCGCCTCTGAAACAAGGTGTATATGAGGATCTTCAGATCTCATAGACTATGAATGCAATTTGCAGGAGCGGATCTTTGGCAGGAACAGATCTTTTGCAGATACTGATCTTTTGTGTCTGTACAGCATCTGTGTGTGCAGCATCTTGCAAAGATTTTTATCTGATGGAGAGTGCAGCTCCATAGAATAGACTGTGTAGGTATGGCTCTCATACTACATGGAATGGGGTAAGATTGGTCTGTGATCTTTCATTTTCCACAGACTTTTTTCTGACGTGTGTACCCACCTTTAGTCACAGCCCCTCAACAAGCATGCAGATCAGGTGCTCTGACTGAAGTCAGACTGGATTAGCTGCATGATTGTTTCAGGTGTGTGATTCAGCCACTACTGTAGCCAAAGAGATCAGCAGGGCTGCCAGGCAACTGGTATTGTTTAAAAAGGAACCTCCATATCCCTCTCAGTTAAAGTTCCCTTTAAAGTCAAATCTGTAATTACGGACGTGGTCACAGATTCTACATGTAATCACGGCTAAAATCTGAGTCAAATTCGGAGTGCCGATTAAAATCCGGATCACGATCATGGCCTATCTGGATTTTGATTCTGCCTTGGCTGGATTTACTTGAATTCGTGATTGGTGGTATCCGAGCGCCACTGTGCATGAGTTTTCCTTTCCCCACCTGAAGCAATAATGCGCGGATGCTAGATGACAGTAATAAGTGATGGAGGGCCCTTTGCACTTAATTCAGGCTTAAACGGCGCTCTGCGTAAGAGGATTATAGACGTCGCGGCGGCTGCTGCTTCTCCTTCTAATGGGCATTTCAACGTAAAGCACATGGTGGCGTGCCGTCACTTACACAATCCTGTCTAAACAAAGCTCACTCTCGCTAATGGATTAAGTGGGCAGCGCTGTAAACCTTTCTGCTGAAGCACGTTTAGATATTGTTACGAGAAGAAGACCATTCTTCCTCTGTAATTGGTTTTTAGCCTTGTGAATCCCCTCAGCTGCTCTTGGCGCCGTGATGGTTGTGAAAGGTGTCAGGAGATATCTCCCGGGCCGTGACACCTTCTCTTCACAGCTTGGCACCTTCAGCTACAGACTCCTTATCTCCGTTCAGGCAACAATAGGGCCGCCTCTCACCGGAGACTGGATACGGCCAAAGGTGGAAGAGGATGCAAGATAGACTGAAAAGATGGGAAAAAATACTATCCTATTTTTATTTTGTTTTTGTTTGTTTTATTGTCGGTAGAATTCTTATTAAAAAAAGAACTTAAAGAGAACCCGAGGTGGATTTTTTAAATCTTAATAGGACACAGAGGCATGTGTTCTGTGCACAATGGCATGCTTCTGTAGCCTTCTGCTGCTGCCGCCAGTTCTCCTTTCCCCCCCCCCCCCCCGACTCTGCTGTCCCCCTGAAAATAGTGCCAAGCTAGCAACAATCTGCTTGTCACTAGACTTCCTACCTGCAGCATACGCAGGTGCAGGAGACTTGCAGGAGACTTGCACCTGCGCAGTAGAGCGGCCCGACAGCGATCAGCTATTTCCGCCTATCTCCGAGCGGAGTGCCGATACTGCGCCTGCGCTGGAGCCGGGAAGGTATTTACATCCCCGCTGTTCGGAGGGGGACAGCAAGACTGCAGTGGGACCGAGGAGGACAGGGGAAGCCTCAATAGGATCCGGAGGCTTCCCCCACCCGAGGTGAGTACCACCCAGGGGAACTTTTTTTAGTTAGGTTTTCTTGAAGTTTAGTTACACCCCTGCAGAATGCTATTAGTAACACATCTGTATCTGTCTTGGCAGGAAGCTGCACTGTACCCGGAATTACATCCACATGCATCTCTTCATGTCGTTCATCATGAGAGCCATCGCCGTCTTCATTAAGGACATCGTCCTGTTTGAGAGTGGGGAGTCCGATCACTGCCTCGAGGGCTCGGTGAGTCACATGTCTCCTCCAGACAGTTATTTTACTTTTCTGTTACCTCCTGAATTTTAGGCTAAGAGTTTATGGTACCAGTGAAATGGAGTATATCTGAAATACTAACACTGGGAAGGACCTGTGTTTGTCCTCAAGTTCTTTGTGGATTCCACAAAATGCTGGAAACCTTCCTTTGAGATGCTGCTCCAGGCTGACATCACACGATCTGGAGCATACCAATAGCCCCTGTGACCCAGCCATGGGGGGAGGAGAGGAGCTTGGTGGAGGGGCGATAGCAGGTGCTACATGTATGTACCGTATGCACCGTATATATTCACATATAAGCCAACCCGCATATAAGCTGACCCCCCCACCCCCACCCCCACCCCCACACACACTTTTACCTAAAAAAACAGGAAAAAATGATTGACCCCCATATAAGCCGGGGGTAGGAAATGCTGGCCGCCTTATTCCCCTAGTGTGTCCCAGTATAGCTAGTAAAGTGCCCAGTATGGGTAGGTAGTGCCCCAGTATAGCTAGCATAGTGCTCAGTATGGATAAGTAGTGCCCCAGTATAGCTAGTATAGTACCCTGTATAGGTAGTATAGTGTCCAGTATAGCTAGTAAAGTGCCCAGTATGGGTAGGTAGTGCCCAGTATAGCTAGTATAGTGCCCAGTATAGCTAGTAAAGTGCCCAGTATGGGTAGGTAGTGCCCCAGTATAGCTAGTATAGTGCCCAGTATAGCTAGTATAGTGCCCAGTATAGCTAGTAAAGTGCGGACCACATGACTCGCATACAAGCCGACCCCCCAACGTTTGACCTACTTTTTGGCAGTCAAAAATTCGGCTTGTATGCGAGTATATACGGTAGTTAATGTAGAGTGGCAACACAGAATTATACATTACCTGCTCCCAGTGGTGGTACAGATCCCTCTTCAGTTTGCAAGGGCCGTGCAGCCAGCCAATCACCATGCAGCTTCTGTCCTTGTCACATGACCTGCTACTGTGCAGGTGTGACTGTGCAAGTGCAGCATCCATGTATGAAGAGAAGAGCTGTCGCGATCTTCAGGCGGGCCCGGGCAGCCGCAGCGGTCTGCAGGAGGATACCTCTTCTTAGGTAAGTATCTAGTTTTTTCAGCTTAGGTTCGACCTTGGGCTTACTTGAACTAAAATTGATTGTGAAATGTTTAGGTGCCGACTGGGCCCTACTAAAGTACCCCCTGGGCTACGTATACCATGTATTGAGAACCTAGGAAGAGATGATCTGAAAAAAATGCCGATTTGTGATTCCGCCAACATTTCGATTTCCACCGAATTCCGTTTTTTCAATTTGCAGATTTTTGAGGTGTCTTTTTTGTAATTCTTTAGCATTCTCTGATTGGCTAAATATTTCCGATTCACGTGACGCTTGGTGTAATGTAGCGCACACGCAGCCCAGACTAGACGGAGGAGTCAGCGTGCTTCTGAGCCGATCGCTATGCGGCGGCCAGAAGTGAACAGGGGAGGACATACTGCACGCACAGGGCGCAGCATGTCCGGTTCACAGGTTAAGCAAATCGCCGGACACCGGCATGAATATAACAGGAACGGCGGTAGACGGAGGGGGGGGGGGGGGTGGGGGGGTGGGGGGGGGGGGGGGGTGGGGGGGGGGCGGAGGACCAGAGGTATGTACTTAAAGAGAAACTCCAACCTAGAATTGAACTTTATCCCAATCAGTAGCTGATACCCCCTTTTACATGAGAAATATAATGATTTTCACAAACAGACCATCAGGGGGTGCTGTATGACTGATTTTGTGCTGAAACCCCTCCCACAAGAAGCTCTGAGTACCGCGGTACTCTGGGCAAACTGCCACAATGTAACAATGTTCACAGACAGGAAATGGCTGTTTACAGCTGTCCCTAACAGCCAAAACAGCTAGCAGCAGCTACATCACCCGCCCACATTAACAATGTCACCATGTAATACATGTCAGAATGTAAATCAGGGAGAGGAAAGATTTTACAATGAGCAAACACTGACTAAATCATTTATACATAATTATGGTAAAAATTAAGCACTTTTTTTACTACATTATTTTCACTGGAGTTCCTCTTTAAAACCCCCAACACACTGCAGCTATATTTTTTCCCGGTTGTGGTATCCTTTAAAGGGGAACTGAAGAGAGAGGTATATGGAGGCTGTCATGTTTATTTCCTTTTAGACAATACCAGTTGCCTGGCAGCCCTGCTGATCCTCTGCCTCTAATACTATTAGCCATAGCCCCTGAACAAGCATGCAGCAGATCAGGTGTTTCAGTGGTTCAGACTTATAAGTCTGATCTGACAAGACTAGCTGCATGCTTGTTTCTGGTTTTAATCAGATACTACTGCAGAGAAATAGACCAGCAGGGCTGCCAGGCAACTGGTATTGATTAAAAGGAAATAAACATGACAGCCTCCATATACTTCTCTCTTCAGTTCCCCTTTAACCTCTTTGCATTCCTGATTTTTACCTCTAATGCTGGGCATACACGGTGAGATTCTTCTTATCAATGGAGCCGCTGATGGCTCGATTGATAATTTCCGACAGGTCCGATCAGCGAGGCACTCGATTCTCCGCTTGATACCTGCGAGCGGACAATGGGAAGAAAACGAGCGGAAGATAAGGAGCGCCCGCGGGGACTAGCAGGGATGCGCCGGGATCCATAAATCTCACCGTGTATGCCCAGCATAAGGCTACGTTTCCACTGTAGTGTGAAACTTTCGCTTCCAAAACATCTTATAAGATTCTGAAAATTCGCATTAGTCAAATATAATCTGCCTAGTAACCGCTTAGTCATGACTGCTGACAACTTCCTGTAACCACAGATTTAATGCAAATTTTCGTGCAAATAACGCACAAATTCGCATGGTTATGCAATGCCAATGCAAAGCATTGTACGCGATGTCTGAAAAAATGATGCAGATTTTTTTTCACGTGTACGAAGGCGTACGAAAATCTGCATTGCATGGAAACAGCCCTATTCACTACCATTAGCTGCCAAATCAATGCGAATTTTCTGAGAGAAAAATCTGACACGAAACGCACAAGTGGAAACCTAACCTTACAGCTGTTTTTTTTACACTTTCCAAGACAAAAACATTTTCAATCCTGCAGTATCGCGTCAGTGGTGGTGAGATTTGCCTGCCCATCAGTCCTGTGCGAGGCTGAATCAGATTGCTTGTCACCGATGGAATCCATTTGCAGCATACCGTGAACGATGCGTCCGCCTGACATCTGTCGCCGTCTCCGCGCGACAGATGGCGTTTCCTATCAGGACTCCCACCTGAATTTGTGGAGGAGATGTCAAACTTCTCTTTTACCTGTTACAAAAAACACGCCACTGCCAGACTTATTAAACGCGCTTTGAAATGCGTCCAGTCTTCCGCACCTCCGTTTCTTCAACTTAATACAAGGGGGGAGGTTTGTATTTCTTTCCTGCCATCGGCTTCCCGAGAGGAAACTAACCAGGATGAGTTATAAATGAGCAAATTTACGGCGCAGTCAGAAGGAGCAGCCGTAGGCGTCTGATCTATATTTGATGCTGCGCGTTTTTTGATGCGTTCTATTTTTCTCTCCTACGTAAGACTTATTGTGTTGTTACTGCAGGCTTTCAGAAGCCAAGGCCGTAAATCAAAATAAATCTGAGAGAAATAACAGCCAGGAGTTTAGTCACTGCATTCATTAGCTCTGTAAATTAAATACTGCACTTTTTCTGAACTTTTCCCACTCCGTCACCTGAAGGAAGAAGGCAGAATTCTGAACGCAGTTCAAACAATACCTCCCTGAGCTATTTAACAAAAAACAAAAACCTCTGCCTCTAGTTTGAAGTAGAACTGTCAGCGGCAAACTAGAGCTCAATGCACCTACAGGCAACACTCCGTTTGTTACAGATTGCCCAGCAAGTTTGCCTTCAGGTTGAAGTGAGTTCTAAGGTGTCCCACAATGCACCGCTGCTGAATATGCAAATTATCTTTTGTTGTCCCTGTACGCTAAACACGCCTCCAGAACCGCTGGAATGCAATGATGTGTCACCTTGTTAATTGTACAGAGCCACAATAATCCAACATGAATACAGCCTGTTTTGGATTGGTTAATCCTCATCAGTGCATGGCATGGATTAACCCCCTTGCCGTTCCAATTCTGTCGACAAGGGGGCGGCGCAGCACTTTTTTTTTTTTTATTCATGTAGCTAGCCTAGCGCTAGCTACATGATAGCCGCTGACAAGTGGCATCCTCCTCGCTACTTCGATCGCCGCCGGCGATCTTTGCGAGCAGGAAATCCCGTTCAGAACGGGATTTCCTGCTCGGCTTCCCCCGTCGCCATGGACGTCAGAGAGAATCCCGATCCACCCCTCAGCGCTGCCTGGCACTGATTGGCCAGGCTGCGCAAGGGGTCTGGAGGGGGGGGGGGGGGGGCGTGGCGGGTAGCGGCGAATCGGCGGCGAGCCGCGGCGATCGGGATATGCACGCAGCTAGCAAAGTGCTAGCTGCGTGCAATAAAAAAAATTGGTGAAAATCGGCCCAACGGGTCTGAGAAATCCTCCTGTGCAGGTTACCCCGAGCTGAGCTCGGGATAACCGGCAAGGAGGTTAATATGGCTCTATGGGGTAGGACAACACCCAGAGTTACAGATTACCCAGCAAGCTCATGGTGAACCAGGACTCCCAGGAGTGGGTAAGGGACTAAAAGGGTAGCAGGAAAAAAGGGCGCCGTCTGAGGGTGGACGAAAAGGATGACCGGCCGCCATAGACTTTAATGCAATTATTGTTAATACGGCAAAAAAAAGCAGAAAAAAGGGCGCCGCGATAAACTACTTCAGAACATTAACGTTATTGAAGTATGTTATCGTTTTAGAAACTTGCAACGTTATAGTTTTTATCATATAATTTTGTTTGTATGTACAGATTTTACATTATCAAAGATATTATCGTTTCTATGGGGAAAAGGGTGTTTCTGCAGAGGAAGTGGTTAGGGTTAGGCAACACCAGGGGAAGTGGTTAGGGTTAGGGAACAGCAGGGGGAGTGGTTAGGGTTAGGGAACAGCAGGGGGAGTGGTTAGGGTTAGGGAACAGCAGGGGGAGTGGTTAGGGTTAGGCACAACCCGGGCAGCGGTTAGTTTTAGGCACCACCAGGGTAGTGGTTAGTTTTAGGCACCACCAGGGGAGGGTTCTGTGTGAGGGTATGGTTGGATTAAGCTGTATTATTTAATTACGTAACTATTTTTAAAGTTAATATCTTTTTGATATTATTTCCTGTCTGTTTTAACAACAGTATTTATCATTAACCAAGTCTGACAATAATGTTTATCGTTATTATCAGATTTCGTTATCCACCGACGCCATTTCGTTATCCAGCCGGGCCCTTTTTTCACGGCGCCCTTTTTTAATGCACGCGCTAAAAGAGACCAAAAGCCTCCTTCCTATGCAATGCAGAATGTTGCATACTCAAAACAGAAGTTATTGTTCTTCTTTTTTAAGAAGACAAACTTTTGTGTTCCCCTCTTCCTTTGTGTCTCTTCAGTGCTGCCCCTGTTCCTTCTTTTTCCATGACATTTGATGTCCAGTTTCTAAGGCATAGATTTCAAGCTACTGGTCAGCCTTGCAGAGGGGAGGGGGTACAGCTATGCAAATGAGGGAGGAGTGGCCCCACTTGAAGAACACTCCGAGAACACACAGTAGCACAGCTGGAAGAGCTGGCTTAGCTTTCAATTGAGGAAGCCAAGATACTTTTGTTTAAAGGGAAACTTCAGCCTAAACAAACATACTGTCATTAAGTTACATTAGTTATGTTAATTAGAATAGATAGGTAATATAATTTTTTACCCACCCGGTTTTAAAAGAACAGGCAAATGTTTGTGATTCATGGGGGCTGCCATCTTTGTCATGGGGCAGCCATCTTTTTGGTTGAAAGGAGGTGACAAGGAGCAGGAGACACAGTTCCAACTGTCCTTTGTCCTGATAACCCCTCCCAGCTGCATGCGCTAGGCTTCAAATGTCAAATTCAAAATGTAAAAAAAAACAAATTTGCACCAAAACAGCAGAACGAGAACAACATCATCAGAAATCCCATCATGCTTTGCACAGCATCAGGGGAAAAATGCCCGGGCAGTTTTCTTCTGTGCAGCTAAAAATGAGGCTTGTATAAGAAAAACAAAGTTCTGATGCTGTGAAACTGTTACAGAAACACCAAGCCTTTCCAGTGCTGCTGAGTCGATTTTTAGTCTGGAGGTTCACTTTAAGGTGCTCATTAATGATACAATCCCACCGACAATCGAACCTCCGATTCAAGTGTTATGATCGATCATTAGTAGAATGCAGAAAATTATTCTGGATACCCAATTTTATGGTAATTTCCATGTCAGCATCAAGAACACTTCCTAGATCTATATATTGGTGTAGATTGGTATGTAGTCCCACCCTCCCAGTGATGTCACAGCCTAGGCCGATTAGCTATGAAGAATTCTCCCCCAGAGAGCATTCTGGGAGACCAGGCATTATTTTCACTGGCTTTGGAACTCTCAGAAACAAACGTTCCTCAGAGCTGCCCCTGACAGGAGTAAAGATATCGCCACCTGTGATAAATTTCAGAATGCAAATCAGGGAGAGGAAAAATTTAACAATGGGCAAACACTGACTACATAATCTATACATGAATAATGTAAAAAAAAAAAATGTATATTCATTATATTATTTTCACTACGGTTCCTCTTTAACTTTAGAAAATATATTCATATTTGAATTTGTGGTGAAGGATTCTCCAGGCTCTTAAGGGGTCCATATACTGGTCAATTTTAACGTTTGATCGATCGCAAATCAATACACACTCTAAAGGCCGATCGTTTTGTCAGATAGATCAAATCCATTAAAATCGGACGATTAGCGTCCGATTTTAATGGATTTGATCTATCTGACAGGATAGAACATCTGGGTTGATCGGCTGCTGGCAGCACATCGATGGGCGATAGAGTTGCATTGGAGCTAATGGTCCAATAATGCATTTAGATAGATTTCATTCTGAAATCTATTGGAAATCTGTTCCTAGTGTGAGGCACACATCAGATAGATTCCTGTCAGATTTGACCTGACAGGCATCTGACAGAAATCTATGTGACGGTCGAATCTGCTGCAAATCTATCAGTGTATGGCCTCTTTAGCACCCATAGAGGCTTGCAGGATGTTGTTTCTTCTGGAAGCTTTATCACTGTATAATATTTGCTTCCAGGCTGTTGAGTGCGGCTGATAAGGGCAGCTGATAGGACAGATAAACTTTGGTAACTTAACACTATTGAGCCGTTACAGGAAATCCTTGTGTGACCTCAGCAGTTATAGGAGAAAACCTCGTAATCTTCACAGCCAGATATTACCAAGCTTCAACCGGTCCCAACATTGTCATTCACTCATGCTGGGAATACACAGGTTGTTTTTGCGGCAGATAGGTGGTTAGATAGATAATTTCCGACACGACCGATCTCCCGTTCAATCGTTTTGCCACTCAATTCCTGATAGAGGCGAATGGAAAAAGATAAGAAAAATGAGCGAAAGATAAGAGAGTCAAGTGGAGAATCGAGCGGCAAAATTGATGTAGTGGAAAAAAACGACCCGTGTGTTCCCAGCATAAGGCAAGAGGCAACCGTGCCGCCATCAAACAAAATAACTAAAATGTTAGTACATCATGCTCTTATAATATCTCATGTGGACTTACTTACTATTGTAATATACTACTTTATGGACTAACAACTAACAGACTGGCACCGATCTGTACTGAACTCAGCTGCTCGTCTCATTCATCTCTCCTCTCGATCTTCCTCTGCTGCTCCTCTCTGTAAAGCTCTTCATTGCCAATTAACCAGAGGATCCAGTTTAAACTCTTCACCCTAATCTACAAAGCTCTCCACAATCGCTCTCCCCAGTACATCTCCTCACTGTTTACAGATTCCAACCCAACCGCAATCTCAGATCTGCGCATGACCTCCTTTTGTCCTCTAGAATTACCTCAAATTCACGTTACGTATACAAAACTTCTCACGTCTCACCCCTCCTCTGGAATCCCCTTCCACAACACATCTGTTACTCTCCAACCTGTGATAGCTTAAAAATACTCTCTGAAAGCTCACTTTTTTCCGACAAGCATACACTCTACTTAGGTCATTCCCCCTTTGACCTAAGGCCAAGTTTCATTCCTACTAGATATCCTAAAAACACACTGCCTCTAGGAATGATTTTTGTATGCTACCCTACCTCTCGTGCCTCCCCCCCCCCCCCATACATTTTGTTCATTGTGTTGCATTTGTCACTGTAATTACTGTGTCTACTAATTCTGTATAATGCACCTATATTTTGTGTTTATCATTGTCTATATGATCATGTACTCCATGATTGTGTCTTTGTGTGCAGCGCCACAGAATATGTTGGCTCTTTATAAATCCACTAGTTAAAAGGCCGCCCCTTAAAATACGGGCTTGGCAGCTCCTTTCCCAATACCCCCCTCCCGCTTGCAAGGAAAATGCACGCTTACTCTCCCGCTCGCGGTGCTTGGCCGCAGCGCACGAACACGCTCGTCCCCCTTTGCCCCTCATCCTCTGCTTTCTAAAGTCCGTCCAGGTGCAGCGGATGCATGCCAGGCACAACGCAGAGACACAGGAGGATGCAGGAGACTGAGAGTTTATTATATTTATTTATTATTATATAGGGCTAGTTGACTAGTTAACGGGCTCTAGGTCTCTGCCACACCGCTGCCAATTCCACATGTCAGTGCGCATGCTTGCGCATACTCCCCTCCCCCCCCCCGGCAGGCACACCCAGCTCCCTGGCCCCGTCCTCCTGCCCCAATGGCTGTCCGTGCTGCACATGCGCAGTAGCGTAAACGCACGGACACAGGGACAGGATGACGCAGGGACACTTAGGCTTTATTACATAGGATAATAATGATGAGGACATGTGTATGTCTGCTGGTTACTTCAACCTGGGCTTGTTCTATTCCTGTTTCCAACTGCTGTCTCCTCCCTACTATATGTATCATTACTTTCTTTGCTAGCTTGCTTTTTTTAGGATTTTTAGCCCCATTTGGCACAGATGTGTTGCATTTGGGTGTTTTTTTTTACTATCCTGTCAGATGATAGATTTATATCTGGACCTGGAGTCGGGTGTAAGGCATAGCTGTATATCTGGTGAGGAGGGCAGCCCAGGGCAGATGTCTGTATGAGGTGGATGAGCTGTATGATATGCAGTATTTAGAGCATAGCTGTATATCTGGTGGGGAGGGAAGCCCAGGGCAGACGTCTGTATGAAGTGGATGAGCTGTATGATATGCTGTATTTAGAGCATAGCTGTATATCTGGTGGGGGGGGGGGGGGAAGCCCAGTGCAGACATCTGTACGAAGATGAAGAGGATAAGCTGTATGATATGATGTATTAAGAGCATAGCTGTGTATATGGTGAGGAGGGCAGCCCAGGGCAGACGTCTGTATGAAGAGGATGAGCTGTATGATATGTTGTATTTAGAGCATAGCTGTGTATCTGGTGGGGAGGGCAGCCCAGGGCAGACATCTGTACGAAGATGAAGAGGATGAGCTGTATGATATGCTGTATTTAGAGCATAGCTGTGTATCTGGTGGCAGGGCCGAGCCTGGGCGGGTGCTGCGGGTGCAAGGCACCCAGGCGCCTGCCTCAGAGAGGCGCCGCCCGGCCGCCGCTCTCCCCCTGTGGCCGCCGCTCTCTCTCTCCCCGGCGCCGCGTCAGACCTCGATCAGGCAGCGACCAATAGTGCGGGCACTAGGACCTAGCACGCCGCACTGATATGCGGAAATGATATCACTTCCGCATATAGAGCGGGTGCGTCCGGCGCACTCTTACTGGTCGGGTCGCCCACTGATCAAGGTCTGACGCTGCTGCAAGGTGAGGGGGTAGCGGCGGCTAGAGGAGGAGAGGGAGGGAGGGTGTCACTAACTAAAGGGGGTCCCTGTCACTCACTACATATACTGGGCACATATACCCCCTGGCTACATCTACTGGGCACATATACCCCCTGGCTACATCTACTGGGCACATATACCCCCTGGCTACATCTACTGGGCACATATACCCCCTGGCTACATCTACTGGGCACATATACCCCCTGGCTACATCTACTGGAGACATATACCCCCTGGCTACATCTACTGGAGACATATACTCCCTGGCTACATATACTGGGGACATATACCTCTGGCTACATATACTGGGCACATATATCCCTGGCTACATATACTGGGGACATATACCTCTGGCTACATATACTGGGCACATATATCCCTGGCTACATATACTGGGCACATATATCCCTGGCTACATATACTGGGGACATATACCTCTGGCTACATATACTGGGCACATATATCCCTGGCTACATATACTGGGGACACTGGCCGTTTGTCATTATGTGCATTTACTGGTGAAAATCTGTCTCTTATTATGTGCATTTGCTGGTGAAAAGCTGTCTCTTATTATGTGCATTTACTGGTGAAAAGCTGTGTCTTATTATGTGCATTTGCTGGTGAAAAGCGGCCTCTTATTATGTGCATTTGCTGGTGAAAAGCGGCCTCTTATTATGTGCATTTACTGGTGAAAAGTAGTGTTGGGCGAACACCTGGATGTTCGGGTTCGGGCCGAACAGGCCGAACATGGGCCAGATGTTCGGCATGTTCGGCCCGAACGCCGAACTCAATGGAAGTCAATGGGACCCCCGAACATGCCCATTTTGGGGGCCCTATGGGGTCGCAGGCATAAGCGGGGAGCATGCCCCGATCGCGGGGGGGGGGGGGGTCGGAAATTCCCCCCTCCGCTAGCGCTCCCCCCTCTGCCCGCTTCCCCATAAAAAGAGTTTAAGGCAAGTTAAATAGTACTTGGTAGCTGGCCTGGCACTGGCAGTGGAGTGAGGAGGAGGAGGAGTCCGAGTAGCAGAGTGACGCGTTGAGGCCGGGCAGCGGGCGGTTCAGCGGTAGTACCCTTGTGGTACTTCCGCCCTTTCTCTGACCTCACGTCCTCTACGTGATGACGCATACGAGGGTACACGTGACGCGTACCCTCGTATGCAGAGGACGTGAGGTCAGAGAAAGGGCGGAAGTACCACAAGGGTACTACCGCTGAACCGCCCGCTGCCCGGCCTCAACGCGTCACTCTGCTACTCGGACTCCTCCTCCTCCTCACTCCACTGCCAGTGCCAGCCACCAAGTACTATTTAACTTGCCTTAAACTTTTGTATGGGGAAGCGGGCAGAGGGGGAAGCGCTAGCGGAGGGGGTGGGGGGAATTTCCGACCCCCCCCCCCGCGATCGGGGAATGCTCCCCCCTTATGCCTGCGACCCCATAGGGGGGCCGTATTGCGGCATGTTCGGGCGAACAGGGCCCTGTTCGGCCGAACAGGGGCCCTGTTCGGCCCTGTTCGGCGGCTGTCACGGACGATTGCGGGGACGCAGGCGCGTCCTGGAATCGCCCGTGAAGAAAAGAACGATCGCACTCGATTCCTGCGTCGATTGCGCTTCAAATCGGTACAATCTGGATTTATTGTGTAGGAGGTCTGCAGTCCTTTTCTTAGCAAAGAGAGCACCATTCCAAATGCTGTTTGGCCCTTTTGATATGCTAATGAACCTGGGCCCAGAGAGTCCCTGGCTTCAAGCTGTGCTGATGGCCCATCCATCAGGTATAAGGTGACAAGCAGCTGGCAGGAAGACTGGCCCTGTGACTGCTGATCAAGCCAGAGGTGTAAACTCAGTTGTCTAAGCAGATTTCACATTCAGATGTTAATTGAAGGAGCCAACAGGGCCTTTCATAGCCAAGAAGCAGACACAGCTGGACTCCAGTCAGGCTGACTCCGGCCTTAGCAGGAAGAAATGAATGTACAATATAATCTTTTGCCCATTTACAGAATACAATAAATAGGGTGGTTATGAGAGCGGTATCATTGGATCCGTAGGGTCATGCTGGATCTCTTGATACCAGTCGAGAGGGGCCCGGGGCCCCTACCACCCAGGTATGAATCTACTCAGGACCCTGATCTGATGCACTAGCCATGTCAGGTATCATATTAATCTGTATTTTCCTCCAAGTATGAAGCTGTTACCCCCCTAAATGTAACGTGTATGGTTCAGGAGTTACAGCAATTCATAAGTTTAGCTCTAAAATCTCTCAGAGGGAATGAACTGTCATTTGCTGGTAGCTCAGAGGGGGCTGGCATTGCCACACCCCCAAACCAGCTTCATCAAAAGCACAGAGCCAGCAGGCGGGCTGTGTCCTCCACACTGAACCATCTTGCACTCATCAGATGCCAGCTTGAGGATATGCTGGCATCCACCTGGTCTGAACTCTGAACTCTGGACTTTGAAACCAAGGACTTTATGATTCTTCCCACAATAAGGACATCTTTCCAGCAACTAAGTATTTTTTCTCCCTTCTTTTATTTTTCATACTGGCTATTACTGTTTTCATAATTGTTGATTGTCATAATTGTCTGTATATATTAATTATTTATATTGCGTGAATAAACGACTTTCTCCAAGTCATTCACTTTCCGCTACCCTGCTTATCAGCACACACAGAAATGATCCCGGGTCTCTGAAGATACGCTACTGTTTGTTTGTTGTTGGCTAGACAGAATATCGTGTGTTTAACCGTTTTATTCGCAGGATTAGTCAGTCAGTTAGTGGGCCCCACGGTCCCATAGTAACCGCGGTGGTGGCAGTTTACTCTGAACCAGTAGGTGACGTTGTAATTACCCGTGTCTCACAGGCTCCCTTCTGAGTTGTCTGCGGCTAATTCTTAACGGTTCCTGCGCATTGACTGCGACCAGAGTTCGCACGATCTGTGCGCTGGCACCGTTTAGAAGGCTAAGTGCGGTCAGCCACGAGGGCTCTTGTGACAGTGTTAGGCAGCGGTTGGATCTGTGTTGTGCTGAAAGTATCTGCGATAGCGCTAGCGCTATCGAGAAACGAACTAATTCGTTGGTGTAGCTGGAAGGCAATATATTTTTTATATATACAGAGAGACTGTGTAGCCAGTACCCCTCCCCAAAAGTTTTATTTTATTTGGCGTGGAAATGTCCGGGAACTACAAGAAAATGTGCCTGGCGGACCTGCAAAATCTTTGCCAAGAGAGAGGCATTGAGGTTGGCCGCAAGAAACAAGGGGACCTGGTAACGGAATTGTTTCAATGGGATACCCAGCAACTGCAGGAGCTGGATGTGTCTGCTGAGGTAGACGCTGACCCATCTGACTCAAGGCAAGGGGAACCAGAGACTGAGACTCCTGACCGTACAGAGGTTGTGCATCCTGAGGGCCCTGCATCAACAGTTACGCAGGAGAATGTCAGTGTGGACCCCAATCCCAGAGTTTCTGAAAGTACTCGCCTGGAACCGGCCAGTACTGGACTGTCCGTTTGTACTGATCCGCTAATGCAGCAGGCATTACAAAAGCTGATGGACACTGACCTGGACAAGTACCTGCAGTACATGCGTGAGGAGCGCCAAATGCGGGAGGAACGGGAGCGGCAAGCCGCTGCTGCTGCAGCCGCTGAGCGGGAGCGCCAACGACAGCATGAGCTCAACATGGCAAAGGTTCAACAGGCCAGCCGGAGTTCACCGCCCAGCCTCCCTGCTGAAGGAGCTGCAGCACCCGTAAGTGCAAAATTTAAGTTTGCTAATATTGAAAAAGACACAGACATTGACTTGTTTTTGCGGTCTTTTGAAAAAGCATGCCGTCAGTATCGTCTGTCCCAAGACCAGTGGGCCAGACATCTGACACCTTTGCTGCGCTACAAAGCGCTTGATGCCTTCGCATAATTGCCTGCGGAGAAGGATAATGATTATGCTGCTATAAAAGACGCTATCATTACTAAGTACCAGCTGACGCCAGAAGCCTATCGCAAAAAGTTCAGGGCCTGGCAGAAAAAGTCTTCTGATTCGTACCGAGATGTGGTCAGCAGCTTGCTCACCACACTCCGTCAGTGGACTCTAGGCCTCACCAAAGGGTCTTATGGCGTCCTGGAGGACTTGATAGTCCTCGAGCAATTTCTGAACATTTGCCCTGCTGATGTACGACAATTTGTGTTAGAACGCAAGCCGACTTCAGCAACTGTCGCTGCAGACCTTGCTGAGACTTTTGCAACTACCCGGGTGGCTGATACACGCAGAACTGTCCCATCCAGCTGGAGAGGAGGTCAGCCCAATACCTCGGCAGACCCTCCTGCCCCTGTGAGCCGTCCGCCACAGAGGCCACCCAGCGCAGCTGCTGCACCCAGGCCCGCAGCGCCTGGAGAGGTCACCTGTCACTACTGCCGCCAGCCCGGACACATGAAATTCGACTGTCCGGAGCGGAGACAGACACCACCAGCACCTGGATCATCTGCATCACCTGCACCTCACCCACAGCAGAGGCAACCCGCCAGCGAACCACAGCCTGGATCATCGGATTTTGTCCTGTTTGCACGCGGACAGGAAATCCGCGACCGAACCGACCAGCAGCAACTTGTTAGAGTGAACGGCAAAGTTGTCACCGGATTTCGAGACACCGGAGCTGACATCACGTTAGTTCACTCACATCTTGTGCCAAAGGAGAGCATCAGC
The DNA here is from genome assembly GCF_040937935.1 of Hyperolius riggenbachi. NCBI lineage: Eukaryota > Metazoa > Chordata > Amphibia > Anura > Hyperoliidae > Hyperolius > Hyperolius riggenbachi. The sequence goes on from NC_090650.1 coordinate 18,797,470, forward strand.
TCCAGCCGATCCCTTGCCCTTACTGGAGTAGAGGGCACCCTTTTCCACATAGCCCACGCCAGAGTGAAGCTGGATTGGGGAGTGGGAGGGGTCCACGAAAGGGTTGTTGGGGTTATGAAGGATCTCCCAGTCCCTGTGTTGCTAGGGACTGATTTGGGCAAACTTGTGTCCTACTATGAACCTGCCACGACCGCCTTGTCGCTCACGGAAGGAGACGGACTCTCCACCCACCACCAGGTACTTTATACACTTGGGGGAGCACCAGGGGGAGGTGGGTTGAATGTGCCCAGTTCAAGGGTACCAGGTTCAATAGTGCCTGCTTCAAAGGCACCTGAGTTTGAGGTACAGACTGTCTGTTGTGATGATGCTGTAACTGTACCTGAGTCTCCTGTACAACCTGTCTGTAATGAAAAAATGTCTATACCTGTCAATGTCATTACTGCATGCAATGATGATCTGAGTAATGTCCGTCTGTGCCATTCTGACAGTGTACCTGTGCTAGCAATACCGCGCAGCGGCACTGCTCAGAACCCGAGCTCAGAACAGGTGGAGGGGGTTCCGGCCTCCTCCCCCTCCTCTGACCGCAGGGATGAGACCTTTCAGCCGCTGGCCTCGTGTGACATGAGCCAGTTGGCTGAAACTGACAGCGCCGTATTCTCGGCCGCACTACAAAGTGACCCAAGCCTGGAGGTGCTCAGGAAGCAAGCCGCTGAGCCCCTCGCAGACGGGGCCGCTTTCAAGGTGTACTGGGAAGGTGGGAGACTGTACAGTGAGTCTGTACAGCCCCCTACAGGTAGATCCCACGCGAATACCAAATGGCTTGTGGTCCCGAGTGCGTTCAGGGGACATGTGCTGAAATCCGCACATGGTAATCCTCTGACCGGGCACTCGGGTGTCCGCAAGACACTCGCCGGTATTCGGAAACAGTTTTATTGGCCCCGGATGAACAGGGATGTAGCCAACTACTGCGGGGCATGTGCCGTCTGTCAGGAGCTGGGAAGGTCCAGGGATTCCCGCGGGGTTCCCTTAGGTCCACAGCCACTCAGCAGGGGAACCCTGCGTGGGCTGGCTGTTGACCTAACCAACCCACTGCCCGTTGTCCGCAGTCCCGGCAGACACCACGTCCGACTGCAGTGGCGCAAACGCCCTGTCCAGAACGGTCCATGTTGGGTCAACCCTGAGGGTAGCCGACCGCGACCGGTCCAGGGGAACCGAGCCACCGGCTCCAATAGGTTTTCCCGCCGTACCGGCAACTCGAGGCCCGTCAGCCAGGTTAGCGGCGCCGCCACACATCTTGCGGATGAGTGGCTAAGCCACGGACAAGGGGGGGGGCTGTCACGGACGATTGCGGGGACGCAGGCGCGTCCTGGAATCGCCCGTGAAGAAAAGAACGATCGCACTCGATTCCTGCGTCGATTGCGCTTCAAATCGGTACAATCTGGATTTATTGTGTAGGAGGTCTGCAGTCCTTTTCTTAGCAAAGAGAGCACCATTCCAAATGCTGTTTGGCCCTTTTGATATGCTAATGAACCTGGGCCCAGAGAGTCCCTGGCTTCAAGCTGTGCTGATGGCCCATCCATCAGGTATAAGGTGACAAGCAGCTGGCAGGAAGACTGGCCCTGTGACTGCTGATCAAGCCAGAGGTGTAAACTCAGTTGTCTAAGCAGATTTCACATTCAGATGTTAATTGAAGGAGCCAACAGGGCCTTTCATAGCCAAGAAGCAGACACAGCTGGACTCCAGTCAGGCTGACTCCGGCCTTAGCAGGAAGAAATGAATGTACAATATAATCTTTTGCCCATTTACAGAATACAATAAATAGGGTGGTTATGAGAGCGGTATCATTGGATCCGTAGGGTCATGCTGGATCTCTTGATACCAGTCGAGAGGGGCCCGGGGCCCCTACCACCCAGGTATGAATCTACTCAGGACCCTGATCTGATGCACTAGCCATGTCAGGTATCATATTAATCTGTATTTTCCTCCAAGTATGAAGCTGTTACCCCCCTAAATGTAACGTGTATGGTTCAGGAGTTACAGCAATTCATAAGTTTAGCTCTAAAATCTCTCAGAGGGAATGAACTGTCATTTGCTGGTAGCTCAGAGGGGGCTGGCATTGCCACACCCCCAAACCAGCTTCATCAAAAGCACAGAGCCAGCAGGCGGGCTGTGTCCTCCACACTGAACCATCTTGCACTCATCAGATGCCAGCTTGAGGATATGCTGGCATCCACCTGGTCTGAACTCTGAACTCTGGACTTTGAAACCAAGGACTTTATGATTCTTCCCACAATAAGGACATCTTTCCAGCAACTAAGTATTTTTTCTCCCTTCTTTTATTTTTCATACTGGCTATTACTGTTTTCATAATTGTTGATTGTCATAATTGTCTGTATATATTAATTATTTATATTGCGTGAATAAACGACTTTCTCCAAGTCATTCACTTTCCGCTACCCTGCTTATCAGCACACACAGAAATGATCCCGGGTCTCTGAAGATACGCTACTGTTTGTTTGTTGTTGGCTAGACAGAATATCGTGTGTTTAACCGTTTTATTCGCAGGATTAGTCAGTCAGTTAGTGGGCCCCACGGTCCCATAGTAACCGCGGTGGTGGCAGTTTACTCTGAACCAGTAGGTGACGTTGTAATTACCCGTGTCTCACAGGCTCCCTTCTGAGTTGTCTGCGGCTAATTCTTAACGGTTCCTGCGCATTGACTGCGACCAGAGTTCGCACGATCTGTGCGCTGGCACCGTTTAGAAGGCTAAGTGCGGTCAGCCACGAGGGCTCTTGTGACAGCGGCCATTCAGTAGTTCGGGGCGAACCCGAACTTAAAAGGCCGAACTCGAACATCACCCGAACAGGGTGATGTTCTGCAGAACCCGAACAGTGGCGAACACTGTTCGCCCAACACTAGTGAAAAGCTGTCTCTTATTATGTGCATTTACTGGTGAAAAGCGGTCTCTCATTATGTGCATTTACTGGTGAAAAGCGGTCTCTTATTATGTGCATTTACTAGTGAAAAGGTCTCTTATTATGTGCATTTACTGGTGAAAAGCTGTCTCTTATTATGTGCATTTACTGATAAAAAGCTGTCTCTCATTATGTGCATTTACTGGTGAAAGATTGTCTGTCATTACGTGCATTTACTGGTGAAACGCTGTCTCTTATGTGCATTTAGTGGGGAAATGTTGTCAGTAAAAATCTTTTGTCAGTAAATTTTTAGGTATTTGTCAGTAAAAAGTAACGTGAAAGGTTGGCAACACTGGCAGGCTGTGCGGCGCAACAGGAAAGATACAGGCAGCCCACCTCACGCTTGGGCTTGGCGGGGGGGAGGAGCCGACGACAGCGAGCAAGAGTAGGGTGGCCGCAGGCAGCCATAAATACGCAGTGTGTGACTGCTTCGCACTCGCAGAGCCTCTCAGCCTGAGTCAGTCCAGAGACTAGCAGACTTGCAGACAGCCAAAGTCAGCCAGGAGCAAGCCAATAGAAGAGGGGTAGGAATGGGGTATCGCATGCATGCGTAAAGAGGTGGAAGGTGTGGGTGTGATTAGGCAGGACATGGGTGTGGTTATGTGGTTGGGCATGGTTAATTTAACCACTCCCATAGGCGCCAGAGAAAATCTTGCACCCAGGTGCCAGGCACCCCAGGCTCACCCCTGTCTGGTGGGGAGGGAAGCCCAGGGCAGACATCTGTATGAAGATGAAGAGGATGAGCTATATGATATGCTGTATTTAGAGCATAGCTGTATATCTGGTGGGGAGGGCAGCCCAGGGCAGACTTCTGTATGAAGTGGATGAGCTGTATGATATGTTGTATTTAGAGCATAGCTGTGTATCTGGTGAGGAGGGCAGCCCTGGGCAGACGTCTGTATGAGGTGGATAAGCTGTATGATATGCTGTATTTAGAGCATAGCTGTATATCTGGTGGGGAGGGCAGCCTAGGGCAGATGCCTGTATGGGGTGTATGAGCTGTATGATATGCTGTATTTAGAGCATAGCTGTATATCTAGTGGGGAGGGCAGCCCAGGGCAGATGTCTGTATGAGGTGGATGAGCTGTATGATATGCTGTATTTAGAGCATAGCTGTGTATCTGGTGAGGAGGGCAGCCCAGGGCAGATGCCTGTATGAGGTGTATGAGCTGTGTGATATGCTGTATTTAGAGCATAGCTGTGTATCTGGTGAGAAGGGCAGCCCAGGGCAGTTGTCTGTATAAGGTGTATGAGCTGTATGGTATGCTGCATTTAGAGCAGGGGTCCCCAACCGTTTTGGGTAGAGGGCCGGGTCAACATACTTCAGACTGCTGAGGGGCCGGAGTAAACATAAAATTATGTTTGTGCACCAGACAGTGAAGCATACCCAGATGACAACTTGCAGTCCAATTGGACAGCAGTGTCACCTGATGTGGAATTTGAATGGAAACCAGCGAATTACTGCTTTCTGGCTTCATTCTATATGCAGATCACCAATATTTAAAGATGTAGTTGACTGCATCTATACTACATAGGTGTGTGGGGGGCCGGTAAAAATGCCTCATGGGGCCACATTCGGCCCGCGGGCCTTAGTTTGAGGACCACTGATTTAGAGCATAGCTGTGTATATGGTGAGGAGGGCAGCCTAGGGCAGTTGTCTGTATGAGGTGGATGAGCTGTGTGATATGCTGTATTTAGAGCATAGCTGTA